>NC_089840.1:28218142-28545014 GCF_035609145.1 Eleutherodactylus coqui
ACTGGATTTCCAGGGTTAGAAAAACATGTCTGATTTCTTCCAACCACGGTGCCACCCTTGTCCATAGGTTTTGTGTGGTATTGCAGCTCAGCTCCATTGAAATGAATAGAAGCTGAGCTGCAATACCATAAACAACCCACGGGACCCACAAGGCTGTCACTGTGTTTTGGAAGAAAGCTGACATTTTTTTCCTAACCCTGGACAACCCCTTTAAAACTGGAAGGTTGTGCTATAAAAAGTCTCCATATAGACCCAGTATTAATATATCGGTGAGAGCCCCACAGCTACCTGCCAAAGCTGACTAACTATGTAAGGATGGTTCACATCTGTGGCAGGAATTCTGCTTTCCAGCTCCGTTACGGGGAGCTGAAAAGGGGAAACTGCAGCTGGCCGAACCCCATTGACTATAATGGGGTTTGCCCAATTTCTGGCCCAAGGAAAAAGCTAAGTGCACGCTAGCCGAAACTGCGAGTTGCAGCCGAACAACTTGAGCATAGCTCGCTTCTGATAGCAGATGGACACGCTTCCGTGTGCCGTCCTGCATACACAGACCATGCACATTCAGCAGCATTGCATGCTCCATTTCTCAGCCATGAAACAGACCGGTATAGAACATGCCATGGGGTCGTGGGCTATAATGGGGCTGTATGATGTCCCTGGAATTACACGTACGGCACGTGGCCAAAAAAATCTGCCCGTGTGCACCCAGCCATAGGCTGCCACAACCTCTTGCAATTGCTGTATGAAAACTATTAGGGCTCCGGCACACTTGTGTTTTTCTTGCACGTTTTTTTCACGCGATATCGCTGCGTTTTTTTCACGCGATTGTGAATGGGACTTTCTAATGTCAAAAACGTATCGCACGTTTGTGCTTTGCAATTTTTGTGCGATGTGTTTTTAACGTTAGAAAGTCCCATTGACAATCGCATGAAAAAAATGCAGCGATATCGTGTGAAAAAAACCCCGCAAGGAGCCCTTAGGGTACCTTTCCCTTTACGTTTTTTAAAACTGCGATATCGCTGCGTTTTTTTTACACTATTGTCAATGGGACTTTCTAGTGTTAAAAACGCATCACACAAAAATCGCAAAACACCAACTTGTGATACGTTTTTAACATTAGACAGTCTCATTGACAATAGTGTGAAAAAAACGCAGTGATATAGCAGCGTTAAAAAAACGCAAAGGGAAAGGCCCCCCTTAGTGAACATTTTTTTACCCTCCCCTGGACATTCTTCGGCGTTATGTCCACAGGGAAATTGGGGCCCGCGCGGATTCTCCATGCAGAATCCCGCAGCGGGTCCCTCCTTTCCTGCAGACATGAGGTTAAAAAATAGATGCTACTCACCTGTCCAGACGCTGCGGGTTCCCGTCTGTCGCGGCCGGATCTTCTTTTTCTCTGCCCGGTGGATGTTCTCAGCACGCCGGCAGCATATAGCACGCATGGGCCTTCCACACGTTTTTTAAAACTACCGCGGTCCCACGGCACAGCACAGATACAGCTGCAGGTGTGCCGCGGGACTGGATGGCTTCCATAGTCTTCAATAGAAGTGGCGGTAGCCGTTCGGGTGGGAAACCCGCAGAAAATGGAGGATGCTGCGGGGGATTTCCTGCGCGGCAGAGAAAAATGACATCCGCAGGTATTTAGTTACCTGTGGGTGTCCAATGATTCCCTATGGGCGCGGATCATCTGTGCGAGACACCCGCGTGGACTTGTTAAATCCATTCTGCCAGTGGACATCGGGCCTTAAAGCCCAAGAAATCTATTAATTCCTAACAGTAATCAGCAATTTGTCCATAGACCCCAGCAAACTCCTTCATGACCGCTGATGGTAAATTAACGTCGCTGCTTGCGTTCTGTGCAGCAAAGACGTAAGTTTGGCCCAGGCATTCTGCCGGCAGTCACCGCTCCACCACGATGGGTAAAGCCCCTGAACAGACTTGCTAAGAGGGAGTTCTGGTATCGTCATTGGGACTTGAGTGGTTCAAGTCCCTAAGGTGGTAACCCTGTGCCGGCAGGGAAAGTTTGTATACTATAAGTTTCCAGCATGTCCTCGCTGTATTGGGAAGCATACAGTGTCAGTGTGACATCGGAGAAAAGAACACTATACGTTAACCCCTTCTTTTATAATCACTTATACCATTTGGTATCGGGGTTCATTATTAATTTATCTAGAAATCTAATTGTATGTTCACACGCAGTGGATTTTGGTGCAGATCCGCATCACAATCTGCGGCGTACTTTGCTTGGTGGATTTTGAAACTGATTTGTAGCTGATTTCACCCTTTAACATGTAGGGGCGAAGACTGTTCCCGATAAACCTCAAAATCCGCACCAGTGGTATAAGGTAGAATGTGAAACTGAAATCCGCACCCATTAGGGTGTGTGAGCGGACCCTTAGATTAATTTATTGCATAGATTGGTTGTTTCACCAACGCCATGGATGTACATTGAAAATGAGAAATCAAATATACATGAAAATTTTAATTTTCACTTATGTTGTTTTTAAAAATTTATGTAAAAATTAGTCATTCTAAATTGCTCAGAAACGTGGGAAATATTCAAATGTGCTTCCAAAATAAAGTAAAGAAGTGGAAAGGAAATCTACATCTTATAAAAAAGTTAGTACCACATGTACACACATATTTGTCACGGGGACGTTGAAAAAACAAAAGTTTCTAATAAAAAAAAGTTTCTAAATTTTGGCGTTTTTAATAAACACATGCAAATCAGTCCACGTTTGGCCACCTAAAAAAAATAAAGTACAATATGTGACGAAAACTCAATGTCAGGAATAGGATGTGGAAAACCGTTTTCTGTGTTTGAGGTCGGGTTCACACGGCTGAGAAGCTCATGTGAGATCTGCGCATTGCGAGACTCAAATCTCGTGCGAACATGAATGCAGTTCAGTTGAATGGAGTCGTATATATCAGTGATGCGGGAAAAAATTGCTGCGTGTCCCAACTTTTTGTGTTCCTTGGAAGGCATCACTCATTGTATTCAATGGGACAGTAAAACACATCATACGGCGTGCGGTACGAGGATTCCCATTGAAAACAATGGGAAACACTTGCCGACCGTCTTAACGCTCCTGAAAGCCGCGCCGGAGGATCGCTACTGTACAGAAGTGATGGGAGGTGCCTTTACCAGAAAAACGCCTCTCAACGTCGTGAAAACGCATGTTGGCAAGTACGATATTGGGTAGAGTTTATCAGTCTGATATTGCGCTCACTAATGTGTAAGTAGCCTCAAGCGACACATACCAGATTTCCAAAATTTGGCATGGTCTTTAAAGTGATCCTCCAGGCCTGAAGAAACTAAGACAGCCGCACATCTTCTCTGACGACCCGATGCACACTGTGTATTAGTATACATCATTAATCTAAAGGCCCTTTTACATGCAAAGATAGTCTTTCAAACCATTGAAAGTTTTAGCGATCTTTTTGCATAAAAGTCTTGTCCATGCACTAATGTCTGTTAACACTTTATCATCTTCTTTTGCATGTAAATGGGCCTCCGGAAGCTGTTTGCAAAGCCCAGCATGTGATTAGTCACACGCACAGCTGCAATGTTCTCCTCGGGGCTGCTGACAGAATATAATGTAATCTGCCGACTCCTGTGGAGAACACAGCATGTGTCCTATTGAGAGTCACTTTATCTCTCTGCAGCTGAGTGATGGATTATTAAGTTCACCTTAAAATCAACGTTCAAACGAAAAGTGCACGATGCCCGTGTTTACATACAACGATTATCGCTCATTTTCGGTTGTTTCAACGAATTTTGAGCAATAATTGTTATGTGTAAATGGGCCTTAAAACACTACACCTACTTTTGATTAATCAAAATTAATAGTATAAATTTGTGGACATTTTTTAATACCCTCAAGAATGGAATGAACCTCGGAGCGGGGTTCTTGCGTCAGTGCAGAACATGAATGGCCTGAAGGAGGTCAAGAGGGATGTCCTCTTCCCAATCATTTTTTTTTTTTTAAACTTAAAAATTCATACATCGATTTGAAGGAATGCTGCCATCCAATAGGTGGCGCTGCAGAGGTATTGTTCCATTTCCTTTATGTGCAGGTCTGAAGGAGGGATAACACACATCATGAAACTCACATTCCTTAGTTCACTAAGTATTTACCGTATTTTCCAACTGTCGACTTACATGCCGAGAATACGCTGTAGAAAAAAATCTATACTCGCCTCTCGCGGCGCTGCTGCAGGCTGTTGCTCCCTCCTCCACGCCGACAGAGCATTGCTTTCTGGTTGCGGGGCTTGAATGCCCCGCCTCCAGAAAGATAATGCTCCGATTGGCTAACTCAGCGCGGCGTCAGCCAATGAAAGCCAGCTCTGCATTAACCAATCACATATATTCAATGATGTCCACTCTTGAAAGTGGATGGAGCTATTATGTGCTCGCCGATCAGCACTCCATTTAGTCTTCTCACTACGGGGGATGCAGCTATACAGTTGACATGGGACCACCTTTCTTGAGATCGGCAGGGATCTCAGCAGTAAGACCCTCACTGATCAGCAAGTTATCCCCTATCCTATCAATAGAGGATAACTATAAATTCCCGTACAACCCCTTTAAGCTACATTGTGAACACCATACAAATTGCAGATTTTTATTGTTCATCCCGCCTCCCACAATGGGACATAAAAAAATGTCAAAAAAAGTTGTACGTACCCCAAAATGGTGCCAAAGAAAATGTCAACTCATCCGACAAAAAGCAAGGTCTCCATCAAAATACTGTAGGTCCTTAAGGGGTTAAACTACATAAAGCTGAGACTGAAAGTGAAACTTAGTAACTGTTTACTGTGCGCAACAGCGATGAACAATAGAGTGGATACTGGAGAAGAACGACGCGGTCCGCCTGCAGATCGTAAGATACCATTAGATCACAATATCCCTCCTGATATACAAGGTGCTCCCATCAACTAAATACAGGGATCATCTGCTGCCCGTAGACCTACGAGGTTCTCAGCAGTGACTCCTGCTGGGGGTACCAGATATTACAAGCAGCTGTAGTTTTGTTTCCCTGTTTCTACATTTAAAGGTCCGGTTTTGTTGCTTTCACCATAATCTCTGTAACATCGGAGTCATGCCGCTGAGCGCACAGGAGAAGGCGTCCAGCCGGAGACTTCTAGACCAACTGGACAGCGCAGCCTTATTCTCCCTGGCTGGCACCGTCACTAAGAAGAAATCTACAGCATGTACAAGGACAGGTGAGATGCACACTCATATGTTATACAGGATGTAGTCAAGAAGACTGATCCAGCGCTACATCTCATACCGGTGTCCTATATAGAAATAACAATAGCATACTTGAACAGGAAGGTGTGGATGTGATACACAATGGTATGGCGCATGGGGGGCCCGGAACATGAATTTCAATTTTATGTTGTGGCCCCTGTAAGAGAGGGGATCAACTGGGATCAAGGACCCTTTCCATCAGATAGTCCTTACGTTACCTTTTGCTTCCCTGGGTATCTAGAGCTCTTGTTGGACTTATCCTACGTCCAGAGAGTGTCCTTGCCTGAGTATATGTTCTTCCCAGCACTATTTTGTCTATAGGGGTGCTGAAGGACACATATCCCACTGATACGAAGTAGTGGTTGTCTCTTCACTATCTCTGAGATATCTATTTGGTATCGATATTTATGTTTTGGTGTTTGTACCCTACATTTAAGAGTAATTAATAAAAAGAACTTTAGTCGGTCTGTGAAGGGTATTTGCAAAGTTGAAGAGTAGCAGGTGAGAAGCAGAAGGTCCCGTGGGACCGCTGCTTGGACTAAAGTAAGAAAAGGTAAGTTCTGGTAGTACAGCCCATGTGGAAGTGTACTCAAAGGAGGCTCAACGCAGATCGGTATCTGAATCTCCTGGAGATGACGGTACACTTTTGCATAGGACACCAGTACTGACATATAGTGCTGGATCGGTCTTTTTGACTAAACCCTGTGCACAGCCTCAGCAAACTTTAAATTGAGGTTTTTTAATGGCTTTGGCAGGTTACTCTTTAAGGATCGATGAATCTGTAGAGTAATAGCTAAATTAGATCATTGAGAAGCTACAATATGTCCCTCTATCTCTTGAAAGGATCATTCTTTTTGTGATCACCAATACGTTATATGCCAGTCACTTGTCTTATGACTATTACACTGAATGGTCACTTTAATAAGGACCCCATCTAGTAGCGTGTTGGACATCTTTTGGCTTTTAGAACCACAGTAATTTGTCATGGCGTAGATTCAATTAGGCTAACTTCACATGGGCAAGCGTGATATGAGGCCGTGAATCCTGTATCCATATCCCGCTCCCCACCATGAGAAATCCCCAAATATGCGAGGAGTTTTCATGTGAAAACGGCCTTGCATCACTTTGGGGATGCAGGGATCCTCCGGCCCAGCTGTCACAGCTGCGGCATAGGATTGGGGAGTTTCCTCCATTGCTTTCAATGAAAACAATGGAGCTGCATCACATTTCCAGTTTGAGAAAACATCACTCATGTGTATGACCCCATTCAAAAGAATGGGGTTCATATTTGTGTGCCTCAAATCCGGCCTAAGGTGACAAAATCTTTCTTCAGATATACTGGCCCCTGCACACAGGAAGCTTCTTGTAGTTGCTGTAGATTAGATGGAGGTGCTGACATGTTCTGATCAGCCTGGTATGAAGGGGTCATCGAATCATGCTGCTTGTGGTAAATTCTGACCTCCCATCAGCACGGGGCAACAAAGATCTAGATCCAGGTGACCAGGAGATGTTTTTCCGCTGCCCAGTGATACAATTTTTGTGCTCTTTAGCCCCCTGGAGTCTTTCCTTTCTGTCTCTCTTTGGCTGGTTTTGACACACAAATCTTAAACAAATATGAACCTCATTCTCTTAAACAGGTTCATACACATGAGCGATGCAGGAAACAAATCGCAACATGTCCTATCTTTGGCTGCGCCCTTGCATCACATCGCCCATGCCAGCAAAGCATCACACCGCGTGTGAGGTGCACACAAGTGCGATGTGAGGTTTATCCATTAAAAATAATGGGAAATACTCAGCGATCCTCCATGACGGCTTTTAGGATTGCTACTAGAGATGAGCGAGCATACTCGTCCGAGGTTGATGCTCGTTCGAGTATTAGGGTGCTCGAGATGCTCGTTACTCGAGACGAGCACCATGCGGTACTCGTCTCGATTAAACGAGCACTGACCATTGAATTCAATGGAGCCGGCAATACAGCCGGCTCCATAGAAAGCAATGGGCTGCCGGCGATCGCGGGATGAATTGTCGGGAAGGGCTTAAATATATAAGGCCTTCCCTGCAATTCATCCAGAAATGTGTAAAAATAAAAAAATATATATACTCACCTGGTCCCGTCAGATGGAGTTCAGCGCGGCCGGCTGCAGTCCTCCTGAACTGCTCTGAACAGCTGTGAGTAGTATTCAGCAGCCGGGGATTTAAAATCCCCGCCTGCTGAATGAGCTGCCTCGGATTGGTCACAGCCTGACCAATCAGAGGCAGATCTCACTCACACTCATTCATGAATTCATGAATGGGTGAGTGAGTGCTGCCTCTGATTGGCTCAGGGGCAGCTCTCATGAATGGGTGTGAGTGAGATCTGCCTCTGATTGGTCAGGCTGTGACCAATCAGAGGCAGCTCATTCAGCAGGCGGGGATTTTTAATCCCCGGCTGCTGAATACTACTCACAGCTGTTCAGAGCAGTTCAGGAGGACTGCAGCCGGCCGCGCTGAACTCCGTCTGCTGGGACCAGATGAGTATATATATATTTTTTTTATTTTTACACATTTCTGGATGAATTGCAGGGAAGAGCTTATATATTTAAGCCCTTCCCGACAATTCATCCTGCGATCGCCGGCAGCCCATTGCTTTCAATAAAGCCGGCTGTATTGCCGGCTCCATTGAATTCAATGAGCTAACTTCGTTCTGCCGGGACAAGGTGAGTATCTTTTTTTTTTTTTTTACACATTTCTGGATGAATTGCAGGGAAGGGCTTATATATTTAAGCCCTTCCCAACAATTCACCCCGCGATCGCCGGCAGACCATTGCTTTCAATGGAGCCGGCTGTATTGCCAGCTCCATTGAATTCAATGGGCTAACATCGTTCTTCTCTGCAACAGCTGTTACAGCTGTGGCAGAGGAGAACGATCATTACGCTGACAGTGCAGGGGGGGGGTCTCACTCTTGCCACTATTGTGGCTTAATAGTGGGACCTGGGAACTTGAGATGCAGCCCAACATGTAGCCCCTCGCCTGCCCTATCCGTTGCTGTGTCGTTCCCATCACTTTCTTGAATTTCCCAGGTTTTCACAAATGAAAACCTTAGCGAGCATCAGCGATATACAAAAATGCTCGAGTCGCCCATTGACTTCAATGGGGTTCGTTACTCGAAACGAACTCTCGAGCATCACTGAAAGTTCGACTCGAGTAACGAGCACTCGAGCATTTTGGTGCTCGCACATCTCTAATTGCTACTATGCCTTTTATGTACTTGAAGAAGGCCAATTGCTCTATGGCCGAAACGCGTCGTACTGTTTAAAATAAACCGTGGAACTTTGCTGCCGGTGCCAGTTTCATTTGATACACATTCCAGGACCTGGGGGCGCCTGATCACAGGCAACTCCGTGAAGTAAGTTACTCATTTTACTTACCTCTCCGTTACAAATACTTCATCTATAGAACCAATTGAGCGCTTAGGACTTTTTTCTGTTTTTCTTTGTTTGTACTTCCCCAAAGAGATGGGAGGTGTTAGGGTGGGCTTATTAGTGAGTAATTATGATTTTTTTTTCAGTCTGCACGCCAGTGCCCTTGGGCACGATTTATAGTAGTGAGATGCTGAATAACACATGGAGCCAGATATTTTGCTTAATTTGTAGTAAACACGGTTATTATTCAATTAGACAGGGAGATGAGGGAATTCTCATCAACACACACAGTGAGTGACAAATGATATACAATTTGCAACAATGAAGATACTTGTGTCTAGCACATTTATATGCTGAGAGCTTATTCTGAATTTCTTGTCTCCATCCCTCCTCATATTTACATCTCTTTATCTCCCTCTCTTCATCTCAGCTCTCTCTCTTATCTCTCCTCTACTCACTGTCACAGCTGACTCTCCTCTGTTTTTTCTGCTTTCTCTCTTTCTTCTTCTGTCTCTCTTTCTCTCCTACTTTTCTCGTTTCTCTCCTTCTCTCTTGCTTCTCTTCCTGCAACCGTTGTCTGACTATTTATCGCCTGTCACCTGACCAGTCTGTCTGCAGCCAATCACAACCTATTTAGTTGCTAGACTACCTTCATCATCCGAGTCTCTAGGCATTTTTTTTTCAATCCTGTGCAGTTGAATAAAAACGTCCTAACTGGTTGCTAGGTTACCTGCATGCCTTGTGCAAAATGGCTAAGATTAAACCCCTAAGGTCGGTTATTATATTACAGGTCCCCACAGCTAAACAGTGCTATGTAGTGCCCCTTTTCAGGCCACTACATCTCCCCCTAGTTTGAGAACAGCCGTTCTCTGCATTTTGTTTCTTTTTCTTCGAGGACGGAGCAGGTGGATGGCTGGAGAAAGTGACAAAATGTCTGGGATACTAAAGTCGACTAGATGCTAGCAAGGGATTTGAAGAGGGGCTAAATCACCTACTTCAAAAGAGCTATGGGGCCCCTACAAATATTCTCCCCACAGTCAACAAATAGTGAATTTCCGAAGTTTCACATAAAACATTATGCTTAACAACATTTGGCATACTTAGACATTTTCGATACGATCCACCTGGTGAGATCAAAAATTGGGGTTATGCAGGCATGCAAATCAAACATTACAATCTTTGTACGTGATTCAGATCTAGCTTCTTCTTTAGAGGCTTTGTCCTTCTAGTTGTAGTTGGAACAACAAAACCTAACTAGGGTTCAGGCAGTCCATCTAAGAACCGCTAGCTAAGGGTATCGTCCCCAGGCACAATTTGGGTTGCACAGTTCATAATATGTCGCTTGTGCCAGCTGTAACAAGTCTTGAGATACAGGATGTGGGAGATAGTCTTATGAAAAACAGGAACTATGAACTGCGGTTAACAAATCTGAATAATTCTTCAGAGTTCTAAAACTTTAACATTGGTATAAACTTTATTGAGTCGTCACAAAACTTGAACAAACAGGTTTCAACTTTTTTTTGTTTTGTTGGTTTGTTTTTTAAGAACACTTGAATAGATTAACTAAATAATAATAAAGGTAGAAGTCTCTTACATGGCTTCTGGTTCTTTAGTATCTTCAAAGCGAATTGGAGGCTTTCCAAAGTTACTCCTTTGTGAGCGTCTGGGGATGTTGGCAGCCTTGCTTTCTGAGCCTTCGCTAAAACTTTATACATCAGGAAACCTACATATTTCTGGTACTGAAGTTTCATTCATATTAGGTGATTCAACAGACACTGCTGGGACGTAATCCAATAGGCTTGGTCCAACCAAGATCATCGCAGGACTTAAGTACCATGTTAGGGGGTTGTTTATGTCAAATTCACCAATGCTTCTTGTACTTTCAGTTCTCTTCACTGGGTTTGGCGAGGTTTCGCCTTTTTCTGATGTATCTACCAAAGTAGGGTCTGGTAGACAAAGTTTTAGCCGGCTTCAGTGAACTTCCATCTTGAGCAATATGATGCAGGTCTTTTTCTGGAAAGGGTAATCCTAATATGGTGTAAGGCACTGCATCCCATCTGTCGTCCAGCTTTCTTGTTTGGTGTTCTTTCTTTAGCCACTCTTTGTTCCTTTTGTTAGTGGTTCAGCCTTTGCTTGCAAGTTAATATATTGCTCTTGTCTTTTATTAACTTGCTCCATGCGAGTGTCTATAATTTCTTGTACTGTTTGCAGATGTCTTTGTAGACCGTGAATCCATTCTGTGGTGGGTAAAGGATTTGGATCTTCCGACACTTGTACTCCAAATGACAGATCATCAGGCAATTTTCCTTGTCAACCAAACATGAGATAATAAGGAGTGTATCCTGTTGAACAATAGATGTTGTTATTGTATGCATACATCAATTTAGGCAGTAAACCTGGCCAATCACTTCTGTTGGAGGTTGGTATGGTACATAATAGATTTAGTATAGTCTGGTTCATTTTCTCATAGTCTCCATTTTCCTGCGGATGATATGCTGCCGTTCGGATCTTGGTGCATTGATATAGTTTGCACAATTCTTGAAACAGTTGAGACTCAAATGCTGTTCCTTGATCGGTGAGGACCTTTTCTGGTGTTCCATAAGAAAATAAGAAGTAATTCCAAAGTGTTTTGGCAGTTAACTCTCTTACAGGAATTGCTACTGTGAACTTGGTGTAGTGGTTTATCATGGTAAGCAAGTAGGTATAGCCACTCCTACTCAGCTCAATCTTCAAATGGTTAAGGGCAAGCAGTTCTAATAGTTTCTTTGTCCCTATTGGGGGTAGAAGAGCTTTTTGGTCAACTTTGTTGTTTCTCCTTTTAGCACATGTTTAGCACTCTAAGACCATGCCTCTATATCTCTTCTCATTCCTATTCTGTAGAATCTTCTCAAGATGGTATTCTCTATTTTGTGCACTCTAAAGTGCCCAGATTGGTCATGGTACGCTGTTAGTATAAGATGTGCTTCTGTTCGTGGAATGAGGATTTGGTGTATCTTCGAATAGGTGATGGGATCTATGGTTCATCTGTACAATAGACCTCTCTTTACAAAAAGTCTTTTTCTGCCACAACCGGTGAAACTCTAGGCCTGTTTTCCTATTTCTCACTCTGACGGGTACAAGAACAGACTGAGTTCTCCTAAGGTGCAACTTTCAGTTTTAATATCAATCCACTGTTTTTCTTCCACAGGTTTGTCTTCATTAGTAGCAGCGGTTTTGATGATGTTCTGTTGTATGTTATAGCAACCAAAGTAGGGCATCTCTATCTCCTCCCATTGATCTATTTCTTCTCTGGAGTAATCAATTGATCCAGGTTGTCTGGATAATGCAGCAGCATTGGCATTAGTCTTTCCAGCTCTATATTTGATAGTAAAGTTGAAGTTGGCTAGCCGTGAAGCCCATCTCTGTTCAAGAGCTCCCAATTTTGCTTACTTTAAATGTGCAAGAGGGTTGTTATTAGAGATGAGTGAACGTAATCGTTTAGGGCAATTTCGCAATTGAGCACCGCTTTTTTCGAGTAACTGACCACTCGAGCGAAAAGATTTGGGGGACACCGGGGGTGAGCGGGAGGTTGTAGAGGGGAGAGAGCTCCACCACGCCGCCCCCCGAATCTTTTCGCCCGAGTAGTCAGTTACTCGAAAAAAGCGGTGCTCGATTGCGAAATCGCCCTAAACGAGTACGTTCGCTCATCTCTAGTTGTTATCTGTGTAAGCAACGAATGTGGATGTGATCAAGTAGTCTTTGACTTTCTCCGCCACAGCCCACACGAGAGCTAAGAGTTGCAATTTAAATGAGCTGTAGCTCTGGTCATTTATTTCTGCTCCTTTCAAAGAACGGCTTGCAAATGATGTTACTCTCTCTTTATCGCCTTGAACTTAATACTGCACCCAATCCTCGCTTACTCGCATCAGTGTATAATTGAAAGGGTTTGTTGTAATTTGGATATCTCAGTACAAGAGGGGATATTAACTTATTTTTCAGGATTTCAAAAGCTTCTTGTTGTTCTTTCTCCCATCTGATGTAGATGGTTTTCTATAGTTTTGTTTTGACGTTCCCTGGATCAGTTCCGCAATTCTGGTGAAATTTGGCATAAATCTTCAGTAGTATCCTGCGAATCCTGAAATAACTCCTCAGTTGTTTAACAGTTTTGGGTATTGGCCATTCTTGTACTGCTGCAATTTTCTCTGGATCGAGCCTAACTCCTTCCACACTCACGACGGGCCCTAAGTATCGCACTTGTGTTTGTAACAGATGACATTTGCATGGCTTCACCTTTAGGTGATGGCGAACTAGTAACTCGGACACTTCAGCCAGGTGTTTCAGATGATCCTCTTAAGTTTTTGAGTATTCGATGATATCGTCTAGATATAGCAGCACCGTTTCAAAATTCTTATGCCCAAAGTATCTTTCCATGAGTCTTTGAAAAGTGCCAGTAGCATTACATAGGCCAGAGGGCATGGAATTGAACTCATATATCCCATTGGGTTAAAAGCTAAACTAAAATAGCTATTTTCTCTTGAGCCATGGGTACTTGCCAGTATCTACTAGTCAAATCTAGGGTGGAGAAGTAAGCTGCTAACCCCAAAGTAGTGAAGGATTCTTTGATTCAGGGCAAAGGATAGGCATCTTTATGCGTGATATTGTTCAATTTTTTTATAATCCACACAAACCGAATACCTCCATCTTTTTTCTTCACCAGTACCAGTGGGACTGCCCATGGGCTATGGCTCTCCTGTATCACCTTGGTATTTTTCATTTCTTTCATTAGTCTATTTTCGGGTTGATACATGGCTTGTGGTATGGGTCAGTATCTTTCTCTAATGGATTGATGGGATCCTGTTGGGATATAGTGACAGACACCTTCATTTCAACCAAAGTCTAATGGTTTTTTACTGAAGGTTTGATGAAATTTCTGAGCCACTCCTACTACTCCTTCTTTTTTGGTAGCAGGGGTGTCAGTATTTCCAATTTGTAATTCAGCCCACCAAGGGGTCTGAGGTTGGCTATATCTGTGGTCGAGACTCTGTACTCTGCTGAACCTCTGCTCTGGAGAGGGTGAGGATATCCTTCGCATGTAATAGTAATATTTCTTCAACTGTACCACAGACTCTCCTATATTAAGTAGGCGGACAGGCACTCTTTCTCTTGAGATGTTCACTACACTCTGGGCTGTCATGATACCTGGATGTTCTTCCAAGTGGGTCTAACAGGCCTTCGTAATTCCTTCCTTGGAGACCTGTAGTTTGACACCAGATTATAGTTTTAGTCCCGGGTTTTAAAGTTATCGGTCTCACGTCTTTTATTCTTGCACGCCCTACTTGACCTTTATTGTTGGTGAATTTCTGGTGGGCGGACAAGACTTTTATCGCCTCATGTAAAGCTTGTTGCTGGGCTTCTGAAGCAGAAGGAATGGAGTTTTGTAAGGCTTCCAGCATTTCTTCATAGAATTTCTAAGAATGCTCATGCCTAAAATGATGGCTGGAACATTTCTCTCTGCTACTTCTATGATCCCTTGACGGGGCAATTTGGCATTCCCGATTATCACTGTAGCCTCCCAGTAGCCTACGATGGGAACATTTTGTCCATTGGTAGCGACAACATTCGTAACCTGTGCAGGAGGTTGTACTAATCCTTCTAGGGACCAATACTTCTGAAATATGGCTCTGCGTATGGTGGTCACATGAGATCCTGTATCCAGTAGTGCTGGAAAAGGTATGCCATTGAAGTGGATGATCACCTCCGGGCAGGGTCCCACATACTTTGAGAACCATCTGGGGATTTCAGGACTTACTCTTGGTTTCCCTGAGGGACAGTCCTTGGCCTCAAGGGATATGCATTTAACTGCCAAGTCTTTTTTGGTATGCCAACTCCTTTGGCAATGCTTGCAGATAACTGGGCTTACTCTACTCGGTTATATTCTGGTAGACGTAGTAGCTGGACGGGAAATTACTTTTCTGTTGCAGAACTATTGAGTTCTTCCATTGTCTTGCAGAGGGCGGATACACTACGGCCTACTGCTGCCACATCCTGCTGTACAATATCGAGGATCTCCTTCTCGTCAGACTGGCTCTGACCCGCTTGCAACACCAGGACATTTTTTGGGGATTCTGTATATAAATGTTCTTTCTCTTATAGAGAGAGGCCTCTGACGTTGCATCAATCCCAGTCAGGATTTCTCTACCTAGAACCTGTATGAACAGTTCCTTAAAGCCTAGGAAAGACTACATGTTCTGGATGGATAGCATGCGCCGCTGTCTTTTGGCTTCTTCCGTGGCTGCTCCTTCCACAAATTGTTCACGCAGCATCTGATCTGCTCCTATCGCTACTACTGGATCTGCGTGGATCATGTCCTTCATGTCTTCTTGTAGTGACAGTGCGTATTCTCTGAGCATTTCATGTGATTTCTGTCTTCTGTTAAAGAAAAGTTGTTTTACTTTGGATGCATTGCTGGTCTCAAAGATGTTCTGCAGCCTCTCAAAAATCGGATCCACCGTTTTCCTATGTTTTCTAGGCCATGATTTGACTAGCTGTGGCACCTTTTAATTGGCCCACTACTATCTTCAGCTTTTGTTCATTAATGAAAGGGCTCAGATGCTATAGCACTTTCATCTTCACCTTGAACTGGCCTCTGTCACCTGACCAGTCTGTCTGCAGCCAATCACAAACTATTTGGTTGCTAGTAGAGATGAGCGAACGCGTTCGTCCGAGCTTGATATTCGTGCGAATATTAGGGTGTTCGGGATGTTCGTTATTCGTGACGAACACCATGCGGTGTTCTGGTTACTTTCACTTCCTTCCCTGAGACGTTAGCGCGCTTTTCTGGCCAATTGAAAGACAGGGAAGGCATTACAACTTCCCCCTGCAACGTTTAAGCCCTATACCACCCCCCTGCTGTGAGTGGCTGGCGAGATCAGGTGTTCGCCTAATATAAAAGTCGGCCCCTCCCGCGGCTCGCCTCAGATGCGGTGTGAGTTAGATGAGGGACAGTGCTGTTTATACCGGAGCTGCTGTAGGGAAAGAATTGGTAGTTAGTGTAGGCTTCAAGACCCCCCAAAGGTCCTTATTAGGGCCACTGATAGCTGTGTGTTGGCTGCTGTTAGCAGTGGGATTTTTTTTTCTTTCTCAAAATCGCCTCTGCAGACCGTTGCACCTGGCATTAGGGACAGAAGTGCTGCATAGGCAGGGAGAGTGTTAGGAGTGAGTGTAGCCTTCAAGAACCTCAACGGTCCTTTCTAGGGCCATATTTATCCGTGTGCAGTACTGTCCAGGCTGCTGTTGGCTGTGCTGCATTTTTTTTGGGCTTCTCAAAATCGCCTCTGCAGAGCATTGCACCCTCCATTGATACTGCAGGGAAAGAATTGTATAGGCAGGGCCACAACACAGTTATTATTCATAGAATATACGCAGTGCTGCCTGTTGGTGGGAAAAAACTGAAAACAAATCTATTTGTCCAGCCTGTGTCCGTCCTTACGCCTGTGTAGACGTGTGAGCTGCGTGAAAAACATTGCTAAATCATACGCAGCCAGCTACGCTTTACTGCTGGGTTCGCCATTTGCTTTCCTTAATTGGGAAAAAAAATACCTGCTCTCCAAGAGTTATAATAACTCTGCTACCCTCACGTTCTGTGACACATAAGCAGGGACACAGCGCAGTTATTAAACTTCGCAGGTTCATTGAATATACGCAGTGCTGCCTGTTGGTGGGAAAAAACTGAAAAGAAATCTATTTGTCCAGCCTGTGTCCGTCCTTACGCCTGTGGAGACGTGTGAGCTGCGTGAAAAACATTGCTAAATCATACGCAGCCAGCTACGCTTTACTGCTGGGTTCGCCATTTGCTTTCCTTAATTGGGAAAAAAAATACCTGCTCTCCAAGAGTTATAATAACTCTGCTACCCTCACGTTCTGTGACACATAAGCAGGGACACAGCGCAGTTATTAAACTTCGCAGGTTCATTGAATATACGCAGTGCTGCCTGTTGGTGGGAAAAAACTGAAAACAAATCTATTTGTCCAGCCTGTGTCCGTCCTTACGCCTGTGGAGACGTGTGAGCTGCGTGAAAAACATTGCTAAATCATACGCAGCCAGCTACGCTTTACTGCTGGGTTCGCCATTTGCTTTCCTTAATTGGGAAAAAAAATACCTGCTCTCCAAGAGTTATAATAACTCTGCTACCCTCACGTTCTGTGACACATAAGCAGGGACACAGCGCAGTTATTAAACTTCGCAGGTTCATTGAATATACGCAGTGCTGCCTGTTGGTGGGAAAAAACTGAAAACAAATCTATTTGTCCAGCCTGTGTCCGTCCTTACGCCTGTGGAGACGTGTGAGCTGCGTGAAAAACATTGCTAAATCATACGCACCCAGCTACGCTTTACTGCTGGGTTCGCCATTTGCTTTCCTTAATTGGGGAAAAAAATACCTGCTCTCCAAGAGTTATAATAACTCTGCTACCCTCACGTTCTGTGACACATAAGCAGGGACACAGCGCAGTTATTAAACTTCGCAGGTTCATTGAATATACGCAGTGCTGCCTGTTGGTGGGAAAAAACTGAAAACAAATCTATTTGTCCAGCCTGTGTCCGTCCTTACGCCTGTGGAGACGTGTGAGCTGCGTGAAAAACATTGCTAAATCATACGCAGCCAGCTACGCTTTACTGCTGGGTTCGCCATTTGCTTTCCTTAATTGGGGAAAAAAATACCTGCTCTCCAAGAGTTATAATAACTCTGCTACCCTCACGTTCTGTGACACATAAGCAGGGACACAGCACAGTTATTAAACTTCGCAGGTTCATTGAATATACGCAGTGCTGCCTGTTGGTGGGAAAAAACTGAAAACAAATCTATTTGTCCAGCCTGTGTCCGTCCTTACGCCTGTGGAGACGTGTGAGCTGCGTGAAAAACATTGCTAAATCATACGCAGCCAGCTACGCTTTACTGCTGGGTTCGCCATTTGCTTTCCTTAATTGTGAAAAAAAATACCTGCTCTGCCACAGTTAATAACTCTGCTACCCTCACGTTCTGTGACACATAAGCAGGGACACAGCACAGTTATTAAACTTAGATAATTCATTCACTAGAGGCAGTGGGGCCTTTCGTTTTCCAAAAAGGGCAAAAATTATATTTGGCCTGCAGTCTTGCGCCAATTTATTTCCTGCCTGGGAAATCTAATCACTGGTAATACAGCATGCTGAGGGGTAGGGGTAAGCCTAGAGGACGTGGACGTGGACGTGGCCGAGGACGCGGAGGGCCAAGTCAGGGTGTGGGCACAGGCCAAGCTCCTGATCCAGGTGTGTCGCAGCCGACTGCTGCGCGATTAGGAGAGAGGCACGTTTCTGGCGTCCCCACATTCATCGCCCAATTAATGGGTCCACGCGGGAGACGGTTATTAGAAAATGAGCAGTGTGAGCAGGTCCTGTCCTGGATGGCAGAAAGTGCTTCGAGCAACCTATCGTCTACCCGCAGTTCTGCGCCGTCCACTGCTGCCAATCCGAATCCTCTGTCTGCTGCTCCTCCTTCCTCCCAGCCTCCTCACTCCACTACAATAACACCTGCTCAGGAGCGGGAGCACTCCCAGGAACTGTTCTCGGGCCCCTGCTTAGATTGGGCAGCAGCGGTTCCTCTCCCACCAGAGGAGTTTATCGTCACTGATGCCCAACCATTCGAAAGTTCCCGGGGTCCGGGGGAAGAGGCTGGGGACTTCCGCCAACTGTCTCAACAACTTTCTGTGGGTGAGGAGGACGATGACGATCAGACACAGTTGTCTTGCAGTGAGGTAGTAGTAAGGGCAGTAAGTCCCAGGGAGCAGCGCACAGAGGATTCGGAGGAAGAGCAGCAGGACGATGAGGTGACTGACCCCACCTGGTGTGCAACGCTTACTCAGGAGGACAGGTCTTCAGAGGGGGAGTCAAGGGCATCAGCAGGGCAGGTTGCAAGAGGCAGTGCAGTGGCCAGGGGTAGAGGCAGGGCCAGACCGAATAATCCACCAAGTGTTTCCCAAAGCGCCCCCTCGCGCCATGCCACCCTGCGGAGGCCGAGGTGCTCTAAGGTCTGGCAGTTTTTCACAGAGACGCCTGACGACCGACGAACAGTGGTGTGCAACCTTTGTCGCGCAAAGCTCAGCCGGGGAGCCAACACCAACAGCCTCACCACCACCAGCATGCGCAGAAATATGATGGCCAAGCACCCCACAAGGTGGGACGAAGGCCGTTCACCGCCTCCGGTTTGCACCCCTGCCTCTCCCCCTGTGCCCCAACCTGCCACTGAGATGCAACCCCCCTCTCAGGACACAGGCACTACCGCCTCATGGCCTGCACCCACACCCTCATCTCCGCTGTCCTCGGCCCCATCCAGCAGTGTAGTTCAGCGCACCGTTCAGCCGTCGCTTGCGCAAGTGTTCGAGCGCAAGCGCAAGTACGCCGCCACGCACCCGCACGCTCAAACGTTAACCGTCCGCATCGCAAAATTCATCAGCCTTGAGATGCTGCCGTATAGGGTTGTGGAAACGGAGTCCTTCAAAAGTATCATGGAGGCGGCGGCCCCGCGCTACTCAGTTCCCAGTCGCCACTACTTTTCCCGATGTGCCGTCCCAGCCCTGCACGACCACGTCTCCCGCAACATTGTGCGCGCCCTCACCAACGCGGTTACTGCCACGGTCCACTTAACTACGGACACGTGGACAAGCACAGGCGGGCAGGGCCACTACATCTCCCTGACGGCACATTGGGTGAATTTAGTGGAGGCTGGGACAGAGTCAGAGCCTGGGACCGCTCACGTCCTACCCACCCCCAGAATTGCGGGCCCCAGCTCGGTGCTGGTATCTGCGGAGGTCTATGCTTCCTCCACTAAAGCACCCTCCTCCTCCTCCTCCTCCTCTGTCTCACAATCAAGATGTGTTAGCAGCAGCATGTCGCCAGCAGTCGGTGTCGCGCGGTGTGGCAGCACAGCGGTGGGCAAGCGTCAGCAGGCCGTGCTGAAACTACTCAGCTTAGGCGATAAGAGGCACACGGCCCACGAACTGCTGCAGGGTCTGACACAGCAGACCGACCGCTGGCTTGCGCCGCTGAGCCTCCAACCGGGCATGGTCGTGTGTGACAACGGCCGTAACCTGGTGGCGGCTCTGCAGCTCGGCAGCCTCACGCACGTGCCATGCCTGGCCCACGTCTTTAATTTGGTGGTTCAGCGCTTTCTGAAAAGCTACCCACGCTTGTCAGACCTGCTCGTAAAGGCGCGCCGGCTCTGCGCACATTTCCGCAAGTCCCACACGGACGCTGCCACCCTGCGCACCCTGCAACATCACTTTAAGCTGCCAGTGCACCGACTGCTGTGCGACGTGCCCACACGGTGGAACTCTACGCTCCACATGTTGGCCAGGCTCTATGAACAGCGTAGAGCTATAGTCGAATACCAACTCCAACATGGGCGGCGCAGTGGGAGTCAGCCTCCTCAATTCCTTTCAGAAGAGTGGGCCTGGTTGGCAGACATCTGCCATGTCCTTGGTAATTTTGAGGAGTCTACCCAGGTGGTGAGCGGCGATGCTACAATCATTAGCGTCACCATTCCTCTGCTATGCATCTTGAGAAATTCCCTGCAAACCATAAAGGCAGCTGCTTTGCGCTCGGAAACGGGGGCGGGGGAAGACAGTATGCCGCTGGATAGTCAGGGCACCCTCCTGTCTATTTCTCAGCGCGTACAGGAGGAGGAGGAGGAGCATGAGGAGGATGAGGAGGAGGGGGAAGAGACAGCTTGGCCCGCTGCTGACGGTACACCGGCTGATTGCCTGTCATCCTTTCAGCGTGTATGGCCTGAGGAGGAGGAGGAGGAGGAGGAGGAGGATCCTGAAAGTGATCTTCCTAGTGAAGACAGCCATGTGTTGCGTACAGGTACCCTGGCACACATGGCTGACTTCATGTTAGGATGCCTTTCTCGTGACCCTCGCGTTGCACGCATTCTGGCCACTACGGATTACTGGGTGTACACACTGCTCGATCCACGGTATAAGGAGAACCTGCCCACTCTGATTCCCGAAGAGGAAAGGGGTTCGAGAGTGTTGCTATACCACAGGACCCTTGCGGACAAGCTGATGGTAAAATTCCCAGCCGACAGCGCTAGTGGCAGAAGGCGCAGTTCCGAGGGCCATGTTGCAGGGGATGTGCGTAGATCGAGCAGCATGTACATCCCAGGCAGTGCAACAGTCTTTAAGGGCCTGGCCAGCTTTATGGCTCCCCACCAAGACTGTGTCACCGCTCCCCAGTCACGGCTGAGTCGGCGGGAGCACTGCAAAAGGATGGTGAGGGAGTACGTAGCGGATCGCACGACCATCCTTGGTGACGCCTCTGCCCCCTACAACTACTGGGTGTCGAAGCTGGACACGTGGCCTGAACTAGCCCTGTATGCCCTTGAGGTGCTTGCTTGTCCTGCGGCTAGCGTCTTGTCGGAGAGGGTGTTTAGTGCGGCTGGGGGAATCATCACCGATAAGCGTAGCCGCTTGTCAACCGACAGTGCCGACAGGCTAACACTCATCAAGATGAACAAAGGCTGGATTTCCCCAGACTTCTGTTCTCCACCAGCGGACAGCAGCGATACGTAAGCAATACGTAGGCTGCACCCGCGGATGGAAGCTACGTTCTCTCTCACCATCCAAAACGGGGACATTTCTGCTTCATCAATCTGTGTCTAATATTCCTCCTCCTCCTCCTCCTGCTCCTCCTCCTGAAACCTCACGTAATCACGCTGAACGGGCAATTTTTCTTAGGGCCACAAGGCTCACTCAAATAATTTTTCAGAACAATTTTTATAAGTTTCAATTAGCTTAAAAGCGTTGGAACTTTAACTTGAACCAATTTTTCGTTACACTGGGCTGCCTCCAGGCCTAGTTACCACTTAAGCCACATTAACCAAAGCGATTCACCTGCCATCTTGGTTGGGCATGGCCAATTTTTACTGAGGTACATTAGTACTGTTGGTACACCAATTTTTTGGGGCCCTCACCTACAGTGTAATCATAGTAATTTCTATGTTCTTCGCCTGCACTCATGGTACAGAAAGGTGTGTGGGGTTGGCCTACAGTTTAGCTACATAAATGTCACTTGTGCCTTGGCTATACTAAGGCTACTGAAATGGAACGAAGACTGCGCTCCCGCTATACTGCTGCTTCAGAATTGTTACTGGGGCCTGTCTTGAGTGCTACTATTGCTTACATGGAACGAAGACTGCGCTCCCGCTATACTGCTGCTTCAGAATTGTTACTGGGGCCTGTCTTGAGTGCTACTATTGCTTACATGGAACGAAGACTGCGCTCCCGCTATACTGCTGCTTCAGAATTGTTACTGGGGCCTGTCTTGAGTGCTACTATTGCTTACATGGAACGAAGACTGCGCTCCCGCTATACTGCTGCTTCAGAATTGTTACTGGGGCCTGTCTTGAGTGCTACTATTGCTTACATGGAACGAAGACTGCGCTCCCGCTATACTGCTGCTTCAGAATTGTTACTGGGGCCTGTCTTGAGTGCTACTATTGCTTACATGGAACGAAGACTGCGCTCCCGCTATACTGCTGCTTCAGAATTGTTACTGGGGCCTGTCTTGAGTGCTACTATTGCTTACATGGAACGAAGACTGCGCTCCCGCTATACTGCTGCTTCAGAATTGTTACTGGGGCCTGTCTTGAGTGCTACTATTGCTTACATGGAACGGACACGTGGAGAGGACACGTAGTGCCTCAAAAACATCCCCCTCCTCCTCCAACAGGGAAAACATTGTTGGCAAATGCCTTTGCATTGGTTCGTCTGGCGGCAGTCCAAGAATTTCACCTTTACCGACACTACTAGAGAGCCCCCCCACCATCCCCCCGCCACGGCCCACTTAATCCTGGCCACATTCCGAAAACCAACAAAATACAACCGTGGTACTAGGTCCGCAGTCACCACCACATTACCACCAACGCGGTTACTGTTAAGGTGCATATAACCACGGACACGTGGAGAGGACACGTAGTGCCTCAAAAACATCCCCCTCCTCCTCCAACAGGGAAAACATTGTTGGCAAATGCCTTTGCATTGGTTCGTCTGGCGGCAGTCCAAGAATTTCACCTTTACCGACACAACGAGAGCCCCCACACCATCCCCCCGCCACGGCCCACTTAATCCTGGCCGCATTCCGAAAACCAACAAAATACAACCGTGGTACTAGGTCCGCAGTCACCACCACATTACCACCAACGCGGTTACTGTTAAGGTGCATATAACCAGTCTGACTGGGGCATGCAGACACCTTGACAGAATGAATAGTGTGTGGCACATAGGTTCCCCATTGCTATGCCCACGTGTGCAGCTCCTGATGGCGGTGGCACAGGATTGTATTTCTCATTGCTTCTGTACAGCATTGTGGGCTATCGCCCCGCCCCTATTAAAGAGGGTCGCTACCTAGCCGTGCCAACCCTGTGCAGTGTGTGCCTGCGGTCCCTCGTCGTGGCAGACGCACTTCTAAATAGACGTGAGGGTGGTGTGGCATGAGGGCAGCTGAAGGCTGCGCAGGGACAGTTTGGTGTGCGCTGTGGGGGGGAGGGGGTGCGGTTGGGCAGCATGTAACTCAGGAGAAGTGGCAGTGGAGTGTCATGCAGGCAGTGATTGTGCTTTGTTGGAGGTAGTGTGGTGCTTAGCAAAGGTATGCCATGCTAATGAGCGCTTTTCAGAAGTAAAAGTTGTTGGGAGGGGGGGGGGGGCCCACTCTTGCCGCTATTGTGGCTTAATAGTGGGACCTGTGAACTTAGGATGCAGCCCAACATGTAGCCCCTCGCCTGCCCTATCCGTCACTGTGTCATTCCCATCACTTTCCTGAATTGCCCAGATTTTCACACATGAAAACCTTAGCGAGCATCGGCGAAATACAAAAATGTTCCGGTCGCCCATTGACTTCAATGGGGTTCGTTGTTCGAAACGAACCCTCGAGCATCACGGGAAGTTCGTTACGAATAACGAACACCCGAACATTTTGGTGTTCGCTCATCTCTAGTTGCTAGGCTACCGACATCATCTGAGTATCTAGGCATTTTTTTCAATCCTGTGCAGTTGAATAAAAATGACCTAACTGGTTGCTAGGTTACCTGCAAAATGACTCAGATTCACCCCCAGGGCTGGTTTGGAGGACCTGTCCTATATTATACAAACTGCATTACTACTGATTTAAAGGAAATCTGTCATTGGCCTAAAGCACAATAAACTAACTTATGGTGCCATTAGGGTAGGTGACAGGGAGCCCGGAGCTGTATTTTTTTATATACTCACCCACTTCCCTCTTAATCCCGCTGAAGTCTACACTACACTCAAGTATGCGCTATCTTATACGAGTCTATAATGCATTCATGGGGCTCTTAAAAGAGTCAGATTTTTGTCCGAGGCCCGTACTTCAGTGGCAGGAACTAGAAAGCATCCGAATCCCTTTCACCTCGCCTAACAGCACCATAAATTCGTTTATGTTGCTTTAATGCAGGTGACCGGTTCCCTTTAAATGAGCTCAGTGCAATGCTTACTTTGGCCTCTGGGGGCGACGCTATGCTTTTTTGGGTCTGTATTATTGCAGTTATGTTGCTGATGATATTAAAGTTCATGCCTTGCTTTTAGGAGCCATTGATACAATACTACAGAATAGTAAGAGCGCCAGCGAGCTCTTAAACCGTAAAAAAGTTCGTTGTGACGTCATTGCTACGCACATAAGAAATGAGGGCAATCATGTACCTTCCAATATCACGAAGTCTGAAGCTGTCCAGAAAACTTTGGCATATTGGGTGAGTATGAGAGACTCCTGAAAACTTCTTCTCATTGGTTTTGGTGTTAATTTTATGTGTTTTATTGAATTAAACTGCAAATACTCTAAATAATACAAGACTTTTGCATTCTCCCATGCTGCAGGGTTCCTCTACACCATTCGCAGGAACTTTTATTCCATCTTTAATGATGAAACTACCGAAATCTGCTACTTCTTATCTCTCTTACCCAGCCTACTTCGATACTTCTAATTTGTCTACACATAGCTCCCAAGAAGATGCCAGCAAAACATGGAAGCTTGGAGCTCTGAGGCCAGATTTGGATGTAAGTCTATGAAACATCATATTAGAATATGCTAACGATCACCTTTCATTAGTCTGTACTAATAAGGGTCAGAACTAGTAAGTTGTATAGTTGAATAGACACAGAAGTAGAAAATGATATATAAGAGCATGTAGAGGGTCACACCTGTTCCACATTGCAACTGCATGTACTCAATGCAGGCAATGTTAATGATTCAACTCCCATTGCAAATTAGGTTTATTTGCCAAATTTACAAACTTTTAGCTGTTTGCAAAACAAAAAAAAAAGCTAGAATGATTTAAACAGCTGAACACAACTAATATACGCAAGTGGTTTCTCCAAATTCTCCACAAAATGCCACTTTTAATGACTACTGCAGTGTCAAAATTATTCAATTGTGGTAATAGAATCCCTTATAAGAGCACACACTTGCAAATCAGGTGTTGTCTAAAGCACACCTGATGCCACTAATCAAGGGCCTCGTTAGTTGCATCAGGTGTGCTTCAGATAAAGCATATCAAATGCCTGGACTGGCTGGGGCTTTGTTGATGGTGACATTTGATTGTTTGCTAGAAATATAGAGAATGGTTCAAAAACTACAATGAAGCGTGGTGGTGTCTCGATGATGCTATGGGGCTGCTTTCCTTCCTCGGTTTCTGGAAACATCCAAGACATCATCCTAGGAGAAAACATGATGCCTTCTGTGATGAAGCTGAAGCGTGGGTGTAGCAGTTTTAGGCTCTAGGTTGGAGCTTTAAGTGTAATAGCCGCAGATCTGGAGGGTAATCAGGGACAAGCCAGGAGTCAGCAATTGGGAAGCCTCGGTTTGCAGTACAAATGGATGAAGTGGGTAATGTAGTCAGGTGGAAAACCAGAGGCCAGCAATGGGATTTCTTGGTTTGCAGTACAAATGGATAAGGTGGGTAACGTAGTCAGGTGGAAAGCCAGAAATCGGTATCAGGAGGTCTAGTCACGATAGCCAAGGAGTAGGTAGAAGTGGAGCTGATAAATCAATGCTGGGGAGCAAAATAATCACAGCAAGGAGTTGGTGTGAGGGCCAGGCTTTATAGGGAGTCTTAATTAGCAGCAGAGCGGGGCCAGACAGAGAGGCAGGAACTAGATCAGGAGCAAGGAACCATAAATAAGGATTCAGCAAGGGACCTTATCCAGGGAGCTGGCTAGCTCAACATGAAGAGATGCCAGCTGGAGTACAGGAGATCTGGGTTTGATCCCCGACTGTGGGTGTCATTGGACCTTCCAACAGAACAATGATCGCAAGTATACCTCAAAGTCTACTATTAGGGATATTCTAGTGTCCCCTCAGTTGATATGTTGCTGAGTAGTAGTGAAGTTTAAGCAGACCTGCAGAATTAGAATCAGTGACACACAGACAGTTCTCTGTATCCCAAAGAATTCTCAAATTGATTCTAAAAACATACACCTTTATGGAAAAAAGGGCGTACTTTATGCCAAAGCTGTATGCAAGTCATTTCTCACGGACAGAAAGTGTAGTCATGAGAAACAGACATTTGATTGAGAAACAGACAAACAATACATTTTCTCACTAACCTTAAGACAAAACAAGTAGATGATTTTCTTGAGAAACACTGCACTAGTAATGCTGGCTGTACACCTAGAAAATTCATATCTCAATTTGTATAAAGAGAATTGGGCTACAGGGCATGAGATAGTGAAAGAAGACACTAGCTAGTTTAGAAAGAGAATTAAACTGAATCTTATAAGATGGCTGATTTGAGAGAAGATGGACAGTTAAAACCAGGATCTTAACATCTACTAAGGCTTGGTTTTAGTAGAAGTCCTGGAAGATTCTGGAGTGATTGCCATACTTGCCTGACTTGAACCCCATATAAATTTTTGGTGGGATTTGAAGAAGGTGCTTGCAGCATGTAAATCCAAGAATGTTTGTGACCTGGGGGTCATTGTCCATGAGGAATCGAGTAAGATTCCTCAGAAATGCTGTAAGAAGCTGGTATCTGGCCATACATCACATTTCCAGCAGGTCATAACAGCAAAAGGTGCTCTAATAAGTACTAAAATGCTTGTCATTGAAGGAAGGGGGCAATTTTGAGACTGCAGGAGTCATTAAATTACATATTTTATGATGAAATTGGAGATACCACTTGTATTATTTGTGTTGAGCTATTTAAATAGTTCTTTTATGACTATTTTTTGCAAACAGCTGAACTGTATTGGCCCGAAGTCTATGTCTCTGGCCCCTCCATAACTGCCTTGTATTTGTCTCACATGTCACGTCTTCACTGTAGATGCAGTGTGCAAATTGTCCTGTCACTAGTTATGTGTATTGCACAGCTGGAGCGCAAGAGGTTAATGTCTATGAATGTCTGGGTTATGTCTGGAAATGTAACAGTTTGTCTTGTCACATGACAATGCTTGATATAAGTGTTTGTAAGAGAAGTTCTTCCCTGGTTGAGCCTGAGGGAGAGTGTCAGCCACATGTAGGTACCTTCAACATATGGTGAAGAATGGAAGAAAAGGAAAGGTACTGGATGCACTTACCCCAGATCCCATTTCCCCTGGTGCAGGTGAAGCGGAATCCACCATGCAGTGTCCATAAGAAAGAGTGAGTGTTCAGTGGAGTGTTCCTTTTCCCTTCTCCTGGCGTGCAGGAGACAATTGAGAAGGTCAGGGAGGTGAACCAATCACCCGTCTGTAAATTAACCTGTCAAGGAATTACAAGTAAAAGTTCTGGTTGCTGCCTGTTCCCAGCAACCGTGTGTTCTACAATTTACCCGTGTGTGTGTCTGGACTTTATTCCCACATTTGGATTCACCGCAGAGTAAGGAACAGTGGCGTCACCTGTGACAAAGTCTGAAGTTTAGCTACCTAAGTTTATTCAGATAACCGCTACACCAGCATTGCCTGAAGAGGCCTGTCAGGGCCTTGGCGAAGGGTTGAATGCGTCCCTCAGGGGAGGAGTTGGTATTGCCACCGTCACAACCCTAACAGCTACCCCGCCATCTCCTCAGTGGTGTGCCTTGCGGCTGCAGGACCTATGTAAATTTGACAAATCAACCTAATTTGCAACAAGGGTTGAATAATTTTGATTGCAACTGTGTATGAAGCACAGAGCAGGACTCACAGATGCATGGTACTGTATACTGCTATATCGGTTGATCTTGATATAGTAACCCACAAGTCAGTGGTGGCCTGAAAAAAGCTCCTCAAGGTTACAGAAGCTTTTCCTCTAATCTAGCTTGTATCTTCAGTAAAACACTTTGTTTCTTCTTCCAGGAAATCCCTGCATCGGTGAGCTTTAAAAGTACGGATTTCGCTCCCTCTCCTCCAATCACTGATCAGGAGATGATCTCCGATTCCGATGTCTCAGATCAACAACAGCGGAATGTCCCGTTTGTTGGTTTTTTCTGCCCGTTGTCCTGTGAGATTTCCAAAATGTCCATACAGAGCGGTAATAAGGAAAATGAGAAAGAGCAGAGGTCAATTCCACAGCCGTGTGACCTGCAGGTGAGCGTCAGAGGGGATATATGATGTTAGAATGACACTTGTTGAAAGCTTATTTATACACCGACCTGTCCCTCTATTAGAGCCCATGGTCCTCTCACATTTGGAGCTTCCCTGTATGGAAATTAGAGCTTAGATTGCAGCATAAAATCCCATTGCAAGTTTTCCGTGGATCAGTTTCAGTGTGAATCCACATTAGATGGGAAAATCCAGCGTTCTGAGCGACTTCCAACGAGACTGGGTCATCGGTGCTAGACTAGTCAGGGCTGGGATTTCACTGCCAGCCATGTGGGGTTTTCTCGTACAGCGGTGTGGTGATTATAGCAAGAATGACGTGATCAAGGGAAGACATCCAGCAAAAGGGGATTCTGTGAATGGAAACAACTCCTCACTGAGGGGAGTCAGAGGAAGACGTCAGGAATTATTTGGATGGGCAGATGGTGCCCACTCAAAGAAATTGCAGCCAAAGTCAATGCTAATGCTCCAATTAACATGTCCGAATGCACAACTCATCGTACCTGGGCTATACCTGTAGGCAACCAGTTCCAGCTCCGTTGCTGTATGAACAGAAAGGCGAGACCTCAGTAGGCAAAAGAATGTAAAAATTGTACCACTGAGAAGCAGAAAAACATTGCTTGGTTATATGGACCTTCTGTCTGGAAGCCAGAATTTGGCGCAAGCAGCATAAATAATTGAACCTTCCTGTCAGCAGGTCAGAACATGTTAGGGCCTACATCTAATTCGAGCCTCCCTGAAGAGGTGCATTTTTAGAGCACGCCTGAAGTTTTGTGAGTCAGTGATTGCCTGGATAGTTTAAGGTCACAGTCCTTGTACTGTAGAGTCATATGATAGGGAGGACATCAGGGTAATAACCCAGGACATTCTATGGTATGGAGTCGCAGGGACTCTAGGTCTTCGTACAGCCTCTATGGTCTCTTTTACTGGTCATACATGTCAAAATAATTTGTGGAAGAATAGACAATCCTCTCTGGATAATTGACAACTTTTTGTATTGTTTTGCTAAACTTTTTGAAAGGCAAAGGCTTTTCTAATATCCATTCCACACAGTGAAGTGGTGTACTACATGTAAAGAAGCTTCACATTGTTATTTTCTCTTTTACAGACTGCACTGCACGTGCCAACAGGCTCTACGGTGCAGACTGTGCCATACATGACAACAAGCTCTACTGTGAATACTGTGCCACCCATGACAACACACTCCACGATGCAGTCTGTGCCACTCATCACAACACGCTCTGTGGTGCAGACTGTGCCACCCATGACAACATGCGCTGCTGTTCAGACTGTGCCAGATGTGACAACACACTCTATAGTGCAGACTGTGCCACACGTGACAATACGCCCTACTGTAAATACTGTGCCACCCATGACAACACACTCCACGATGCAGACTGTGCCACTTGCCACAACATGCTCTATGGTGCAGACTGTGCCACCCATGACAACACACTCCATGATGCAGTCTGTGCCATACATGACAACATGCGCTACGGTTCAGACTGTGCCACTCCTGACAACACACTGTATGGCGCAAAATGTATCTCATATGAAAACCCACTCCACGCTACAGACTGTGCCGCACGTGGCAATCCCCTCTATGCTGCAGACTGTCCGGCAACCTGCGATCTTTGAAGGAAAGATTGAAAAAGTGTCATCCACTCCATACACTGGGATCACGGTAAGGCCTCATGCCCACGGCCATGCCGGACTCTGCCAGTAGAATATCACAGCGGAGTCCGCCACGGCGCCCCCCAAAACACCCATACTCACCACTCCGGATCCGCATGCACAGTACAGCGCGTGACGTGCCGGCAGTGTCACATGACAAAGCCGGCAGTGGGCGGGGACATGTATTCATGCGATAATTCTAAGCATAGTGTGACGACCGGCTTCCAGTGACTACAATGGAAGCCGAACACACGTATTCCCATGGCAAATAGAACATGCCGCACTTTATTTTTTTAATAATGTAGCTGTATGACATCTTGTATTTCACAGGAGGAGTTCTAGTTTTCATAAAAACCAAATTTGGGCACATATAACATATTGATTAACTTTTATTATTATTTTTTTTTGCTGGGGACAATGAAAAAAAGCTATTTCACAATTGTTGTTTGTTATTTATTTTTATGGCGTTCATAGTATTCTGCGGGGCATTACGATTATGGGCAAAACCACATTTACAGAGGTTTTACTATGTTTTACCCCTTTTGCACAATATAAACACTTTTCTTACACAAAGACTTGTCCTATGTCGTCACATTCCAGGACCAGATCGTTTTTATTTTTCAGTCCACAGAGCTGTATCACGACTGTTTTTTTGAGGGACAACTTATGTTGACTTTTTAAATATTTTTTTCGTTCTGTTTTGCAGAAGCAAAATGATTAGAAAATGCCTTTTTTATTTTTATTTTCAGAATTTACTGTTCTGGGTAAATAATGCAATATTTTATAAGACAGGTTGTTATGGATGTGATGATATGAATTATGTGTAGTTTTTTTTTGTCATTTTTATTTTTTTTATATTAAAAGCCTTGGGTAAGGGGATAAACATTTTAACATTTTTTCTTAGTAAAACACATTTATATGATATGGCTAGCAATGCCTGCAGCATCTTCAGGGTTAAATGGTATAGAGGAAGAATTAGATGAGAAAGTGCTCATCTTTTTATTTTTATGGGAAAAGAGACCCCCATGTGTGACAATCAGAGAGCAAATCTGGTCTCTGATTGATGAGTTGGTGATGACATGTACAAAAACTCCTGTCTCCCTCCACTGTGCTAGGGAGATATACAGGAGAATCACAGAGCATCTCTACTGCCATTGGTCTCCCCTCTGTCTTTCCTCTGCACATACCGACTGATTGAAAAGTAACAGCTGTAAATTCAGTATTCTCAACCTCCCTTCAAATGGCTGTAGCTTCAGTTCTGCAAGTGATACCAACATTTTTTTTGGTATTAGTCTAAAGTAAAGAATCTTAGCTTTTTAGCCTTAAAGTGATACATATTGGTATCCCTATAGAACCAAAGCTACAGCCCTTTAAAGTAAGACAAACTCTGTTTATCCAATGCATTCCTGCAGAATGTACAGAACTCATCCTAAACTGCTGGGGGGTTAAATTATTGCCAATAATTTATGTAGCCAGGAAATAATACCCTTGCCTTGACTTTTTTTGGCAGGAGCAAGAGGATGCATCATGTATTTGGCCAGTTGACTGTGAAAAGTTTACACGTGATTTCTGCGAATGGTTCTTCACTCTCCTCAACGCTCAGCATCAGTCATCGGTACTGCAGAAGGAAGACTGGGGCCCTCAACACTTCCTGGAAAATGCTGAGTTTCAACTAACGTACCTGTCAGCCAGGAGAAAGTATAGCGGTGGCGAAAGCGCAAGTTCCCACTTACTTGCACTTGTACAAGAAGACAAACTTACTTTTTCACCAAATATTACTAGTAATGGAATAAAGTGTGAGAGGTCCCCAAAAGGTTTGGTGATGATGGTAGGTGGCACTGTCTTCAGGAATCAGTCCTACCTGGGTACATTTGATCAGATTTTTGAGGTAGTGGGCAACAATAAGACCAAAAACTGGAAGATACGATATGCTGATTTGAAGATCCAGAAAAGTTCTTAAGATCATTATTGTATTATGTATCATGAAATAATCCTCATGAACCACTGTATATAGTTGTATATTTACACTGAAATCGAGACCCCATCTTTTTCACGATTGGAGTTTCCCTGTATGGAAATTAGACTCATGACCCCGGTGGGCAGCATAAAATCGCGTGACAAGTTTTCCGTGGATCAGTTGCAGTGTGAATCCACTTTAGATGGGAAAAGACTGGCACAACCTGAGTCCTCCAATACCTGTGGATGGACGCTACTACAAATTGTGGTTCTGCAGGCCAAAGAAGGTCCATTGTGTTAGTAGATGGTGGGCTGTGATGCGTACATTCCATAAATCAAAAGCACAATTCCTGGTATAAAACATGTTTGAACAACACTTACATGCAAAGGTCTTCCAATCTTCCAAACCAAGTGATTCTTGATCACATGAGTTTCCAAAGAGCAGTGCCTACAAGACATACTTGCCTTATTTCTATCAGTTGCACCATTTTCGTTCAATCATCAGTAGATTATACTCGTGGTCCATTAAGCTCCTTGAAATGATTACTCCCACAGCTGTTGGTCTTGCTTTACCTCTTGTGTCTCAAGACTTTCTTTATTGCCTCCTTCTTACACAGCCTAATCCCTACCTCAATGCCCCTTATAGTACATCAGCCATTTGTAATTCAGCATGAATTAAGTCACAGGATCTGCAGCCCTATTTCTCTCATGCAGAGCAAAAAGGGAGAAAAACCACAAGTTGAGTGAAGAGGCCTCATTTATATTACATTACAGCTTGTACAGGGTTAGATGTAGGCAGACAAGCAAGCTGACCCTCCCACAGGCTGAGAAAAGCAGCTCCAACTCCAAAACAGAGAAGTGCTGTAAATGCAAAGTATACAAAATTGGTGTTCACATCCCTAACTGATTCACCTTTTATCCTCAGATGATATTGAAGTTAAAGCTATGACTATAATATATACGACCCTTAGCAAGGAAACATTTTAGATCAGAGGTCCCCAATCTTTTGTATCTCATGAGCCACATTCATTTTTGAGTGATGGTCGGGAGCCACAGTTGAGTCAAAAGGAGAGAATTTTATTAATCTGAACTACATGGCAACTTTGGCATAAACCGTTGTTGCATGATTAAAGACCGTATAATGGCCCCGCTACATAATACCTTAGTGTAAATGATTGCGGTTGTATTGCAACTTACAAGTTGCTGTGACCGGACGATCACAAGAAATCCGAACGTTTTGGACTTCTTTTACTTGTCGTCTCACGGTAATTAGCAAGTTGCCACCTGATTGTGTTCACGGAAATTAGGATGCAACGTGCCATAGTGCGATCTTTAGTCGTACAACACATGTCATGTCGAAACTTGGATAAACAAGAAATTGCAAACATCTGCTGATATTTCAGTTTGAGATGTAAACACTTGTATTATGGCATCTGAATTGGCGCTGTTGGGTGCTTCGAATGTCTACAATCATGTCAATGGCCAGTACATAGGAATCCCCCGCAGTGATCTGCTTTAGTCCCCAGATGTGGCAATGCATAGAATGAATAATTGTTATGTAAATTAGTTACGTGTTTATTTAATGTAAAAGCTCTAAATCTGTTACAATTTAGGGGAAATTTCCATATAATGAATAATTTTGCCTCTGTCTCCATTGCGTTTACATATTCCTTTGTTATAATTCTGTATGTTACTTTCTTCTAAACACCTTTTTTATCAGTTACCTGATTTCTACAAAACTGTTGAAATTGATTCTATTTACAAGGTGATGTCATGTCAGCGCCCCCCACCCCCACCCCCACCCGCATATCATTGCAGATGCAATTCTGCTGACTTCAACAATGTCTTTCTTTTGTTTATACTTACCCCCTTCTCCCCTTATGGGCTCTGCTAAGAATTGGATCTCAATTCTGTGGGTGTGTCAAGTAGGCGGTACTTACCACTTACTGTCAAACAAGTCTGATGTCACGCATTGACAGTGTGCGGTGGGGACCGACCACAGGACATATTCACAGCATCGGGCGCCGAGTCTGAGCAGAGCCCATGTGAGGGGCAATCAGGGATGAATACAGTCAACAGAAAGACTTTGTTGGAGTTAGCGGGGCTTCAACTTCAAAGCTACAAAGTTGGCCCTGCCAACGGGCAAGACAGGTTCTCTTTACAGGGCTTGTAAGGGATATTTAAATCACAGAATGCAAATGTGTGGTAAAATGACAGGATAATTATTACCGATCCCCCGCCTGCCGCCAGCTAATGCTTATTTTGTCAGTTAATCACATCTCCTGCTTACATGTCCCTAACAACCCCTCTAATGTATTAAATTTTGTCAATTTTTTTTCTTAAGATGGAAGAGGGACGCCAATATTTGAGTCTTCCTTGGCTTCATATATAGTCACTGCGAACGTTGTGTGATAGAAGACTGGATATTAGTTCTTACTATCAAATAAAGAAAATATTGTATTATTGCAAATTAGTGCAGTCTTCTAATTCAATATAATGAATTCTATACCAGTGAGTGAAGTGATGAATATAGAGGAGAGGGGCCCCATCACAGAGATTAAAATGGGCCCCATACTATGGTGCTGGATTTTGGCAATCTGGACTGAAGGGTCTGCTGTTTGTTTTTCTCTCCACTCCCTTTTCATGACCCTTAAACATTTCTCACCCCCTTGTTTAAAGCAATAAACAATCGCCTGTGGCCAGGCAGCCTTAGATGAGGATAATCCAGCTTCATTCCATCTACTCGATTGTAGAAGTCATTGTCGATCTGGTAACTACAGGTTCCACGATGCCTTATCTAGGCCCACACAGATGACATCTGTCACAAAAGGGTTCCAAATTGTGGGCAGGAAGCTAGAGATGAACAGTTAAGTGCGAGAAGATCGCTCGAGATTTGTGTGTTGCGAGACATACAAACCTCAAACGACTATGAACCCTATTCTTTTGAATGGGGTCATATACATTAGCGATTTTTTTCCACATCGTGGTGTGGGAAAAAAATTGCGGTATTTCCTATCTTTGGACATTTCGTTGGAATGCCTTGCCCATTGTTTTCAATGAGGCTGGAAAACACATTGCATGGCAGGCTTGGTGCACAACAGTACGATGAGAAGGTTTTCCATGGAAACACTTGCTAATCCTCCGGTGTGGTTGTCAGCTGTGCCGGATAATCACAACTCTACTGGAGTGATGGGAGGCGTTTTAGACACCTCGCATCCGCAGGGACACCGCATGTTCCCATGCAAGATATTGGCCCACGTTTCATGGCCCGATATCGTGCTCGCTCATGTGAAAATAGCCTTAAGAAGAGGCTTTAGACCAGGGGTGTCAAACTTATTTTCACCGAGGGCCACATCAGCCTTATGGCTGCCTTCAAAGGGCCGATTGTAATTGTAAGACAGTAAAAGTAAACCCCACAGTGGCCCAATTGGTAATAAGGTCCTCCATAGTGGCCAGTGACGCACACCATTCTGCGCATACACACGCACTCCATTCTGCGCATACACACGCACCCCATTCTGCGCAGACGCACGCCATTCTGCGCATACACCCGCACAGATGCAGACCATTTTGCGCATACACACGCACACCATTCTGCGCATACAGACGCACACCATTTTGCACACACACGTACAGACACACACACACACACATACAGACACAGACAGACACACACACACACATACAGACACACACACACATACAGACACACACACACATACAGACACACACACACATACACACACACACACATACACACAGACACACACACATACAGACACATACACACACACATACAGACACACACATACAGAGATGCACACACACACATTCACACACACACACACATACAGACACACACACACACACATTCACACACACACTATATATATATATATATATATATATATATACACATTTACACACACACACATATATACAGACACACATACACACACACACACACACATATATATATATATATATACACACACACACACACATATATACAGACACACACATACACACACATATATATACACGGACACACACATATATATACAGACACACACACATTATATATATATATATATATATATATATATACAGACACACACACATATATATACATTTACAGACACACACACATATATACAGACACACACAGACACACATACATACACAGACACACACATATATATACAGACACACACACAGACACACACACATTCACACATTATATATATATATATATATATATATATATATACACACAGACACACACAAGGATCCCACCCTGCAGCTGCTCCTCCTCAGCGTCGCTCTTCTTGCTGCAGAGATCATGTTTATCTTCCCTCCTCCGCGGCCGTGTCAGTCTGTTATCGGCACTCCTCTATTACTGTCTGCACTAGACAGAACAAGCCGAGCGAAGATCATCTACTGACAGCAGCACGGAGGAGTGAGGGAACTTACTGCACAGCCGGCGGGCCACAGAAAATGAGGCGGCGGGCCGGATTCGGCCCGCCGCCCTTGTGTTTGACACCTGTGCTTTAGACCATGCGCCGTGCAGCAGCATGCATGTCATATGCAATGTGCAAACTCCAGCCTACTGCAGGGAGGGACCCAGATGGATGTAGGGCAGCAGCCTTACATCGTCAACTAGATGCACCCTGGATGAGACTTCATGAAAACTCCTGTAATTTAACAAATCTCATCCACGCGCTGCAGAATTTCCCTGCATGGAAACTGACTCTGCGTGTGAATTTAATAATCCGAAGCGTGCCAATTTCTGTTGCAGAATTCACCCCTTTCAATGCAGCGGGTGGAGAATCCACGTCAGATGTGCAGATTTGCTGCAAAATTTTCCGCCCCAAGTGGATGCACCCAAAGAAGGATGTTGAATGCTATTGTAGGCTATATACGCCTTTTATGTGTCCTTTCTGTCACTTCTGATATGTTTTTATCGTCATGGAAGCAGCACAAAAGATTTGCAGTTTGACAAAGGCTTGCTTGTTTTCTTGGCCTCGAACCAGAATCAAAGGTGTAAGAGAGAGCTGAAGTCACAGGGGATAACCATAAACCCTAACCCCATAATTAAATTGTTTTCTGTTAGATGATTTGCAACTCTGAATCAGAAAATGGGCTCATTATATACTTACCATTGTCAGAACCGAACAGCACGACGAGAGACGATTATATACTGAATAGTCAATCTTTTGTATATGTAAGTAGCAATATTACATATATAATATACAATATAATACATACTGCAAGTAGCGTGTAGATCGGTAGTCACGTCTGTGAATTGGGCATGTAGTCACGTCTGTGAATTATACTGCAAGTAGCTGTGCAAGGCATCCCAAAATCCCTGCTACTATGAATTTTTAAGTGAATACCAATCTTACCCATGGCCAGGCCCACAATTGTCACTAAGCACTGGAGGTCCAGCGCCTAGGGTGTCAAGACAATTTTCTTTTTGTTCTGTTAGGATCCCCTGGGGACTTCAGACTCTGTCGGATGGAGTAGGGTGTTGGGTCCATTCCATCGCCTGCAGCTACCCACTGCAGCGTCCGAGCAGAGGCCAGCAATTGTAAGGGAGACCACGGAAAAAAAAGATGGGTGTCACTGTTGGCTCTGTAATCTCTTCCGACAATGGCAGTAAAATGGCCCAGCTTGGTCGCACGCAGTGGAATTTGAAGAATGCAAACAACAGTTCAATTAAACGGTTTTGTCACATGACACCAGTACCTTTGGGTGTGAACTTGGGTGAATGGTAGCAAACAGAGACAAGTTCATGTTCCTTGTGTTGTAAACCGAAGGCACACAGTTTACTAAGCACTTTTCAAAGTTTGTTAACAAAATAACAATTCACAGTGATGCAGACGTGATTATGCAGTTGAGCACAAACTCTGATCCTTACACAGAATATCACAAACCGTTTTCTCTTCAATGCTCTTTCTCCCTCTCTATTTGGAAGTTACTCGGGGGACGACTCTCTTCACTCCTAGTTATCTAAATGGTAAGGAAGTGGGTTGCGTTCCAGAGAGTGGGAGAAAGATGTAACAAAAAAGGAGTGACTGAAAAGGGACTCACCCGGCGACGCCGGGCCACTGTATATGGACACCGGTACGTCACAATCCAAGATCGCGTGTCACTCCAAGTATCAGGATTTTTTTTTTACCAGGTCCAAATGTACAGCATCACACTGGTCAATTACGACATCCTCAAAGAGAGCGCCATGGTAGATCCCGGAGGTAAATGTATCACCACGGAATAAGCATAGCAGAAAATAATATTATAAAAATTACTAGCGCTCCAGTGCTAAAGTTAGTGGATTTAGGACAACGAAAGGGATATTTTGTAGGAAGAGACAAGATTCACCACTTACTTTACAGGGGTGCCTTATAATCAGCACCCCTCAATCCCAGAATACAGGCAAAAATCGTAGAGTATGATAAGAAATGGTCTTTATTCTGCGATGCGTTTTGGCCTAATCACGGGCCTTTTTCAAGCATTAAAATACATGTGAAATAGTATAACATTTATACATAATGCATACCTCCTATTGGTTCTTGCATTCCATAGCTCGTTCGTCCAGGGGACGCTACTTGGCCTTCTTTGATGACGTCATTCACAGTATGAGCCGTGGAGCGCAGCGCTGCACTCCACGGTAATGTCACATGACCGAGACTGAGGCCTCATCACTAGTGACATGGTTCAAGAGGGTCAGATAGCTTTATTAGTCGTACCTCTTGGCGTTATTACAATGGTATGATGATCAGAGACCTGGACCAGTCCCCCATAGATAGGGAGTAACCCAGTTCACTCTCCCATTGCCCCTGTTACCATGCAGCGCAGCACGGGGTCCCGCGGCCGACGCGCGTCGCTCCGGCGTCGGCTCCGGCAGCCTGGAGCCCTGTGTCGGGGTTATCCCAGCGGCTTGGGGTGGCCGGTGGGCGGCGGCGTGGGCGTGTCCGCCCGTAGGGTGCCGCCCCCACTCCTCCGTTCTTCTTATACATCAGTGGTGGAGTTGCCTCCTCCCACTCTCCGCCCCTGGGCGGAGCCTTGTGGTTAAAAGACTGGCAGTGAATTGAGCTCACTGCCAGTTATTGGTTCTGCTTACACCTAGCCAGTCTGTCTGCGGTTACCCTCAGTCAGTCCCTAGTTGCCGGTCAGCTCCTTCTGGTTCCCTATTGCTCTGTCTGTTTTTGTTGGTTCTGTTAGCCTCTAGTCCAGTCTGGCCCAGTCAGCACTAGTTGCTATCCAGTATCCTTCTAGTTTGCCTGTGAGCTCCATCTCCAGCCTTGTAAGTTTGTTGGTCTGTTCCATCTGCCTCCCCTGTCGGCACTCTGTTCCCCCCATTAGGTAGCTTCCTTCTTGTCAGTCGCCAGGTCCCTAGCCAGGGCAGGGACCGTCGTCCAGTTGTCCGCCTGGGGTTAGCCAGGGCCGAGGCAAGTAGGCAGGGACAGTGGGGTGCGGGAAGATCAGGGCACCCCACCTGGCGCTCGGTGGGCAGTGTGCCGTAACATAATAACTGGCCCTTAAAATACTGTTTTTCTTTTCATGGCAGCAATCAGCGCCCTGGCAAACCAGCTGCAAGACCTGGTGCCGGTGATCCGGGACTTGTCAGCTCGCATGGTGGCCCAGGAGCAGTGGGCGTTGTTGCAGGGGCAGAACGCCTTTACCAGTCCCGAACCCAAGTGCCCTCTTCCCGAGGTGTTCTCTGGGGAGAGGAACAAGTTTTTCGTTTTTCAACAGGCGTGTCGCCTGTTTTTTCGCATGCATCCCCGTTCTTCCGGCTCGGAGGCCCAGAGGGTCGGGCTTATAATGTCCCTGCTGCGGGGCTCTGCCCAGACCTGGGCCTTTTCCATTCCCGAGGGTTCCCCCCTCCCTGCAGTCGGTGGACTCCTTTTTTCAGGAACTCGGGGGTATCTTCGATGAACTGGACCGAGTGGGGTTGGCGGTTTTGCGGTTGCTGGCGCTGCATCAGGGGTCGCTTTGTGTGGAGGATTATTGCTCCAATTTCAGACGCTATGCGGGTGATACTGCATGGAACGATAGTGCCCTGAAGGACGTTTTTCTGCAAGGTCTCTCGGACGCGGTCAAAGAACTGTTGATCTCCCATCCCGTTCCCTGGTCCTTAAAGGAGGCTATGGAGCTAGCGGTGAAGGCAGATAGGAGGCTCAGGGCTGGGAAGCAAGATAGACCAACCCGTAGAGTCAGGGAGGTCGTTTGTCCTGTTCCCTCCTCTTCCGTACCAGTCTCTGTTCCCGAACCTATGGAACTGGACCCGCTGGACCCCAAGGAGCGACGCCGGGTTCGGTTATTGCATCATCTCTGCCTCTACTGCTGGAAAGCTGGACATCGGGTGATAACCTGCCCCCTGAGGCCTCAGCGTCCACAGTCTGAATCGGCAGAAAGACTCCAAGTCCTAGGCGATTGCAGGGAGGATCACCTAGGACCACAGGTACATCGTAGACTTCTGGTATCCTGACAGGTTAGATTCCGCAACTTCTTCCACCCAGGGCAGGCATTTATTGATTCCGGAGCAGCCGCTAACCTGATAAGCATGCGTCTCGTTGAGCCCCTGAGGGCTGAATTTGTGGCGCTAAGGATGCCAATTCGTTTTGCTAGCATTGATGCTACCCCTCTTGCTTCGGGCTTGGTACGATGGAGGACCCCAGTGTTACAACTCACGGTGGGGGGTCGCCACTCGGAAACTCTATCATTCCTGGTGATGGAGAAAATGTCGGTAGACATGGTACTAGGAATGCCGTGGCTGGCGTTGCACAACCCCCAATTCGATTGGACCACTGGGGAGCTAACCCAGTGGGGACCATCCTACCATAGCCATCGTGTTCCCTTTCCTCTCTGCTCAGTCGATACCGCACTCAGGCCCCGAGATCTCACTTCCCTTCACACCCCGTCCGCCGGTCTTGCTGCTGATGCCGCCACCAATGCACTGCAGGGGGGATGGAAGAAAGTGGTGGGGTCTCGTATGCAGTTGCGTAGTGGGGAGAGTCTGTCGGTATCTGAGCCGTACAGGGTGGGACAGAAGGGGTACCGGTCCTCTGGAAACCGCAAAAGGAGGGGTCGCAGGGGGTTCCATAAGTCTTTGTCGAAACCTGTTGTCCCTTCGAGTTTCCGGGGGCCCGGAGGTCCCCCGTCAGAGGGGGGGGGGGGGGGGGTAATGTTACCATGCAGCGCGGCACGGGGTCCCGCGGCCGGCGCGCGTCGCTCCGGCGTCGGCAGCCTGGAGCCCTGTGTCGGGGTTATCCCAGCGGCTTGGGGCGGCCGGTGGGCGGTGGCGTGGGCGTGTCCGCCCGTAGGGTGCCGCCCCCACTCCTCCGTTCTTCTTATACAGCAGTGGGTGGAGTTGCCTCCTCCCACTCTCCGCCCCTGGGCGGAGCCTTGTGGTTAAAAGACTGGCAGTGAATTGAGCTCACTGCCAGTTATTGATTCTGCTTACACCTAGCCAGTCTGTCTGCGGTTACCCTCAGTCAGTCCCTAGTTGCCGGTCAGCTCCTTCTGGTTCCCTATTGCTCTGTCTGTTTTTGTTGGTTCTGTTAGCCTCTAGTCCAGTCTGGCCCAGTCAGCACTAGTTGCTATCCAGTATCCTTCTAGTTTGCCTGTGAGCTCCATCTCCAGCCTTGTAAGTTTGTTGGTCTGTTCCATCTGCCTCCCCTGTCGGCACTCTGTTCCCCCCATTAGGTAGCTTCCTTCTTGTCAGTCGCCAGGTCCCTAGCCAGGGCAGGGACCGTCGTCCAGTTGTCCGCCTGGGGTTAGCCAGGGCCGAGGCAAGTAGGCAGGGACAGTGGGGTGCGGGAAGATCAGGGCACCCCACCTGGCGCTCGGGGGGCAGAGTGCCATAACAGCCCCCTAAACCATATCTCCTGGTTCAGTAACTTCCTGGCTGCCAAGAAACCATAAATCACAGAAATCTCTCTCCTCGAGGCCTGACGGGAGGCGCATAGTTCCTCAAAAGGTGTGGACTGAACAGTCAAAATCACGGGTAGGCCTAGGCTTAATATAAAATGGCGGAGCTGTAAATATTGAAACCATGCGCCTGTCAATGGACTCTGTCTCCTAAGAACTCAAGTAATGATTTAATCCCGTCTGCCTGCATGATATCTCTAATCCTAGACGGATACAACCTCAGCCTACCCAGCAAAGTCAATACTACCTCCCCCGCAGGAAAGTCGAGATTTCAGACCAGTGGAGTCCAGGGTCCAGGGACCATTACCAGACCACTTTGACATGCAAAGCTGTCCCATACCTTTAAAAGAGAACTTAAGAAAGGGGAGCCCCCCTCTCTCTCCCCTTGCCCCCTCTAAGCCAATAGAAGCCCCCTATTCTAACTGTGAGCAAAGCCTGCTCCACTTCCACCCATAGTTTAGTAGATTGCCTATTTAAAAGGTCTATTACCATCTTACCGATAACTCCTCTATAATAAAGAAGAAGATCTGGGAGACCCGTACCCCCTTGTCTTTCCGCTGGGTAAGAATTTTATAACTCAGACGTGGCTTAGACTCTCCTCAAACAAAATTGAATCTGTATAGGGAGAGTTTGGAAGCTCGCTGGGGGTTTGTTATGTAGATCAAAAGATCATCTGCGAATAATGCCACCTTGTGCTCCTAGCTGGCCACGGCAAAACCGTGGATGTCTTTATTTGCTCGCAGGGCATTTACCAAAAATTCCATGACTAAGGGTGGCTTCACACGAGCGTGTGCTTACATAGCTGTGTACATAGGTGCGCACCCCTGTACGCACAAAAACACACGTGTATGCAGGTCCGTGCATTGTCTACAATGGAGCCGCGGCTGCTGCCGGTGGCTCCATTGAAGGCACTGGTCTACCGGCACTCCGTAAATGTTTTTCAGGGAAGAGCTCTAAATATAAACTCTTACCTGAAAAAACAAACATTTTAGTGTAAAAAATAAAATAAAATAATAAAAATATACTTACCTGTCCGCCACTGCCGTGTCCACCGTGGGCGTGAAGAACACATCTGCCGCATGCGGCAGATGTTTTTTTCATCCCTGCGGGGAAAAAGAAATTCCTGCTGCACCTGCCACATCTGTGATAGATGCAGCAAAGGAATTCTTCATTCCTGCGGGTATAAAGAATTCCCTACCTCAGCTGTCACAGATGACAGCTGCGGTAGCGGATCCAGCTGCCAGCACCCTGTAATTGTTTGTCAAGGAAAGGCTTTAGGTATAAGCCCTTCCCTGAAAAACAAGGCAAAGTAGTGTAAAAAAGAATAAACACCACATACTCACCTTCCTTCTGCTGCCGGGGTCAGCCGCGTCCTGTTTGCGCTGTCCCCGACTCTGCAATAGAGTTCTTTCAGCAGGCGGGGAATTAAAATCCCCGCCAGCTGAAAGAGCTGCTTGTGATTGGCTGAGCTCCTCAGCCAATCACAGGCAGCTCTCACCTGTGATTCATTCAGTGAGAGTTAACCTCTCAAGCACCGCAGCTGTGCAACACACACACTGGATATGACAAGACAGGCTTGCACAGTGCATCAACATAAGACATACATGTATGACATTTATGGAGGGGACCAGAATGAAGTACTGGGCCACTACATATATAATAGTAATCTTTATTTGTATAGCACCAACTTAATCCACAGCGTATCTGAGGTACTTGGGGAACACAAACAATACGAAAATTACAGAAATTACAAATGTTACATGTGATATTCAATTATTTGGGAACAAAGGGGGTGGGGCGATACAGAAGGTACGGGGGCAGGCGGCAGAGCAGGAGGGAACATAGCAATACAATGATAACATGCGATACACAGTTTTTAGGACACAAATGGGATGAGGGTAGTGCAGCAGGTACGGGGCAGGAAGTGTACAAAAGTGGAAAGCCATAGGGAGGGGCAGGGGCATATTGTGGGGGAGGTATGTGATATGTTTATATTGGTACATATACCCCTCTATATACAGTATGTGTTTGTATAAACCCGTGCCCACTGTATGTATGTGTATATGTATGCAGAAGAGTATGTTCACCAAGGCCGAAATCCACAGCTGCACAGATTCGCATGAGGAAGTGACATCACTTCTTAACGCGGCTCCACGCGGAAGTGCTTTGGGAATTCCGCGCATGGATTTTGCTTATTGACAGGGTTAAAGCTGTGTGCAGATCTGCAGCAAAAACCGCAGCTGAATACTTGTGGACTTCAGCCATTGTTTTACTGGCAGATTCCATGAAGACTTTTCATTGCATAACGGGACTAAAACTGACCCATGCGTTTAAGCCCCTAAACCTGGATCTGCCGCGTATTTCACCCTCTCATTTCACCCACATATTTGTGTGTTTATAAGGGCGGCTTCATGGCAAAAACAGATGGGCATATTCTTCTCCCCTCATGTGGCCTGTGATAATCACAGCCACACAATGGCACAAAGCGAAACCATTGATTTCAATGGTTTGGTTTTCACTAGCTCTTTTTTCGGCTGTGAATATTACATGTGGGAAAGATCGGGCAGCACCTATCTTCCTGCATTTTCTTTTCAAACTTCTGCACTCTGGCTCGTGTTGATTTCAATGAGAGCTGTGCTTGTAGTTACAAGCACTGGCCACCACGAGGAGGTCAGCACAGAGACTTCCACTGCTTCAGCTCCGACAGCATGCACCTTCTCAGCTGAACGGTTGGGGTTCCGAGCGACGGACCTCGGCCGATCAACTATGGATGACTTATCCTGAGGATAGATCATCAATAGTATTTATCATGGAAAACCCCTTTAACTAAGGAAATGGATGTTTTACAGTCACAGATAGATGTACTTGTGCAGAGAAGAGAGAGAGAGAAAAACAGGAAGCAGAACACTTGGTAGATGTGCAAACTGCCCAGCAGGAACAGAAACAATTACAAGATTCCCCTGAGACTATGACAGGGCACAGTCTGATATCTACTGATGAAGGCTATGAACTGTCTGAATATCTATGTGACAGCATGCTTGGCAGCTTGAATGTAGGTCTAGAGAACGAGGAGAAGATAGTTTCTATGGGTCATCAATTGCGGGCTGCTGTTGGTAGGCTTCTGGACATGGTTATGGACTCTAATCTTCAGTTAGAATGGAGTCATGCCATGGCAGAAAAGGAGAAACCTGATGAGGAGAAGGGTGGTGACTCCAAAGAGGTGAATGGAGACTCCAAAGAGCCGAGGACTGAAGAGTCTAAAGCTGTTGCGATGGAATGCAAGCAATCCTCTGAAATGCAAGAGACCAAAGAGAAGGTAGAAGGTGAGCTCAAGCTAAAAGAGCCACTGAAGAAGCGAAAACTGAAAAAGAGGCTTCAGAAGCTGCAGGTGAAGAGAACAATGTGAAATAAACTGCAGAGAACAGCAAAAAAGAACCAGTAGAACCAGACTCTATACAAGGACCTGAAGAGAATAAACTGGAGGACCAACCTAAAGAGAGGAAGCTGGAGGACTAAAGTGAAGAGTAGAAGCTGGAGGACCAACTTGAAGAGAAGACTGAAGGAATCAAGGACTCTACAGCTGCAGCCAAACCCGGACCAGTCAGCGTTACTCGAGAAGAGCGATGCTCGCTCGAGTAATTGCTTTATCAGAGCGTGCTCGCTCATCTCTAGTGTAGATCTATTAATTGACTTATATCAAGATTTGCCTGTAAAAAGCACGCTTGCTCTGGGGATTAAAGCCGCGGGGGCTGTGGACGGGACAGCTCCCTGCTGTCAGCTGCCGGAGATAGCCAACAACCTGGAGCTGTCATGGGGGGCAGCGATATGCGAGCCCCGGTCATGCGATTGCTGTTATCCAATGAATAACCTTATAAATAAGACTAGCCAGATGCTTGAAAGTCTGTGTGTGTAAAGGTAGCCAAGCACATTACATCTAGACTGGTCTTACCCCGCTGATCATTTAATGTGTATGGGGGCCTCCTGACTCTTCCCTGAACAGCAGATGTCAGGGTCGATAAGGGTCTGATTGTTGAATTTTAACTGCTCAGTGCTTTTATGGCTTCATATCTAAGTGTTGTCCATGTGATGGACTTTGCAAGGTTCCATAGTAGTCAGTAGGAGCATCTCATCCCATTTTCTAATGAGAATAGCACATTCATAGTAGATAGATCTATGCACAATCCAGCACACAATGATGTCCATTTGCTGTCCATTGTTGTTTTCCCTGTTTTTGCAAATGCAATTCGGATACACTTGTGTCAATAAGCCCTAAGACTGATGCTGGACACAGGGACACTTAGAGGAAACCCCGAACAAAGCCATGGAGGACATTCAAGCTTTATTCGGATTGTGTCCTAGCCGGTCTGCAGCGCTGCTTGCATAGTGAAGCCTCAGCACATATATTGTAGTCAGTGACTAGTTGTTACATTGTTGTTACATTGATGCCACTCCCTTATTCTTCTAAGTTTCGACTTCAGTTAGAAGTGCATTTCCTCATTTGACAAACATGTAGAGAAAGCCAAGCAGCTGCTAGAATGGAGACATTCGCTGAAGGTGAGTCACGTCTAGATGCCCCCAACGTGAAAATAAAAAAGGAGGCATATGGAATCCACTGTTCTCCTTCAGGTATGGTTCTCCATTTTTAACCCTATAATAGTCTCATTGAAGCCGCAGAATGATGGGCTCACTGTGAATCTAGATGTTATGATCAGCTGGGTTACTTAGAAAACATCTTTACCAGGCAAATGGGAATTGCTACTCCATTGGTTGTCCATTTCTAGTCACACTGCCTATACCCCTGCTATGGTACTGTAAGGCTGGGTTCACACGGGGCGTAAATCCCACGGAAATCAGGCGGAATGTCCACAGCAGGACCGTACGGAAATTCTGTGAGAATTCCTCAACAGAAAGGCAGCTTCAAGACCCGTGCCGCGATTTTAAGTGGCTTGACCACCTCTATTCCACTGTAGCCTTCTGTCCTCATAGAGAGAAGAGATGGCCGCAGCCAAAACAGCAATACAATTGACATGCCGTGGCTTTGAATTCTGCGTGGTATGTCAGTTTCAGCACGGCTCAGCCGCAACAGCTTGTCCGCAGCGTGTGGACGATATTTTTGCAAATCTCATCCACTTTCATGCCTAGGCTCGGGTTTAAGATTGCCGGAGGAATTCTGCCCCGTGTGAACCCAACCTAAGGGTATGTTGACACAGCAGAATCCACCACAGATTTTTCTGCGCAGATTCCGCTAAAATGGCAGCAGAAAGTTGCTTTGGACATTGAGTATTTCCCATCCATTCATCTTAGTGATGAATCGCTGCAACTCAGTATCCTCGAAGCTTCGCATTCTATTGTAACACATGATTTTCCCCATTGTTAAGTCCTCTTTTTCAAACAGCATGTCCTTCTTCATCATGGACAAGCGATGCGCGAAAATGTTGTTGCCCTTTTTTTGGTCTGGTATAAACTCAAAACCCTGCATAAGGTCAAACCAGACCACTATGCCAATCTTTCTGGAAGCTTTGCCATTCAGACATGTCCTGAATATTTTTCAGTCCTTCTCTCACTCCATTTCGGCTTGATTTCGCTGCCCTTTTGCATCCGACACTACTTGGCGCTATTGCTATCGTCATGATATCATCACTCAAAGCCACTTAAAAAAACTTTTAGTCCAGTCACTCCCAAGTATTAGGGGGCCTTTCTCAGACAACAACATAACCGCCAAATCCTCCTGTTGACCCACCAGATTGGGTCTGTCCTTTCAATTGATGCTGTACTATCCAGTACTGCTGGTTGGTGTATCCAGTAGACTACGCCATGTTTAACGGGTATTGACCAACCTGGTTCTGGTCCTGTAAGTAAACTGGAAGGTACCCAGACAGGTGACAGCACCTTACCAGCAACTGCATAGACTATCATCGCAGCAAAGGCTCTTTGATAACTTTGAAACAATCAGAGGAGGTGCAAGAAGGATGTCACCACATTTTCATTTTATAGATGCTTAAATGTGTTGAACAAAGTTGAAATGCCAGAATATAACTTTTCTCAGCAGCACTCCTCCACACGTCTTACAGAACCCACTTTATTTCTCACCTCTTCAGTATTGCTGCCCAAAATCTGACACATATGTGTCCTGCCCATAAATCTAGGGCACCTCTTGCTCTTTCGAGACTCTCTTGATGATTCCACAGCTGAAGACACACATTTGTTTAAAGTAACAGCACAGTATTTAAAAGAAACCTAAACAGATATCACATGTTCCCAAAAACATTTTACCACCCTTCTACACTAGTCCCAAGGGGAACTTCCATGAAACAGGGGCGACGTTCTCCCAATGAGCCTGTCCAAGATCTTCTTGTGGCAATGTCCATTTACATTCTCCAGTTGGACTAAATCCCAAGTCACTGTTCCATCCATGCTTAAGCAGCAGGGCCTTTTCTGCAGCCTCTGCAACATTAAACTTGTATACTACATTGCACTCTTCCAAAATGAACCCAAGTCCATGTAACCCCCTACCCTTAAAGATGTAATTGATGATGCTAATCAGACCTGCAAAGGGATGGGGCTTAGCAATGATGAGTATCACATCATAAAAGATGGCAAAGCTTGACTTGTGTTACTAATTTCTTTGGTGGAGGCAGCAAGGAGCTCCTCCACAACCTTACAAATGTCATACTCACCTGTCTCCTTGTTCCATCACTGTTCACCCGAGTAGTTGACTCTTGGGGCATGCATCGGACCCATCCATTCATTCAGTGCGCACTCCATCCTATTTTGAACTACCCCCTTGAGTGTACATTTTCAATACTTTTTATTTGTCTTTCAGATACTGGAGAGGTTGTTCCTTATTACAGTGTTGTCACCGAGGTAAGTCACTGAAGAAGAGGACAAAAGGGAAGGCTAGGGTCTCTCCCTGTACCCTGATCTGGCAGAATCTGATTCAGCCGGTGTTGGTTTAGTCAGTGACATGCTCTCTAAAGTCTGGTTCTGAGTTTGTACCCAGGAAGGAGTCATGGTACTTTTGTCTTAGGTGGTGTGTAACAAAGTCACCAGCCCACTTATGTCCAGGTTCAGGCTATTGTAGAGCAGAAGCAGGCCGATGGACCATTTCTTTATATTGGCTCTATGGCAGGGGTATCCAGTGGGAGCACCGGTGATAATACTCATAATTAGACATAACTTGCAGTGCTCTAAACTTTTATTTAACAAACGGGAGGCCAGAGAATTTGTACAGAACTTCATGGAACATAGAAATTAGCAAACTATAGAAACAACAGGGCCATATTTAGCAACAGTCTGCAAATTTAACAGTCCGTAATCTGGCAAGAAGTCACAGCAATAGATTCTGACGCAGCCACACAACATTAGAGAGTTCCTTGTACTCATGGTATTATCATATAAAAGTCTTACCTCTTGGACATGTAGTGGCCCAGAGTTAGAGTGTCTCTCTGTGATATTTCTTTCTTGTAGTATTGTGGTTGTGTCTTTGTAAAGTGAATTTGTGGTTGTCTATGTGTTGTGTTGATTCACCCTATGTTGATTGTGTGTTCTGTCTCCCTATCCTGCTGAGTGTGTGACTTTTGGGAAGTGAGCCAGTAACTGGGGGGAGGAGCTAGAAGAAAAGAGAGAGTAGTCAGGAAGTGAAGAGAGAGGAGGTGTGATGCGATGGAGCAGCAGCTAAGGTTGCTCAAGGAGTGGAGATGTGATCAGGGAAGGAGACGGTGTGAGGAGGAGGCAGGAGATCTATTTTCTTTACTGTAGACGTTACTTGACCAACAGAAAAGGGGCACTGGCGTCACGATCTCAAACAGGTAATAAAGTTACCCAGAACCATTAGTTATACCAGGTATAACTTGCCGGGTCCTGCATGCGGCTGGGCCAAATACACCTTGGGTCTTTAGGGAGAAGATGGTAGAGCCCCTGTGACATATTATTTAGTTTTACCCTGTCATCTTTCCCCCTTATATTGCATCCATAAAACTATGGTTCTAACAGGTGCCCCGGACTGATATGACTCCTGTTGATGAACAATCCACACTATTAACCTTTTCAGGAGGAGGCTAATTTTAGCATGAGAGATACTTTTTCTTTTCTTTGTCTTATCTCTGTGTCCACCCGATCATCAGGTCTACCATTAACCCTTTCCAATCCACTGTCTGACCTCTGAAGACATTATGAATTAAGGCTGTACAGCTCCAATGTTGGAAGCATCCGTCAGGGTTCTCTTACTGTATATTGCCAGCCTCTCTGCTGTCCAAGCCTATCCAACATGTCAACTCATGCAGTACTGGCTTTACAACATATAGTGCTGTTGTATAACGGCAGAAAAAGAGTAAGCCCCCTAGGAAAACCAGGATACAAATTGGATTGGAAAGGGTTAAACGGGTGCCCCAGGAAGGAAATTCTTTTTTCAAACAGGCTAAGGGTTGTGGAAGAGCATAAAAGGAAGCCTAACTCACCTTTCCTGCTGCTCTGTCACTTATACCAGAAACATGTGAACATGTGACCACCTGCAGCCAATCACCCGCTTGCTTTAATTGGTAATTAGCTGCAGCAACAATACACAACCAATGGAGGATCAGGCACCAACAGAATGAAAGCAGCGGGGTATGTGAGTATCACTTCTTTATATTTTTTCACCAATCTGGGCCTGTTTGAAAAAGTTTATTTTTTTCCTTAATAACCCCTTTAGGTCCTATCAAGGAACCTCAGTAGAATGTAATTGCACATCCATTTGGAAAAAGCGGTTACACACCAATCTAATGTGAGATCACAGTTTTCATTTCCCGATTCTACCGACTCATACAGACTAAATATGTGTTATAAATGTTTGCAGGTCCTAACCGATGACTTTGGAAGACAGTTATGCAAATGGTTCTACTATACATTACCCACACAGATCCATCAATGTTTCGATGAATTTGCATCCAATTTCTTTATGGACAATGTACATCTTCAGTGTGTATATAGTATATATGGACAGAATAAGTTGGAGTGTTCGGGTCTGAAAATGATAACTTGGGTTCTGTATGGAATATTCAAAGAGGAGAACCTCAACTTCAGCCCAAACCTTGACTTTGGAGGACTAAAGACCGAACATGACAGATATGGAATATTGACTGTGAAAGTCTCTGGGACTGTACATAAGGACAATTCCTATATTGGTATATTTGATCATACTTTCAAAGCCGTTCAATTGCCAGGAAAAAAGGAGTTCAAAATCAAATCAGTTCAACTCAATATGCAGACATAGGCGTATAGCTGAGCAATGAGAGGGATATAATAAGTGCTGAGAGGGCCAAACCAGCTGAATTCTGTTTTGGGTCGAAACTGCCAAAAATTTGGTTTGGAACTAAACCAAACCTTGGGCGATTCATCCTGGTCATATGTATGCACTATGTAAATAAAGGTGAATATTATGAAACACAAACTCCATTTAGATGTTGTCCTTGGTTGGATTTGAACCCAGGACTCCCGCACTCAACACTTTTAGGAGTATTGCTGAAATTCCAGTTTGGTTCTAAGGAATTCAGACCAAACCAAAGTTTGGCGAACAAGTCGAACCAGACATTAGATATAAGACAGTTATTCTGTTGCTAGGGGTATGTTTACCGCTGCAACCAACGCTTCTAAAAATTAGACAATTTTGCATGTCTTGAATAAAGATAGTCTATTGCTCTGTGTCTACAGCACCTATGTGTCTCCATGTATATACACACATTCTGCATCTTTGTGTTCCTCTGTTTCATTTGCTTCCTTTTTTTTATTCAGCAGATCAGTAAGAAGAAGGGGCAGAAGAAGTAGAGTAAGACATGACTGCAGGTTCAGACTACACTGAGGGTTTGTGAATAGTCATTAACAATGGAGATGCCAGGGCCAGCGCCAGCACCAAGTAAACCTGGGCAGGTGCCGGAGGACCACAGTGCAGAGGGGCCTAGGAGGGGAAGGGAGCCTGGGCTACTGGGACCACAGTGCAGAAGGCCCTAGGAGGGGAAGGGAGCTGGGGCTGCTGGGTCAGCACAACAGTCTGACCTCCTATTTTAATTTCTAGGTAAAATAAAATAGAAAATGTTTATTATTCTCACCTCCTTTGTCACTCCCTGGCAGTTATGGTGGGCGCCACTGTCCCTGCTGTCTGCCTTCCGGGTTATGATGTCATGTGACAGAGGGGGAGAGTATGCACTTTTTAAAACTTTTATTACATTTTTAAAAGTGTGCAAAAGGTGACATGGCTTCTATGTGTGAAAGGGGGCACAGGGTGGCATATCTAAAAGAGGGCAAGAGGTGGCATTTAATCGAAAGAGGCAAAATATTATTACTGACTGGGGCAACAGGGGATAGTATTGCTAACTGGGGCATAAGGGCCATTGATAGAAAGAGGAGCCAACTGAGACTATCGCTCGAGGGCCCACATAAACCTGGAGCCGTCCCTGGAGACACAGGGCTGCCTAGGAACTATGTACACAAAACATTGGCACAGTTTTCTAACCCCAGTGCCATCCTGTATACGGTTCACATGGGCATGTAATTATTATGCCCAGGCTTGTTTATGGGACATCACTGATGCCGATCTATTTGAGGGCAGGATGTTGTACACAATGTTCAGGTGGCATCTGCTGCCAAAATAAACAAACATCAGTGAAGCCAGAAGGATTTAAAGGGATATTCACAGAATTAATTATCACCTACCCATGGGATAGGCCATAAAGTCTGATCGGTGAGGGTCTCACCTCTGTGACCACCACCAATCCTGAGAATAGGGGTCCTGTGTCCACTTGTTCTCCTCACTGGGCTGCACCCTCAGGAGTGGGGAGGAGATTTGATGGGTTGATGGTTGCACATGCCCGATGCCGCTCCATTCATTTCAAGGGGACTGATTTATAAGCGCCCGGCCATCTCTGGCAGCCCTTTGGAAAATATATGGAGTAGCACTGCAAAAGCTTGATTGCAGTTAATACTACGTGTGGGGTAGATAGGGAAAGTCCCATCTTTTCTCGCCCATACTATTGACAGGCAAGAATCCTGAAATCAATGGTTTTGTTTTGTCACATTATAATATCACAGGTTCAGATCCTACGGAGACGTTGAAAACAAGTGAAAAAACAGAAAATGCTGAAAAAGCCCAAGTAAAAGAAAAAAAAACTTTTTGTGCACATATTCCTTTTATCTATTAAAAAAGAATAAAATACATATTTGATATCACCACATCTGTAATGATGCACACAAGAAAATGAATGCATTATTTTTGTCCGCTATGGTGAATTATGTAAAAAAAAATTTAAAAAGCCAAAATACTGTTTCTCTTAATTTTGCCTCTCACAAACTCAATTAAAGTGATCAAAACATCTTATGTGCTGCAAAATGGTACCCATCAAACTACAGATCGTCCAGCCACAAACAAGCCCCCACACAGCTCCCTTAATGATAAGTGAAAAACGTTCTGAAACTGCATGCAGCGATGTCAGAACAAATTTGCTTACATAAGGCGTGTTTTTATTGTTCAAAAGTAGAAGAGCCTAAATATACCGTATATACTCGAGTATTAGCCGACCCGATTATAAGTCGAGACAATAAGTCCCACCCCCAAAAAATGGGAAAACTTATCGACTCGAGTATAAGCCGAGACATACTCGAGTATATACTGGGTAAAAACAACCCCTCCATACTCACCTCCCAGTCTGTGCAACAAGCTGCTTGAATTCTCCCCGCTGTCATCCCCCGCCATCCTCTCTGCTTGGCTCTGTCAGTGCTGTGTAAGTAAGCACTGTGATTGGATCACAGCCGGCGCTCGATCCAATCACAGCGCTTACTTACACAGCAGCGACAGCAGGGGATTTGAAAGCCGAGCGCGGAGATGACAGCGGGGAGAATTCTAAAGCAGCTTGATTGGCTGTGAATGATTGAGCACCGGCAGTGATTGGCTGACGCTCGATCCAATCACAGCTCTTACTTACACAGCGCTGACGGCGGGGGATGACAGAGCCGAGCAAAGAGGACGGCGGGGGATGAGAGAGCCGAGCAAAGAGGACAGCGGGGGATGACAGCGGAGAGAATTCACGCAGCCTGCCGCACCGCTGCCGGAGACATAGACGCCGGCTGGGAGGGGAGTATGGAGGGTCTTTTTTTAACCCTTCCCTGACTCGAGTATAAGCCGAGGGGGGCTTTTTCAGCACAAAAAATGTGCTGAAAAACTAGGCTTATACTCGATTATATACAGTATATATATATATATATATATATATATATATATATATATATATATTATTTAAAAAAAAAAAAACAATAGTAGAATGGATGTGTTTTTTTTTATCCTCTCCTCTTCCCAAAAAACATTAATAATAAATTTAAACAACACATTATATGTACCCCAGAATGGCACCAATAAAAACTACAGCGCACCCTGCACAGAACAAGCCCTGTATGCCCATGTCAATGGGAAAAATTAAAGGTTATGGTTTTTGAAATGTTGAGATAAAAAAAAACACCCCAACAATGGATGCATCAGTATGTACAAAACTAGGCTGTGTCATTAAAGGGTTAAAAAGAGCATGCATACACCCTGTGTTATACTCATTTGGCTATTCAGACCAGTTTCTTTTACCACAGCCTTCAGCAATGGGGTTGTTTGTTACGTAAATATTGTACAATTCACATAAGGAAACACTAATCACTGGACAGATAATGGGCCGCTCCGGGAAATGTTTTTGTAATTCCTGATGTAACTCCTCCCCCAGTACGCACGAGTTCACTAGTATTACCTTATTTAGCTATTCATTCCTGTCTGAAAAATTTTGGAGTCCTTCTTTCCCGCTGGGTCATGGAATCTCATTGCGCTCACCTGGGAATTACAAGTGTTTATGTGACTTGAGCAGAGAATAATCTCAGTCACGGGGACATCATGGTTCATAAAATTACATGGACCTTTACACCCAGGCTCTTCTCAGGGGGGCAGAAACTACTATTACAGTTACTGGTGATGATTAGAGCTATAATGAGGAAGATGGCAGTTCATCCTTATGGCTGTATGTTTTTAGGGGGGGAGATCCCACTCACTTGTCCCCTAATGATGAGATGACTCTGCCCATTTTGTCCCAATCTATACAGCAAAGAAGACATTTCAGTCTGTCTATTGCCTGCTCTAGTGACCAGTGTGAAAACTGGAATATTTCAAGGTTTTTTTTGTCTGGGCATTTAAAAAAAAACAAAAAACAGTGTTTGTTTGTTTTTCATGTTTATAATAAAACCTGCTCTCGACATTGCCTGAATCAGGTCCTCTTCACATTGGGGTAATAAGCTTTCCTGTCTGTCTTGTTAAACTACTTGGAAGTGGTTATACTAGAAATAGTCAATTTTGAGTTTAGTAACACTTCAGTCACTCTAGTGCTAGACCTCCTGACATCCGAGTGGCTTTCCTATCCCCCTTCCCTTCACAATTTATATCAATACTTGATGAAAAACTCCTTCATGATCTGAACTTCTAAAAATATTCCAGTCTAGCAAAAAAGCCTGTTGTGCAAAAAGTTCCCCCATCTCTTCATAGAATCCTGGAATGGTAGAGTTGGAAGGACCTCCAGGGTCATCAGGTCCAACCCCCTGCTCAGTGCAGGATTCACTAAATCATCCCAGACAGATGTCTGTCCAGCCTTTGTTTGAAGACTTCCATTGAAGGAGAACCCACCACCTTCTGTGGTAACTAGAGATGAGCGAACGTACTCGGATAAGCACTACTCGTCCGAGTAATGTGCCTTATCCGAGTACCGCTGTACTCGTGCTGAAAGATTCGGGACGCGCTGCGGAGCGGGGAGCTGCAGGGGAGAGCGGGGAGGAACGGAGGGGAGATCTTTCTCTCCTTCTCTCCCGCCCGCTCTGCCCCGCTCCCCGCTGCGACTCACCTGTCAGCAGCGGAGCGCCCCGAATCTTTCAGCACGAGTACAGCGGTACTCGGATAAGGCACATTACTCGGACGAGTAGTGCTTATCCGAGTACGTTCGCTCATCTCTAGTGGTAACCTGTTCCACTCATTGATCACCCTCTCTTAAAAAAGTACTAAAGCATCTGCACTATAATAATAATAATAATAATAATAATAATAATAATAATACGTACCCCATGGTTTTCTTAGTTTTTTTTTATGGTCATATATTTTTGTGGATTTTTGGCTGTTTTCATGCATACCAAATTTTGGTGTGGATCCAAATCAAAACACCATAGGGCATGACTTGCTCATTGGAGACCTCAACCAATCCAGAGATATCACCCCTGAGATCTCCTGAAATCAGAGGTGGCCGCACATGTATACCACTGCTTCATTAATTTCAATGGGACTGCCAAAGAGCTCCGAGTTCAAGTGCTCGGCAATGTTTGGCAGTCCCATTCTCTTCAATGAGACCACTGGAGATTGCAAAGCACTTGAATTTGTCTCTCTCCAGTGGGTCCTATTAAAGTTAATAGAGTGATGGTGCACGAATGCAGCCTCTGCTTAAAAAAACATCAAATTATATTTTTTAAGTGGCCATATGCATAGAATTGACAGCTGCGTATGCCTCATATGTTTGGTGGTGTTCCCACAAATGGATGTAGACTTACATCCTATGGATGGCACAGGCTCAGAAGCTAAACCTCTGCCATCCGCAGGGGGAGCTGGCAGTGACTGACAGACAGACTCCCCCTGCAACTGAACGGATTGGTGAGAACAACTATCCCTGCTGTTAACCCCTTACATGCTGCGATCAATGTTGCCAACACTCCCTCTGTACCATCATCAGCCCGCTGCAATGTAATCACAGAGAGCTATGCAAACAACTGTAGCGGCCCAGAGTTTTGGGGTCCTCTTCAGCACCTCAGAATACATGTTTTATGTTTGTCTTTTATTATGGTCTAAAAGGGGTTGTCCCGCGCCGAAACGGTTTTTTTTTTTTTCAACCCCCCCCCCCCCCGTTCGGCGCGAGACAACCCCGATGCAGGGACCTAAAGAAAAATCCGCACAGCGCTCACCAGAATCCCCGCGCTCCGGTGACTTCTTACTTACCGGCTGAAGATGGCCGCCGGGATCTTCTCCCTCGGTGGACCGCAGGGCTTCTGTGCGGTCCATTGCCGATTCCAGCCTCCTGATTGGCTGGAATCGGCACGTGACGGGGCGGAGCTACACGGAGCCGGCATCCTGCACGAGCGGCCCCGTGGAGAAAAGGAGAAGACCCGGACTGCGCAAGCGCGTCTAATTTGGCCATTAGATGCCGAAAATTAGACGGCAACCATGGAGACGAGGACGCTAGCAACGGAGCAGGTAAGTGAAAAACTTCTTATAACTTCTGTATGGCTCATAATTAATGCACAATGTACATTACAAAGTGCATTAATATGGCCATACAGAAGTGTATAGACCCACTTGCTGCCGCGGGACAACCCCTTTAACTGTGGAATGCATTAGATGTATGTGTATTGGAATTGGATTAGATGTGGAATGCATTAGATGTATGTGCAGGCATTAAGGGGTCAATGTCTGGTCATGTCTGGTGTTGTCTGAAAAATGTATCTATCTGTCTAGCTGTCTATTAGTCTGTGTCCACGTGAAGCAGAGAGTGATGTCTTGAGGAGTTAGTTAGTTAGTTGGAGTCGTTGGCTGTCGGAGAGAGAAGTAGGTAGTTGGCTGTTGTGAGGAGCAATGAAAGAAGAGGAGTGGTGGTTTGCTTCTCCTGCTAAAGCACAACTATGCCAGGAATCCTCCTTCTAGAAGTTGCCTTTACAGGGTATGGAAGTGCGGGCATGTTGGATACGCGTGGTAGTACAGTGCAAGAAACGCATGTAACCAGAGTGAGAGGAAAACCACAAGCACGTAGGTAAAGTAAATTGCTGCATCCTTATGCCCAAAATAGGCCGCGTCACTAAGGGGTTAAGGACCCTTTACACAGCTTGATGATTGAGCAAGAATATAAGTGTATGAGGGGTGAACAATCATATGTACAATTGTTTATCCCCCATACATTCTGAATTGGTCTGTATGAAGGCCAGATAAATGAGCACTGCTCTCGTTGATTGGATCAGAGTGAGCTGTGTTAAAGGACCCTTAAGGCCCATTTACACGCAACGATTATCGATCAAAATTCGTTCAAACGATATGGCATATCAGCGATAATCGTTGCGTGTAAACGCTGCTATTGTTCACTTTTCGGCTGAACAATGATTTTAAGGTGAGTTTAAAATCCACTTTTCAGCCGGAGAGAAGATAACAGGGACCGCACGCTGTGATCTGCATGGGAGTTAGAGATTACATTGTATTTTGCCCCTGCGAGAAAGATGGAGCTGTGTGCAGAGCTCAGACCACATGCTGTGCTCCGCAAACAGCTCCCGGAGCCCCTTTTACACGCAAATGAAGCTAATAAAGTGTAATGGACATTAGTGTCCATTAACACTTTATGCAAAACGATTGCTAAAGCTGTCAACCTTTCAATCGTTTGAATTGTTTGTCTTTGCGTGTAAATGGAGCTTTAGACTAAACTACTCTTTGCATTAGATGTTTACATTTGGCTAGATTGCTGCAGTGTTTCAGAATTTGTTTGTCTTGAAACCAGAGCTCTGAGTCTCAGGATGGGCCGCACGGCTTCGCCACAAAAAAGGAGAAGGAACTTGTAGTGGGCATTAAGAGGCTGCCCGTACGACCCGCCCCCTTGACTCGGAGCCCCAAACATCTATGAGGGCAGTGTCCATACCTGTCCGGATTCATGAGCCGGTGACAGGTCCCCTTTAACATAGGGAGGTGGCTGCTCCTTTTAGAGCCTGCTGTGTTTGCTCCGGTGCACAGAAGGCTCTTCCCTCTCATTCAGAGTAAGCTATTACTTTCTATTTTCAGTTTCATTACACAAGAAAACATCGGAGAGGAAAGCAGAACTGCGATACTGAGAACGGTCAGCCATCATGGAGACATTATCAGTGGCAGGTAAGATATAACATGTAAACTCTGGAATATCTATAGACATTCTAATCATGAGAAGAACATGTGCAGCTCATTGTCATATATAGTTACGGCATCATTGGTAGACCTCCCTGTAGGTGAGAAGTCATGACTGATTTTATCCTTAACTTCTTTACCGTCTTCTCCATTATTTTCTTATAAGATACACTGAATGGCCACATTATTACAGACCCCACCTAGTAGAGCGTTGGACTCCTTTGGCCCTCAAAACAGCTACAGTTTGTCATGGCGTAGATTCCACTTGATAAAGAATATCGGCCCCCGCGGACATGAAGCCTTGTCGTTGCCGCAGATTAGATGAAGGTGCTGACATGTTCTGACCAGCTGACAGGAAGGGGTCATCGATTCATGCTGCTTGTGCCAAATTCTGACCTCCCATCAGCAAGGACCAACAGAAATCTGGAGTGATCTGACTAGGAGATGTTTTCTACTGCTCTGTGATACCATTTTTGTGCTTTTGCCCACTGGAGCCTCGTCTTCCTGCTTCTTGTAGGGCTTCTTCACACGGATGTATTTGTGCCCGCAAAAAGGCGCAAATACGGCCATGTGAAGAAACCCTTGACCCCTTAAGAACATGGCCATTTTTTCAATTTCGGTTTTTCCTCCCCCTTTTAAAAAATCGTAACTCTTTTATTTATCCATCGATGGAGATGTCTGACGGCTTGTTTCTTGCAGGATGACTTGTTTTATTCAGTGGTGCCATATAATGTAATCTGCTGAAAAATTTGTAAAAAATTCTTATTGAAGTGAAATGGAAAAAGAATGAAATTCCACCATTTTTGAGTGCATTTTGTTTCTACAGGGTACACACTGCAACCAAAATGACCTGATAACTTTATTCTATGGGTCAGCACTAGAGATGAGCGAGTATACTCGCTAAGGCACATTCCTCGAGCGAGTAGTGCCTTAGCCGAGTATCTCCCCGCTCGTCTCTAAAGATTCGGGGCTGGCGCGGGTGACAGGTGAGTTGCCGCGGGGAGAGAGGGAGAGAGAGATCTCTCCTCCATTCCTCCCCGCTCTCCCCCGCCGACCCCCGAATCTTTAGAGACGAGCGGGGAGATACTCGGCTAAGGCACTACTCGCTCGAGTAATGTGCCTTAGCGAGTATACTCGCTCATCTCTAGTCAGAACGATTACTACAATACCAAATTTATATAGGGTTTTTTTGCTGTACTACTTTTATTTATTTTTAAAGATATTAAATTTATTAAAATTATTTTTTGCTGCCATCTTCTGACCGCCATAACTTTTTAGTTCTTTTTCTCGACATAGTTGTGCGAGGGCTCAGTTCTGCAGGACGTCCTGTATTTTCTGTTGTTACCATTCTGAAATACATATGACTTTTTGATCTCGTTTTATTACATTTTTTCTTGGAGACTGCGTGACCAAAAAAAGCACAATTGTGGCCTTCTTTATTTTTTTGGGGGGGGGGGGATGATATTCACCGTGTTGGGTAAATAATGCATTTCTTTGATAGTTCGGGCTTTTACGGACGCAGCGATACCAAATATGTATTTTTGTTTTATTAATTCGATTCTTTTATTATAAATATGGCAAAAGGTTTTTTTTTCTTAACATTTAACACCTTTTATTTTTTTTAATAATTAGTAAAACTTTTTAAGGCTTATTTTTACTTTTTTTTAGTCCCCAGATGGAACAAGAACATGAAATGCTTTGATCACTCCTGCAGTATGATGTAATGCCATAACATTACATTATACTGTGATCGGACAGGCATTTAGTCAAGCCACCCCAAGGGTATGGCTTTCAGAAGGCTCCTGGCTGCCATGACACCCGCACGGCTCCCTGCAGTCTCATCAGGAACCCCCGGAAATCCGTCTGGGGGAATAAGATTCCTCTGTTAAAATTGACTGCGTCATTTCGAGGGTTAATAGCTACGATGAGCCGCATGGCTTATAGGAGCTGTTGCGGGCCTGTGCCAGCTGTAAGAAACAGCCGGCGCTCACGTTGTGTGAAGAGAGATGGCCGTGCTGTACGTCCTACAGCGTTAGGCCTCATGTCCATGGGGGGATTTGATTTAGGGAATCCGCCAGTCAAGCTGCCCATAGGGATACATGGGCCATCCACAAATGCATTAAAGCATGTAGAATTGATTTGTGGACCATGTAGCTCGGAAAACTAATTGCAGAATGCTCCGTTTCACTGCAATCCCGCATGAACGGTTTCCATTGAAGTAAATGGAAGCCGTCCGGATCCAGCGGGAAAGCAGGAGTTTGAAAAATCTCGGCCATGGACAGGGTGGGATTCTGCTGCGGGCTCCCGCATGCAGAATCCGACTCACCTGTGGACATGAGGCCTTAATGGGTTAAAGGGTGTTCCCAGGATCACCTCTTATCACCTATCACTCATGTGTTGGCTGAGCATGCCCAATGCCACTCTGTTCATTTTCGATGGACCTGCTGAGTAGAAGCACTTGGCTATTTCCGGCAGCCCCACTAAAATGAATAGAGCGGGGGAGATCGGCCGCTTGTATATTGAAACCGCAAAAAAATGAAGGAAAAAACTAGCAGAAATAGAAATAAACTGAAGGGGATTGAGGGGTTTATGGGGGAAATAATTGATGATCTGTCCTACTGTCATTGCCCCAACGGAGTGGAAGCTGCTGTGACCCCTGTGCAGTGGCCAATGCCTGTAATTGTAGGTGCAGCTCCCTATGATTTCCCATTGATTTCAAGGAGACCCCAGCCTGCAGTCCCAGCGCCGGCCACTAAACAGTGTGAAGGTGACAATGACAGCAGGCGCCCAATCAGCTGATCGGCCAGGGTCCTAAATCGCGGACCCTCACAGATCAACTATTGATGAGAATAGATCATTAAGGCCTCATGTCCACGGGGTAAATCAGGCCTGCTACGGATTCTCCATGGAGAATCCGTAGCGGGTCCCTCCTGCCCCGCGGACATGAGGCATAAAATAACAATTATTACTCACCTCTCGCACGCTCCGGATCTTCCCTTCTCTGCGGCTTCATCTTCTCTCTGTCGTGGCCAGATCTTCTTTCTTCGGCCCGGCGGATGTGCACGGCACGTCGTTGCGTGCTGCGCGCATGCGCCGGCCCAAAGAAAAAAGATCCGGCCGCGACGGACAGAAGATGAAGCGGTGAAGAAGGGAAGATCCGGAGCAGGTGAGTATATTCTAATTTTGGTCTCCCGCGGATCCGGACGGCTTCCATAGGCTTCAATAGAAGCCTGCGGGAGCGGTCCCCGTGGGAGACCCGCACGAAAATGGAGCATGTCCGGATTTTCTCATGCTCCATTTTTTTTTAGCACTTTTATAGACCATCTGCGGGTATTTATCTACCCGTGGGTGGTCAATGCATCCCTATGGGGTGCGGATCCGCATGCGGGTGATCCACTGCGGATCTAAAATCTTATTTTGCCCGTGGACATGAGACCTAATGGTATTTCCCTGGAAAACCGCTTTAAATCAGCTGCAGTTGTTGAAAAAGGCACAAACGGCAGCAACTTTTGTATAAATTCTGCGTAAAAAAGTTGCATAAAGATGAAAAAAACAGCAACAATGGAAACAAAACAAACAACAACCAGAATAATGATACATTTGGTCCACTTTACAATGCTTCGGCTTCTCGCTCCGTTGCACATCATGTACTTCACATTTCTGTCACAATCACATCAGAATTCTTGTGCATTTTGCTGAATTGCATCCAACGCCTGAAAGTAAGAAGCTTTCTCAGTACTGCCACCTGCTGTGCAGTGAGGGAAGTGACAGCAATTTCTGCTTTGTTGAGCGTGTTGTGTTTTTGGAGAAAGTATCAATAACAGGCAATTCAACCTGGAAGAGAAAGTTCTGCATGCTGGACTTTTGCGTCTGGTAAAATGCCAGTCCGCTGAACAGAAGCTGAACTGACACATTATAGTCAATGGGCTCCATTCAGCGTTGTTCGATTCTGTCAAAAGACAGATTCGTTCAGCCAGGGATTCCGCTTTCCTGCTCCCATAACAGAACCCCCGATGCAGATTTAAAAACAGCCTTAGGGCTCCCACCCACTGGCGTTTTTTTCTCCACTGCGCTGCGAGAGTAAGTGAAAACTCTCGCAGAGCAGTGCGAGAAAATCGCTGCGATAGTCTTTTCAATGGGGCCAGCGGCAGCAGCACTAGCCCCATTGAAAAGATATGGAGAATGCCACAGCTGTGACAGCTGTGACAGCTGTGGCAGGAGTTTCCTTCATCTCCGCAGGGACCGCGGGGATGAAGGAATCCTCTGTCACAGCTGTGGCAGAAGTCCGCAGCATGCTATCCCATTGCTTTCAATGGGATCTGCACTGCTGCCGATCCCATTGAAAGCAGTGGTTTCTGACAAGCCCCGCAGATTATCGGAGAAAGGCTTGAAATATAAGCCCTTCCCTGATAATCATCAAAAAGTGGTTAAAAAAATAAGTTACTCACCTCTCCTGCTGTCAGTCGCATCCTCCGGCTGGCTCCCCGTCACTGCTACTGAGCTCTTTCAGCAGACGGGGATTTAAAAATCCCCGCCTCCTGAAAGGGCTGTGGGCATTGGCTGAGGACTCAGCCAATAGCAGCTAGTGCTTAGCTATTGGCTGAGCGCTCAGCCAATGGCAGATAGCTCTTAGCTATTCATTCATGAATAACAATATCTTAGCTATTCATGAATGAATTTCCTTCATCCCCGGTCCCCGCGGGGATGAAGGAAACTCCTGTGACAGCTGTGGCAGAAGTCTGCGGCATTCTCCATATCTTTTCAATGGGGCTAGCGCTGCTGCCGCTGGCCCCATTGAAAGGACTGGCGATATCCCAGCGATTTTGGGGTATCTGCGGCGTTTTTCTCGCACTGCGATGCGAGACTTTAACTTTAGAATCGCATCGCAGTGGAGAAAAAAACGCCAGTGGGTGGGAGCCCTTAGGGCTCCTTCCCCTTCCCAATGCACATGTATTGTCCCTATGAACAAGGTTGATTTGCACATGTAGCAGCACGTTTTAATCTACTTTTTGCGCAGGCAGGGCATGTTCATTTCCACGCAGCAGACGGACACACCCTTATTTAAATGGCTATTTAGCTTAATGAGGTCCAGATGTGCTGATTCTTCCATGGAATTTCGCATTGTATTGCGCATTTGCTCACATATTGAGCGTGCATTTGTACATCTCCCAAAGACTTCTATGGGGACCTATGTTGTGCAAATACCCAGGATAATAGAGCAGGTCCTATTCCTCATTTACAATGTACACACAGCCTCACAGCGCACAAAACTCGCGTAAGATTGACGCTCCTGTGAATGTAGCCTTGGATTAAACATACAAGTTCCACATTGCACTCTGAGGCCTTAGTCACACGGGCGTTTTTTCCCGCGATTTGCAGATCGCATGACGGATGACAGCCAAAAAAATAGCCCGAAAAAACTGTTCCTAGCCGCGTTTCAATAGAAACGGGCCGGAGCAGTGCAGCGCTGTTCAGTGCATTGAATTCAATGGAGCCGGCAATACAGCCGGCTCCATTGAAAGCAATGGGCTGCCGGCGATCTCACAATGAATTTTCGGGAAGGGCTTAAATATATAAGCCCTTCCCTGCAATTCATCCAGAAATGTATAAAAATAAAAAAAATATATACTCACCTGGTCCCGGCAGACGGAGTTCAGCCGTGGCCGGTGGCAGTGCTCCTGAACTGCTGTGAGTAGTATTCAGCAGCCGGGGATTTAAAATCCCCACCTGCTGAATGAGCTGCCTTTGATTGGTCACAGCCTGACCAATCAGAGGCAGCTCTCACTGACACCCATTCATGAATTCATGAATGGGTGAGTGAGTGCTGCCTCTGATTGGCTCAGCGCAGGGACCAATCAGGGGCAGCTCTCAGCTGCCAGGACAAGGTGAGTATATATATTTTTTTTGTTTTTACACATTTCTGGATGAATTTCAGGGAAGGGCTTATATTTTTAAGCCCTTCCCGAAAATTCATCTGCGCTCGCCAGCAGCCCATTGCTTTCAATGGAGCTGGCTGTATTGCTGGCTCCATTGAATTCAATGGGCAAACATCGTTCTTCTCTGCCACAGCTGTTACAGCTGTGGCAGAGAAGAAGGATTTGATTTCTATATGTTCTCAATGGGATCGGCGCTGCTGCCGCCGGCCCCATTGAGCGCATATAGAGAAGAGAACAGGAATCGCAGATCGCAGATAGGTGCGATCTGCGATTTCTGTTCTATAATTTATCGGACGAGCGCATAAAAAGCGCTCATGTGTCCGATACCATTGCAAAGCAATGGTTTTATAAAATCGCCGGACGCATGCGCATGCGCAAATCGCGTGAAAAAACGCCCGTCTGACTGAGCCCTTACACTGAACGGCCCTTTATTAGAGACCCCGGCACACTCACATTTTGCACTTCCCTGTATGGGAATTCTCCCTGTGACCCTGGAATGCGGCATAAAATCACGTTACAAGTTTTCCGTGGATCAGTTTCAGTGTGAATCCACATTAGATGGGAAAATCCAGCGACCTGAGCGACTTCCAATGAGGCCGGGTCATCGGTGCTAGATTAGCCGGGCCGGGATGTCACTGCCAATCTTGTGGGGGTTTCTTTGTGTAATAGTGTGGAGAGTATACATGGAATGATTGCGGTCCTAAAAGCCCAAGAAGGTCCAAAGTGCTACAAGATGGGGGGGCTGTGATAATCAATGGCCATTCAGTGTCTGCTGGTCGCACACAACACTTCTGCCTGTATAATACGGATTCTGATTTCTTTCAGCTTCTGTACAGATGTAGCAATCATTACCATGACTGACACTGCATTGTAGTGGAGTTATAAGGATGCATTACATGTCAAGTTAACTTTTGCTACATCTATTATTCTGTATGCATTTATGTACTCTACATGAGATACATTTTTTCTATCTATCTATCTCATATCTATCTATCTATAATCTCTAGGATCACAGTTCCTACCTAACTCCAAGACCAGGAGCAACAACCCATATCTATCTATCTATCTATCTATCTATCTATCTATCTATCTATCTATCTATCTATCTATCTATCTATCTATCTATCTCATATCTATCTATCTGCTATCTATCTATTTATCTCATATCTATCTATCTATCTATCTATCTATCTGCTATCTATCTATTTATCTCATATCTATCTATCTATCTCTCATATCTATCTATCTATCTATCTATCTAATATCTATCTATCTATCTATCTATCTATCTATCTCATATCTATCTCATATCTATCTATCTATCTATCTATCTATCTATCTCATATCTATCTCCTATCTATGTATTTATCACATATCTATCTATCTGCTATCTATCTATTTATCTCATATCTATCTATCTATCTATCTATCAATCTCCTATCTATCTATCTCCTATCTATCTAATATCTATCTATCTATCTATCTATCTATCTATCTATCTATCTATCTATCTATCTATCTCACATCTATCTATCTATCTCACATCTATCTATCTATCTATCTATCTCATATCTATCTATCTATCTATCTCATATCTATCTATCTATCTATCTATCTATCTATCTATCTCATATCTATCTATCTATCTCATATCTATCTATCTATCTATCTATCTATCTCATATCTATCTATCTATCTCATATCTATCTATCTATCTATCTATCTCATATCTATCTATCTATCTATCTATCTATCTATCTATCTATCTCATATCTATCTATCTATCTATCTATCTATCTATCTATCTATCTATATATCTCATATCTATCTATCTATCTATCTCATATCTATCTATCTATCTCACATCTATCTATCTATCTATCTATCTATATATCTCATATCTATCTATCTATCTATCTCATATCTATCTATCTATCTATCTATCTATCTATCTATCTATCTATCTATCTCATATCTATCTATCTATCTATCTCATATCTATCTATCTATCTCACATCTATCTATCTATCTCACATCTATCTATCTATCTATCTATCTATCTATCTATCTATCTATCTATCTATCTATCTATCTATCTATCTATCTATCTATCTATCTATCTATCTATCTATCTATCTATGTCTCTCTCACCTACCTGCCATATTACTATTTCTTAGTATCTTTAATCATTATATCCCTTTTCCTCATAGATTTAATTTCAACATTCAGCAAGTTCATCCACGAAGCCGTAGAAGATTATGCTGAAAAAAATAAGATTTCGTCCTTCTCAGCTGGAAACTTGGATCTTCTGACCCCACATGTGATAACTTACTGCAAGGACAAGATTGCGGATTCATTGCACCACCAGGTTAATGAACAGAAAGCCCGTTTCCTTAATATGCAGGACCTTCGAGCTTCCGTCCAGCACTCGCAAACTTTTAGAATTAAGAAGCCATTACTTTAATATTACTTAACCCCTTAAGAACCGCATTTTTTTTTCATTTTTGCTTTTTCCTCCTCACTTTTGAAAAATGATAACTCTCTAATTAATCCATCAGTGTCGCTTTCTGGGGGCTTTTTTTGCGAGATGAGTTGCATTTTTCAACGTACTAAGTAGTGTACTATTCAATGTAGTGAAAGACTCTTACAAAATTTTAAGTGGAGTGAAATGGAAAAAAAAAAGCACATCTCCGCCATCTTGGGGGAGGGGCGTCTTGTTTGTACGGTGTACTCACTGCAACAACCATGACATGATAACTTTATTCTATGTGTCGGTAGGATTACTACGATGGCACATTTATGTAATTTTTTTTTGCTGTATTAAGCCATTTTCACACGACCGACACATTCGTAAGAGTTTTGTGCTTTGCGAGACGTACAAATCTCGCTTGAATATGAACCCCATTCTTTTGTCTTATGTTTAGATGTGCCCCTCCATTGCCCATTATTTTCAATGGGGTCGGCAGCAACATCACACCGTGTGCTAAATGCACGAAATGCAATGTTTCCTCATTGAAAACAATGGGAGGCACTTTGCGATCCTCCTGACAGCCGCGGCGGAGGATCACTACTTTCCCGAAGTGATGTGAGACAGATTGGATAAAAAATCTGACAGCCACTTTTTTATTTTTTCATCATCATAGTTGTTCGAGGGCTCATTTCTGCCCTGTGTGAGGGACAGCTTTATCTTTCTATTAGTACTATTTTGGAGTAAATATGACTTTCTGATCACTTTTTAGTAAATTTTTTTGGAGACGGGGTGACCAAAAAAGTGCAACTCTAATTGCAGCACTTAAATGCTGCTGTCAGAATTGATGACGGTATTTAAAGTGTTAACAGCTGCAATCAGTGAGAGTGCTGATTGCAGCTGTTGCGGGCAGGTGTCAGCCGACATCCACATTGTATGGAGCAGGATCAACTCCCCATCCCCCTCCATACAAACCTGAACCTCCATGACATAACTGTATGTCATGGGGCAATAAGGGATTAAAGGTGCATTAACTTTTCAGACAACTGCTCATCTACCAGCTTGTGTTTGTCTCATCATTTCTGTAATATACTTGTATTAAAAATGTTGTTGCTTTACCAATGTAAATCACATATGAAGTAGCTGCCACTAGGGGTCTCCCTTCTAGCTTCTCTGCAATCAACTCTCTGTCATTAGGTACAGTGCTTCTGTAATAACAAGAACGCAAGGATGTTTCCATAGCAACAGGGGGAGGAGCTACCTTCACAGGGGGCTACCTGCACTCGCAGACTGCAGGCTAGCAGATCTGCAGACACTGTGGTAATGATGTCCACAGTCACTCTGCTATTACAGCATGTGGGTATGTCAGTCTGTTAATGCACACATTATAATGGGTTTACTAGCCATTTGGCCAGAATGTCTATAAATACCTGATTGTCCTGGATAAGCAGAGGGGCTGGTATTCAGATCAAAGACTGTCTCCCTGCTGATTGGACCAAAGCCAGCTCAATTCAGCATGCACTGTAAGGGCAATAAAATACAGGACAGTGAACTACTGGCAAAATGCTTAGCCTTGGGGAAGAACACCTGAAAATCATAACTTACAGGCATGAAACAGGGTGCAAACACTAACAAGTGAGAGGGTAAGGAGAACTGGGTGTATTTTAGAAAACTTGATGAAAACGGGTATGCTTTAAAAAGTTTGAGCAAATTTTTTGAGTTACATATCATTGACTAGTAGTAATACACTATAGTATGCACATTTGCACATTCAGTATACCGTTTTCAGGGCTTTTAGACTTGTATAGTAAATCATTATGCTTCATATTACAGATTCCAGAATGTAGCAATGGGGCTGAAAAACTAGAAGAGATCCTGGAAAAAGAAAAATGTATTGAGCATGGGAATTGTATGGAACCACCACAGGTACATCAGTCATCAACGGATCCTCCCAAGGTTCTGTATGTGTTTCTTCTAAAAGTTATCATGTAATGACTAGAAATGAGCGAACGTACTCGTCCGAGCTTGATACTCGTTCGAGTATTAGGGTGTTCGAGATGCTCGTTACTCGTAACGAGTACCACGCGGTGTTCGGGTTACTTTCATTTTCTTCCCTGAGAAATTTGCGCGCTTTTCTGGCCAATAGAAAGACAGGGAAGGCATTACAACTTCCCCCTGCGACGTTCAAGCCCTATACCACCCCCCTGCAGTGAGTGGCTGGCGAGATCAGGTGTCACCCGAGTATTGTAATCTGCCCCTCCCGCGGCTTGCCACAGATGCATTCTGACAGAGATCAGGGAAAGTGCTGTCTTGGTGGAGCTGCTATAGGGAGAGTGTTAGGAGTATTTTAGGTTTCAAGAACCCCAACCGTCCATCTTAAGGCCATAAATCTTCTCTATATGCGCTCAATGGGGCCGGCGGCAGCAGCGCCGACCCCATTGAGAACATATAGAAGACAAATCCTTCTTCTCTGCCACAGCTGTAACAGCTGTGGCAGAGAAGAACGATGTTTGCCTATTGAATTCAATGGAACCGGCAATACAGCAGGTTCCACTGAAAGCAATGGGCTGCCGGCGTGCGCGGGATGAATTGTCGGGAAGGGCTTAAATATATAAGCCCTTCCCTGCAATTCATCCAGAAATGTGTTACAATAAAAATATATACCGGCGTATAAGGCGACGGGGCGTATAAGACGACCCCCCAACTGTCACCTTATACGCCGGCAATACAGTGGAGCAAAGAATAAAAATCATTACTCACTTCTCCTGGCGTTCTGCGCCGCTGCTGCAGGCTGTCGCTCCCTCCTGGTCCCCGGCAGAGCAACGAACCCTCGAGCATTGCGAAAATTTCGTCCCGAGTAACAAGCACCCGAGCATTTTGGTGCTCGCTCATCTCTAGTAATGACTTATAAATCAGACATGCCATAAAAGTAGAGCCAATCCAGTTCGTGAAATGACAGCAGAGTCTATCAATGATATCAATGAAGAGATAGTCATACATGCAGTTGCACGAAAAAGTAAGTGATCCTATCTAGATTTCTGCATTGATTACTAATAAAATGTATCGGAGTCACAATTATAGACAAACACAATGTAACTAATAACACGCAGACAGTTGTATCGTACATGTATTTTATTGAGCACGTTGAGTGATCATCCACAGTGCCGATGAGGAAGGAAGAGGAAGCATGGTGGCTCAGCAGTTAGCACTGTTGCCTTGCAGTGCTGGGGTACTAGTTTCAGATCTGACCAAAGACAACATCTGCATGAAGTTTGTATGTTCTGCTTTTTGTAGGTTTCCTCCCACACTACAAAAAATTTACTAATGGTCGAATATAGATTGTAAACCCCAATGAGTGCAGAACATATCAAGTAATATAAAGCTCTGTGTAATATGTTTGTGCTATATAAATAAATGTGATTATTATGAAACACAGGGAGAACATATACAAACTCCATGTAAATGTTGTCTTCGGTCAGATTTGAACCCTGGACCCCAGCGCTGCATGGCAGCAGTTGTAATCATCACACAAACTAATTTTTAGAGGCATTGGTGAAGATTCAGTAATTTGGACCAAACCAAACTTTTTTTACCAAAATTCAGTGAACTGGCCGAACCAAACTTTTCAAAAGATCAGCTAGCACTACTCAGGAGGAGGTACCTGGGCTGCTGCACTATGGAAAGAGCTGTCAGCTTTTGACTATGTCCGCATTGAAAGCAGGCTCAGCAAACACCTGAAGAGCGGGGATCCTGAAAGGCATAGCCCAATAATCGACTATCAATGATGTATCCTGAGGATGGGTCATCAATAGAGATGAGCGAGCATACTCATCCGAGCTTGATGCTCGTTCGAGTATTAGGGTGCTCAAGATGCTCGTTACTCGAGACGAGCACCACGCGGTACTCGTCTCGATTAAACGAGCACTGACCATTGAATTCAATGGAGCCAGCAATACATGAATTCATGAATGGGTGTGAGTGAGAGCTGCCTCTGATTGGTCAGGCTGTGACCAATCAGAGGCAGCTCATTCCGCAGGCGGGGATTTGAAATCCCCGGCTGCTGAATACTACTCAGAGCAGTTCAGGAGAACTGCCGCCGGTCGCAGCTGAACTCCGTCTGCCGGGACCGGGTGAGTATATATATTTTTGTTTTTACACATTTCTGGATGAATTTCAGGGAAGGGCTTATATTTTTAAGCCCTTCCTGAAAATTCATCCCGCGCTCGCCGGCAGCGCATTGCTTTCAATGGAGCCGGCTGTATTGCCGGCTCCATTGAATTCAATGGGCTAACATCGTTCTTCTCTGCCACAGCTGTTACAGCTGTGGCAGAGGAGAACGATCTTTATGCTGACAGTGCGGGGGGGGGGGGGGGGGGGTCTCACTCTCGCCACTATTGTGGCTTAATAGTGAGACCTCGGAGCCCGAAATGCAGCCCTGCATGTTGCTCCTCGCATGCCCTATCCATTTCTGTGCTTTTTACATGACTTTGGTGATTTGCTAAGATTTTCACAAATGAAAACCTTAGCGGAGCACCAATCATATACAAAAATGCTCGAGTCGCCCATTGACTTCAATGGGGTTCGTTACTCAAAACGAACTCTCGAGCATCACTGAAAGTTCGACTCGAGTAACGAGCACTCAAGCATTTTGGTGCTCGCTCATCTCTAGTCATCAATAATTAAGTCTGTAATCACTTTTGGAATACGGCTACACTTTCTGTTGTTCTTTTTGCCAAATGGCCGCCACAGCTGAATACAAAAGGATAGGGTCTGTGTTAATAGATAAACTATAATTACCAAACTTTGGCCTTTGCTCTCACTTCTGATTTACTCATAAGCCGGAGATTTTATGCTTTTGGGTCGAAATTGCCTTTAAAGGTTTCTAGATTGTTGTGTAATAGCAAAACTATTTGCTTTGAAGACAATACATGGGATGTTCTTTTACTGTAATCCTTTGATGTAATTATGTGTAGCATACATCTTTCTTGTGTGTTAGGTTACCAATGATGTGGACCCATTTATAAAGTTCATGTCTGAACATCAGAAGCAACAACAAGAGATCCAGTGCAAAATATTGAAGACCCTAGTAGACCAACTAAATCAGCAGCACACCCAACATGAGCACAGCCAACAACAGCTCCTCCAGCAACAGGAGATCCAAGACAAGATATTGAAGACCCTAGTAGACCAAGTAAATCAGCAGCACACCCAACATGAGCACAGCAAACAACAGCTCCTCCAGCAACAGGAGATCCAAGACAAGATATTGAAGACCCTAGTAGAACAACTAAATCAGCAGCACACCCAACATGAGCACAGCCAACAACAGCTCCTCCAGCAACAGGAGATCCAAGACAAGATACTGAAGACTCTAGTAGACCAACTAAATCAGCAGCACACCCAACATGAGCACAGCCAACAACAGCTTCTCCAGCAACAGGAGATCCAAGACAAGATATTGAAGACCCTAGTAGAACAACTAAATCAGCAGCACAGCCAACAACAGCTCCTCCAGCAACAGGAGATCCAAGACAAGATACTGAAGACCCTAGTAGACCAACTAAATCAGCAGCACACCCAACATGAGCACAGCCAACAACAGCTTCTCCAGCAACAACAAGACTTTCAATCCAAGCTGATGGGAGACTTCATAACGCATACAGAGATGCAAAATATACTTTTGCGTCAAGCACTGAGCAATAGTAAGTCTTTAATTTTATGAATTCTAAAAGTCCAGTGGGGTCATGTTTCTCCTTGTGGAGAGCACCACAAGGATTGTCATAGGCCATGCAATGTTTCATGGGAAAAAAACTATGCAAATGTCTGATGGAATAATCTTCCACAGCACCCAAAATTGAAAGCTAGCCACATTATGTATCTGCTAATATCCAACCTTTCTTTTTAACAGGCTTCAACACAACTAAAAAAATAAACCAAACCAGAAACTTTCAGATTAGGAAGTATTACCTATCAGTAGGCAGCTGTTTCAAGGTTCTGTGGGCTGGATGAGATGCAGGTCTGAAGTGAATTGTTTCTCCTTGTGGAGAGCACCATGTAGGCATAGAAAGTCTTATAGGCCATGCAATGCTTCCTGGGAAAAGAGACATGTAAATAAACTCTTATACCAAAACAAGGAACACTGCCTCTCTAGGACAACCTATTGGAAGGTAGCTCGTCTATAATTTAGTATCCAACCCTTTAATGGGACTTGTTATATGATTATATAAAAACCAATTCAAAGACGTCTCCATAATAAAAAAGATAGTCAAGTTCATATAGCAGTTTCAGGGTTCCTGCCCCTCATCAGCATGCAGTAGGACTCTGAATGACAAGATGAGAAGCTGGTGATGTGGGTTGGGAGAGGTACAGTTTCTTCTTGTGGATAGCACCAAGTAGGTGTAAGGAAAATCATAGGCCATGCAATGCTCCTTTGGGAAATTTGTATGCAAATGAGTGATGGTACAATGCCTCTGCAGCAAAGCAAATTTTCTAGAGGAGCATTGCATAACATTTAATAGTCCTTATGTCTAGTTGATGCTCTCCGCAAGGAGATATAGAACCCCTCTGGAGCCATATCACAGGGCCAAACAAGAATGTATACTGATGAGAAGCTAAATCTGGCTAAAGATCTTATCTTTTCCTTATGGTGAAGTCTCTGGTTTGGCTTAAGCCCCATTTACACACAAAGTTGATCACTCAAAATGTGCTCAAAAGACAGTTTGAGTGACAGTTTTGAGTGATCATTTTGCATAGCTACTAATGGGCACTAATGTCTTTTAGTAGCTTATTACCTTCATTTTCATTTAAATGAAGTTCCCTCTGCTGTATGCAGATAACGGCCAGCAGTCTGTTATCTGCATACAGCAGCTGAAAACAATGTAATCAGCGCTCCCATGGACAATCACAGGGTGTGGTCTCTGCAATCAGCTGCCTGGCTGAAGATGGTTTTTATGCTGAACTAAATTTTAAGCGATAATCGTTGTGTGTAAATGGGCCTAAATAATTAAAGACGATTAAAATCTGCTGTAGAATTAAGGATGTTTTGTGGAGTTTGTTGTGGATTTCTAACATACAGGAGATGTAATTCCGCTGTGAAAGTCTACAGTTAAAAAACTCAAAAATCCGCAAAACACATTCTGCAGTTAAAAACGCAACAAAATCGGCATTATTTGGCAAAATCTGCAGAGGACCCCTTGGCATGCTAAGGCTGCCTGACTGAACTGTTTAATTGTATGCCTAGATGCTCTACGTGGTGCGCCAGACGCGAGCGCTGTACAGCTTCTCCTGCGCAGTGATTGATAGTTAGAACTTCCTTCCTGGCTCAGTATCCTCCCCTCCAATGGTGTTTCCTCCACTCAGGACACTGGAGGGGAGACTGAGCTGGGGAGTAAGTTCTAACTGTCAATCACTGTGCAAGAGAATCTGCTTAGTGTAGGACCTAGGAGAGCGTTAAACAGTGCTGTCAGGTAGGCAAGGGGCATCATCTTGTATGATAGTGGGGCAGAGGAAGAAATAAAGGGGCATCATGTGTGACAGAGGGCAGAGGTAGAAATAAAGGGGCATCATGTGTGACAGGGGCCAGAGGGAGAAATAAAGGGGCATCATGTGTGACTGGGGGCAGAGGGAGAAATAAAGGGGCATCATGTGTGACAGGGGGCAGAGGGAGAAATAAAAGGGCATCATGTGTGACAGGGGCCAGAGGGAGAAATAAAGGGGCATCATGTGTGACTGGGGGCAGAGGGAGAAATAAAGGGGCATCATGTGTGACAATAGGCAGAGGGAGAAATAAAGGGACATCATGTGTGACAATAGGCAGAGGGAGAAATAAAGGGGCATCATGTGTGACAGGGGGCAGAGGGAGACATAAATGGGCATCGTGTGTGATGAAAAGGGAGGGGATAAATATAAGGGGCATCTTGTGTGAGGGGAGGGGACAAAAGCAGCATTTTGTGTGACAAGGCAAATGGAGAACCAGGAAGGGGCATCCTGTGTGATGAGGGAGGAAAGAGAGAACCATAAAGGACATGGCATAACTGATATATAGTATCAGGTACGTGTATAACAGAGTCTGATATATAGTTTCTTCTGATGCAGGTAAAACAGAGCACCCTGTCAATGATGATCATGTAAAGGTGGGTAAAATGTACTATTTTTTAGTATACTAGTAAGTGAAATACAAAACAAAAGGTTTAATTGTAGTAAACACAACTGGTGACATCATATATACTTGCTGCAGCTGAATACTGTGATGTCACCACACCAACCACAATAACTGATAAAAAGTATAACCCAAGCAGAAAAACACCTAAGTGTCATCTTCCGCCGTATATCACAACCCAACGTTTGAAAGATAATAACATTTTTTAGGCCTGTTCACATCTCGTCAAGAATTACATTCTCAGGTTCTATCACGTTTCTATTGGTGAAAATGGCGTCCAGACAGAATCCTGGATGGAACAACTTTTTGCACCAGATGTGACGTCCTGACCAACAGAGAAGCAGGAAGTGCATAGCGACATGACTATCGCATTGATTTCAATGGGAATGAAGCCGACACTTCCTCTCCTGTCCGTTTATGACAACGTCCAGCCTGCTGCACTGGACAGCAGGCCGGATGATCAGCTAATAGATGGGGGTCCCAAGCAGCTATCAATCAACTACTGATGACCTATCCAGGAAATAGGTCATCAGTGAAAAAATGGGCAGACAACCCCTTTAAATCCCACTACAGTTCATGAACTTGTGATCACTTGTATTATATACTGCAATACTACAGTATTGCAGTATATAGTACTTCTCAACATTCAAAACAGTTGCCAAGTTTAGAGTAGACTCAGCTCCCACACCCACTACATACCATTCCACCAGAAAATGACATACATTTATTTTTATGTGGTGAAGAAGGGGTTAAGATGACCCTGGGGCTAATTCTCCACCTCCTTATTTGCTAATAATGCAGTTCCTCTGTGGATGGGGGTCCTGCATACATTCTTGCTCTCCAAGGACCCTATAATGGTTGCATGTTTGCCTCTATTATACATATGCCCTTCTTATGAAGGATGTAGCTATAGGAGGGGCAGTTGCACCCTGGCCCTGACATCTGATGAGGCCCGAAGGCCCCTCTGCCACAAAGTAAGACATCGGTATTATAAATGATAGGTGGAGGGGCCAAGAGGCTTCTAGTCTTGTGTAAGCCAGTGATTACTGATAATGATGTGGACTGAGAGAGAAACTAATTGTGCAGAAGAAGGAAAGGGCAGCGGGTACGTACAGGGGGCCACGGAATAGTACCCTGCAAACACACTGTCCTGAAGCTGCCTAAAGGAACATCCTTATTGTCCATAGCAACCAATCACAGAGCAGCTTTGATTTCTTGTACGGCTGAGATAAAATGAAAGCTGCACTGTGATTGGTTGTTGTGGACATCAAAGGCAGATTTACTTTTAGACAGTTTTTATAAGAGTGTGGTGCCGGGGTACTTTTCCATGGCCGACCCTGTAGAGTAAAAAGCAATGAAAAGAAATATAAAGACAGAGGGGGACATTTACTGAAAGCTATACGCCAGTATACTGGATTTCAAAGGTTGCAAATGTTTGTGTAAACACTAGAGATGAGCGAGTATACTCGCTAAGGCACATTCCTCGAGCGAGTAGTGCCTTAGCCAAGTATCTCCCCGCTCGTCTCTAAAGATGCGGGGGCCGGCGCGGGTGACAGGTGAGTTGCGGCGGGGAGCTGGGGGGGGGGGGGAGAGAGATCTCCCCTCCGCTCCTCCTCGCTCTCCCCCGCCGCTCCCCGCCCCCCGCCGGCCCCCAAATCTTTAGAGACGAGCGAGGAGATACTCGGCTAAGGCACTACTCGCTCGAGTAATGTTCCTTACCGAGTATACTCGCTCATCTCTAGTAAACACCTCTTGCACAAACATTTTGCGACTTTTCTTCTGTCTCAGCCGGCCCTGCCACTTTTTTAAAAAGTGGGCCGCCCAGACTGACAGATTTATGTATAATTTATGCCTAAAACTTGCATAAACTATGTCAGAAATATATGCCTGGTCGTGACCAGGCATATACTTCTGTGAATGTGCATCCAAGTTGGGGGTGGGCACTGAATGCATGAAGAGTTGTGCGCCTCTTCATGTATTCAGTGCATCGCGTGCCCTGGAAAATCTTACTAAGCCGGGGGCCGGAAATGCCGGTCTTCGTAAATTTTCCCCAGAGAGTAGATGTTGTTGGTTACGGCGAAGTGGAATACTTTCTTGCCATGGGCCCTCACGAATAATAGCTACACCCCTGACAACCGTACTACCCCGCTGCCCTATGAAACCCGTGTGGAACTAGAAGTATAACATTACTTGCAAATCATTGTCCTATGCAGGTTATGTGGAATATTGCCAAAAGATACAGCAGAAAACGTCTAATTTGTCTTAATCACCACAGGACACGTTATGTAACGAGCCGTCCAGAGTGCAGACTACATGTAATTCCAGTACCGGCCACAGTTCTGGCCTTGCAGGTGACCCTGCTGAACAGTCGGTAGCATTGGCACATTTTGAGGTGAGACGTTAGAGCTATTTAATACGATAACCAATTAGTACAAGAAGTTTTCACACTGACTTTGTAGCTAATATTATTAAATATTCCATTATATTTTCTTTATTATCTGCCATGTATCATCTGAAAGTGACCTCATGTATAAATCAAGTTTTTATATTCAACATTTTTTAAGAATTTTTGTTTTTTTTACATCTTTGATGTCACAATTAGAGATGAGCAAACATACTCGTTTAAATCGAGCTGCACTTTTTTCGAGTAACTGACTACTCGGGCGAAAAGAGGGGCGGCGCCGGGGGTGAGCAGGGGTTGCAAAGGGGAGTGGGGGGGAAGAGAGAGAGCTTCCCCCTGTTCCCCACTGCTACCCCCCGCTCCACCACGCCGCCCCCGCCCCCTGAATCTTTTCGCCCGAGTAGTCAGTTACTCGAAAAAAGCGCTGCTTGATTGCGAAATTGCCCTAAACGAGTACATTCACTCATCTCTAGTCACAATTTATATTAAAATCAGAATATCCTGCAGTTCTCACACTGGCCACTAATCCAAATAATAATCTGATACTTCCTGTTTTGTGGAGAAAACATAGTACTCAGTAGTCATTTCATCATCATCACAGGCACAATTACAATGATAGGTGACACCTGTATATAGATAACAAAGAATCCTCCAGTCACAGCTCACCTCCTCCTTGCGCAGGTCACAGAGCATGCCCACAACACTTTCCTCAAAGACACCCCAACTCTGGGCCACTACACTAGTGCTGCATCAAAGGGGCTACGTAAGATAATAATAATAATAATCTTTATTTGTATAGCGCCAACTTATTCCGCAGCGCTTTCAGGCATGGATAAATGCAAAACAATAGAACAATTGCAACAATTACAATGTGAGATACATTGGGTTAGACACAAATGGGTTGGGGGTGGTACAGGAGGTGCAGGGGGTGGGGAACACAGGCAATAGGAAATTTTATGTACAGATCATTTATTAGAAGGCAAACCGGGTGGGGCACCATAGGGGAGGGGCGAGGGACTAGGTCAGGGGATTTGGTATGCTTCCCTGAAGAGGTGCGTTTTTAAGGCACGTCTGAAATTTCGTGCATCGGGAATTGTCCGGATGCCTTGGGGTAGAGCATTCCAGAGGATGGGTGCTGCTCTGGTGAAGTCCTGTAGGCGAGCATGAGAGGTTCGTATTACAGGGGTGTTTAGTCTGAGTGTGTTAGCCGATCGGAGTGAGCGGGCTGGGTGGTATACTGACAGTAGGGAGGCGATGTATGGTGGTGCAGCGCCATGCAGAGCTTTGTGAGTGAGGTAGAGGAGTTTAAATTTAGTTCTGCAGTGGATGGGCAGCCAATGCAGCGACTGGCATAATGCAGAGGCGTCTGAATAACGACTGGATAGAAAAATGAGTCTAGCTGCTGCATTTAGTATGGATTGGAGTGGAGCGAGTCTAGTGCGGTGGAGGCCAATGAGTAGCGAGTTGCAGTAGTCAAGCCGGGAGTGGATGAGGGCAACCACGAGTGTCTTTAGCATGTCCGTGGTTAGGAATAGATGTATTTTAGCAATATTTCTGAGGTGCATGTGGCATGTTTGGGCCAGAGATTGGATATGGGGGGCAAAGGAGAGGTCAGAGTCCAGTGTGACCCCAAGGCATCGGGCATGCCGTTGGGGGGTTATGATGGTGCCAGACACTGGAATGGAGATGTTGAGGGGAGGTCGGTTAGAAGGTGGAAAGACAAGGAGGTCAGTTTTAGAGAGGTTTAGTTTGAGAAAAAGGGAGGACATAGTGTTAGAGACAGCGGACAGACAGTCGGTGATATTTTGGAGGAATGGTCCAGAGATCTCATGAGAGGAGGTGTATAGTTGGGTGTCGTCAGCATAGAGATGGTATTGGAGGCCGAATCTGTGGATTGTTTGTCCAATTGGGGCAGTATAGATAGAGAAAAGAAGGGGACCAAGGACCGAGCCCTGGGGTACCCCGACAGCGAGAGGAAGTGGAGCAGAGATAGAACCAGCAAAGGAAACACTGAAAGAGCGGTCAGAGATGTAGGAGGAGAACCAGGAGAGAGCAGTATCCTTTAGACCAATAGAGTGGAGCATAGTGAGAAGGAGATTATGGTCGACAGTGTCAAATGCAGCAGACAGGTCAAGGAGGATTAGTAGGGAGTAGTCACCTCTCGACTTTGCAGTCATCAGGTCATTTGTTACTTTTGTAAGGGCAGTTTCGGTCGAGTGTAGAGAGCGGAAACCAGACTGGAGGGGGTCGAGGAGTGAGTTGTCAGAGAGAAAGCGAGTAAGCCGGGAGTAGACCAGGCGTTCCAGTAATTTGGAGATAAAGGGGAGGTTTGAGACGGGTCGGTAGTTAGCAGCATTAGTCGGGTCCAGGGTTGGTTTTTTAAGCAGAGGGGATATAATGGAGTGTTTGAATGAGGAGGGAAAAGTGCCAGAGGTTAGGGAGAGGTTGCAGATTGTGGTAAGGTGAGTAATGAGAGCTGGGGAAAGGGAGCGGAGGAGGTGAGAGGGGAGAGGGTCGCTGGCGCAGGTGGTAGGGCGGGCAGTGGAAAGGAGCCTGGAGACTTCTTCCTCTGTCGTTGGTTCTAACGTAGATAGTGAGTAGGTGCTGGGTGCAGTGCTGATGAAGCTGGGATCAGGGCTAACCATGCAGCTTTCAGAGATTTCTTTTCGAATGTGGTCGATTTTTTCTTTGAAATAGGCAGCTAGTTCTCCAGCAGTCAGGTCTGTCGCAGGGGCCTGTTCCTTGGGGCTGAGGAGGGAGTGAAAGGTCTCAAAGAGTTGTTTGGGGTTGTGGGATAGTGAGGAGACAAGGGAGGTGAAATAAACTTGTTTGGCATGGTGAAGGGCTAGGTTATACATTTTAAGCATGAATTTGAAGTGGAGGAAGTCTGCTGGCAGCTTTGACTTTCTCCACAGCCGCTCGGCGCACCTAGAGCACCGCCGGATGAAGCGCGTTTGGGACGTGAGCCAGGGTTGCCGTGGTCTGCGTTTGACAGCTCGCGTCACGGGCGGTGCCACTTCATCCAGGGCACGGCTGAGGGTGGTGTGGTAGTATTCGGCTGCCAGGTTAGGGCAGGGGAGGCGAGAGATGGGCGATAGGGAGGACTGAATAGTTTCGGCAAACTGTTTAGTGCGGACAGACTGGAGGTTCCTAGAGGTGCGATAGATAGGAGGGTCAGGAGAGATGCTAGGGTGCCTGATGGAGAAAGAGAGAAGGTTGTGATCCGAGAGTGGAAGTGGGGAGTTAGTAAAGTGAGAAGCGGAGCAGAGACGGAGGAAAACTAAATCGAGAGTGTTACCATCTCTATGAGTGGGGGAGTCAGAGATTAGCGATAGGCCAAGGGAGAAGGTAAGTGTTAAGAGCCGGGAGGCAGATGAGGAGCTAGAGTCGTTAGTAGGAATGTTGAAATCACCAAGGATGAGGGTTGGGATTTCACAGGATAGGAAGTGGGGGAGCCAGGCAGCAAAGTGGTCTAGGAACAGGCGGGTAGGACCTGGGGGGCGGTAAATAACTGCGACACGCAGAGGCAGTGGGCGGAAGAGTCGCAGGGTGTGGACTTCGAAGGAGTGAAAGGTAAGCGAGGGAGCTGAGGGAATGACCTGGAAGGTACAGTTTGGGGAGAGGATGATGCCTACTCCTCCACCGCGTCTGTCATCCGATCTGGGGGTGTGGGAGAACTGCAGGCCATCATAGGACAATGCAGCGGGGGAGGTAGAATCGGACTGCTGTATCCAGGTTTCCGTGAGGGCGAGCAAGTTCAAGTGTTTACTGGTGAAAAGGTCATGGATAGTTGGGAGTTTGTTACACGCAGATTGGGAGTTCCATAGGGCGCATTTGAATGGGGCAGGGGGGGGCATTTTGGTAGAGAACAGTACGGGGTGGGCCTGGGTTGGGGGAGATGTCCCCTGCAGCTAGGAGTAGCAGAGTAGCAAGGGTGAGCACATGGCTAGGGGATTTGTGTGGGTGTCTGAGGTGTTTCTTTACAGTATTCGGGGGATGAAGGCGTCTTAGGAAGTTGAACAGTGCATGGGAGCCATACATAGGTGAGGAGAGGAGGGAAGGGCTGATGTGGATGGAGTGTGTTGGGGCTGGGCGTTGGAAGAAAGTGTGAAGGCTTGAAAAGAGGATAGTGATGGAGATCAGTGCAAAGAGGAGAGCATTTCCCTCCAGGCTTTGGACAGTTGTGCAAAGCATGCGGCCTTGAAGAGTAGTTCAGTGACGGAAGACCCAAGGTGAACTTTTGCACCAGGGTTGATGAATAGAGTTGAGCGAACATGCTCGTCCGAGCTTGATACTCGTTCGAGTATTAGCATACTCGATGGTGCTCGTTACGAGAGAGAGAGAGAGAGAATAAAAAAAGCACCCAGCGGGCCCAATACAAAAATGTTTTGGTCTCCCGTTGACTTCAATGGGGTTTGTTACTTGAATAGAGCTTGAATATTCCAAAAAGCTCAACTCAAATAACGAGGACCTGAGCATTTTGGTACTCGCTCATCTCTACTGATGAACCTTTAGCTACATTATTGCCCAAGAGATACAATAAATACAACACAAAGTATGTAATTTGTCTTTATGACCACAGGACACGTCATGTAACCAGCCGCCCAGCGCAGAGACTGCGTGTAATTCCATCACAGGCCACAGTTCTAACTTTGGAGGAGGCTCGGGATCATCTGCACAGTTTGAGGTGAGGCCATTTTGTAATATTGCATTTATTGCAAACCCACCTATTTTTTTACTAGTTCTGCTGGTTTCAAAGAAAAGTGTTTTCAGAAAATATCCTATTGTATAAATGCAATTTTTATTTATGTTAAAGTAAACCTGTAATGCCCTACAAGCCCCATAAACTGAGTTACAGTGCTTATAGGACAGGGAATGGGGGGTCGGGGAGTGTACTTCTTATACTTACTCCACTCCACATTCCCTTACTGTCAGCCCTATAATACCTGCTGCACTCTCCCATAGAAGTCTATAGGTGATAGCACAGCCCACTTTCTCCCCTTCCCTGCACAAGTCTCAGAGCATGCCCAACACACTTTCCCATAGAAGTCAATAGATTCCATCCTGTCCATTGTGTCTGTGGCCCATGAGGCTGCTGTAAAGCATCTCTCTAAATGCTGATAACTGCGGCTCAGGCAAGATGGCCGCCCTGAGACTATAGAATAAAAAAATCTACAATCAGAAAATAAAACAGATGAGAAAATGGAAAATGCTTAACTATCTGGTTTTAATTAGTAAAAAAAACCATGGGTGTTACATCCCCTTTAAGGGGAATCCACTTCATACTAGTGCCTATTGGTTACTGATGCACTTTGGCTTCCGTTTCTTTCATGGTTGTAGCTATAGAGGGTGAAGAGACCGTAGGTGCACTCAAGCCCTTATGGGGCTCTAAAGGCCTCCCTGCCACATAAGAGGACATCAGTACTATAGATGACACCTTTAGGTGGGGGCCCTACTACAGATTTAGGCTTGAGGCCCAGGTGCTTCTAGTTATATCTCTGTTAGGATCAATGGACTGATTTGTCATCGTAAGAGATCTTCAGGCTCCTTCAAGTGTAGACATTGTACGTTCTAAGGAAGCTGAAGATATAGGGATGGGGTTGGGGCCAAATAAGTGGGAGAGAGCCCAGAGCCCAGTCTCAGCATATGAACCACCCATCGGAAGGTCTACATCTCATTTGCATATTTGGCAATAATGCTGGTTTTGGGGTCTGGGGAGCATTGTGAGTCAAAAGACCCCCGGGGGCCAGGACAAACAAAGATGACCATACCAGCTTCAATGATACACACTGTGTATTAGTATCCATCATCAAGACCCTACACCTGCTGTAATTAACCAGTGCTGTCCATATGAGCAGTGCCGGATAGTCAGAGCAGCATGTAGTATCTTAGACTACCAATACCCTACGCAGTAAATACACAGTGTATGTCAGATAGCCAGAGAAGTGCTACGGCCATCTTTGTTTGTCCAGGCCTGGAGGCCTGCTTTAAAAAAAAGTATCATTACACTCGTCATCCTACTCCCACCTAGCATTGGTTTATGCGTTAAAATGTTTAAAATGAGGAATGATATACCAGACATATGAATGAGCTCTGTGAGTCATGTGAGACCCCTAAACTGTATTCTGGCCCCCCAGATTATATAGTATAGCTTAAAAAGCTCAATGGTTTTGCAGCCGTGACCCTACTGACTCCACCTTTGTCTTTCTTTTGTTTAAACTCATACCCCGCTATGATCTCTTCTTTGATTCAGTTCATAGCACTGTGAACATGTCAAGTGGGTGGGTGTTCCCCACTGCTGTCAATTGGTGAGTTCAGACTTGATTGAAAATAAGCACCGCCCACTTGACACATTCACTGGAAGTTGAATCTAAAAAGAGCGGGCCGGGGGGGGGGGGGGGGGAATGAACAAAAGGGAAACTATGCAGAGGGCCCTGCTGACATGAGGGCATGACAGGTTCTCTTTAGAATGTATCCCCTTATTCTATCAGTTTCAAGTAATCTAATAACTCTTTATTTGCAGGTGACTAATAGAGACAAGCCGCCTTTTCACTTATTTGACTGTCATGAACTTGGACAAAGGTTCTGTGAGTGGTTCTACAACTTACTGAACTCTCAGACTCGTTCTCATGAACAGGAAAGAATTAGTTGGGAACCCGACATGTTCTGGAATGATGCTACATTTTCATTCGTGGATGGCATTTCATATGAAAGATACTCTGGAAATGAATGTGTGAGCTCCAAACTGCTGGAAATGGCGCAACAGCAAAAACTAACATTTACGCCAAGGCTTGATAGCGAAAGGTTCAAATGTGTGAACTCTAGGCACGGATTAGTGATGGTCGCCGTCACTGGAATAATGATCAACAAAGACTACTGTTCCAGGGTGTTCAACCAGATATTCGGACTAATTAAGTGTCCGTCCTCCAATACCTACAAGATCAAATCAATTTATCTAAAAGTGGATAACATGAGTCCTTTAATTTCAAAGCACGGTTTTCATGTTCCCCCATTAGGGTACACCACCGAAGAACTGCAAGATTTCAACTGCTGATTTACTGAACTATGTCTTTTGTGACAATATAGAGAATACACCGAATGGACACTTTATTAAAACCCCCCAGGGTTTATTAGAGCCCCCCGCACTCTTACGAATCGAGCTTCCCTGTATGGAAATGATCCCAGCTACCCCGGAGTGCGGCATAAAATCACATGACAAGTTTTCCGTGGATCAGTTTCAGACTGAATCCACATTAGATTGACAATTTCGGTAATCTGAGCGACTTCCAACAAGGACTGGTCATCGGTGCTAGACTAGTCACTGCCAACCTTGTATCCCCTCATGTGGAGAGTATACCAGGAATGCAGTGATCAAGGAAAAACATCCTGTGAAAGGGGATCTTGTGGGCAGAAACAACTCATCAACAAAGGGGTCAAAGGAGGACGTCAAGAATTCTTATGAGGAACAGTTGCCGCACAGTCAAGAGCAGCCAAATACAATGCTGATGCTCCAACTTACATGTCCGAATGCAAAGCTTGGTATTAATTAGCACAGATGGGCTATAACAGCAGATGACCAGTTAAAGCGCCATTGTGTCTAAGAGAAACGGAAAGGTAAGACTCCAGGGAGCAAAATAGCGCAAAAATTGTATCACTGGCAAAAAACATCTCCTGGTCAGATGAATCCAGATTTCCCAGAGTAGGGAATGGCATAAAAAAACGCCCCCAAAACAGCCATTACTCACCATTGCACTGTTCTTCCAGGCAAGAGCTGCGCCCCGATCCTCACTGTTCCGATCCCTGCTGAAACAGGAAGTGATGTTCATCACTCACTAAACTGCTGCAGCCGGTCGGTTGCCCCAGTGGCCATATGCTGTATATGCAGACAAATGTTGAGGCCAACAATCAGTGGTGGAACTCCTAATGAGACTTAGACGGGCGATTGTTCATTGCCTTACCGGCGGCAATAATCTGCACACGGGTAACGCATGAAACGCTTTCCATAGGACAACTATTGAAAATGCATCCCAATGTACACAAACGGAAATCCATTGTGATTTTCCGCTTGCGTAATAAAAATCGTGGCATGCCGCGATTTGGTGCAAGTTTCCGCGATGAACCTTCCATTTGAAGTCAAAAGCTGTGATAAATCCGCTTGCGGTAAAACGCAATGCCCGTGGACAGGCGGCCTAAAAAAATGTAGAAATTAGTTTAAAAAAGATTTTAGAATTATTACTCAAATTTAGCATTTTTTTTGGTCATTTCATCTTAAATAAATGAACGAAGGTATATTCACCTGAACAATTTTTCTATCTGCGTTTCTGAATATTCTTTAATATTTGAAATGTTTATAGTCAGACATGCAAATTTTTAATCGGATGAACAGAACGAGCAAATAAAACTGCAGAATGTTCTATTTTGTTGCGTTTTTTGGACAAAAATCTTCCATTCGAATCTATGGGTGCATTTTAAAAAAACAGATTGCGCTCTCTTGATCTCATTTGGATCTATTTTCAATGCATGTAACCATGGAGACCAAAAAAATAAAGAGAAGCAGTGCAAAGCCTGTACGTTCCCCCCCCCCCTTTTTTCTGTTTTTTGTTTTATGAGCATAAAAATTGGATGCAAAAACGGATAAAAATTGCACTGAAAAAAAAAAAAAATTTGCAGAAACACATGCAAAGTGCTTGAAAATCGCACAAAAAACAGACCATTTTTATACAGATTACAAATGCCCATTTGAAAACATCCACAAAAGTGATCAAAACGTTGTATGCACCCATAATAGTACCAATAAGAACCTTCATCTCGGCCCCTGAATAACAAGCCCTCATGCGGTGCTAACAAAGAAAAACTAAAGATGTGGTAGTCAGAGGACGGCGACAGAGCGCAATTCTTTTTTTTTAAAGCATCTTATCTTTTAAAAGTAGTAAAACAAAATAAAAACTTGTTATAGTCATAACCCTGCCGACCTGCAGAATGAAGTGAAGATGTAAGTTTTTTCACACTTTAAACACCCCGCCCCCCAAAAATTATAACAATGGCACATTTGCATTTTTTTTTGCCATTTCACCTCATTTAAACATTTTTTTACGTTTTTCAGTACATTTTTCGGTACATCAAATGATGGCATTAAAAAATACAACTTGTCCCACAAAAAACAAGCCCTCATACGGTTATGTCTACTGAAGAAGAAAAAAAGCTACATTGTTTGAAAGTGAAAAGAAAAAATGAAAAAAAAAATTGAAAAGCGGCCGATCCTTAAGTGGTTAACCCTTTCCAATCCTATTTATATCCTGGTTTTCCTAGGGGGCTTACTTTTTTACTGCTGTTATACAACGGCGCTATCTGCTGGCTAAAGCCAGCACTGCATGAGGTGACACGACGGATAGGCTCTGACAGCAGAGAGGCTGGCAATATACAGTAAGTGAACCCGACGGATGTCTTCCAACATCGGAGCTGTACAGCCTTAAATCATAATGTCTTCAGACGTTAGACAGTGGATTGGAAAGGGTTAAATGTATTCTTAATTGCATCACATTACTAACAGTAAGGATAGGGAGTTTCTGTGAGGATTGTAGTAAAGTGTCCATAAGTCTCCGTCAGCGGCAGTGAAGACGAGGATACATCACTCGGAGGGATGAAGACGCCGGAGGAGTCTCAAAACGGAAAAAACAGGAAGGCGATTCAATATGTATTGATTTCAATTTCCTTAATGCCATTTATATCCTCTTGGTCATCTGAGCGAATGTCACCGCCTTCATTTCTCTCTCTTGTATTGTAACTTCGATGTTTGATTCTAAAGAGAACTTTTTTCTTGAAATTTCTGGAAAAAAAATAAAAACAAAAATTCCCCCTCCGCTGTACTTTTGGTTCAGTTCACTGCTCACATTTCGTACTGCAGCCCACCACATTCTATTGGAAGGTCCCCCCCCACACACACACACACTCCCCCTGCTCACTCCCGCAACCCACCGCTCACCCCCGCTGGCACCCGAATCTTTTCTTACGAGCAGGCAGGTAATTGAAAAGGTATAATTGCTGCTTCTGTGTACTGACCTCTGTCTTTCTCTGACCACGCTATCACCCTGCAGTGGTCGCAACAAGAAACTCTGAACCTGCACCTGATCATAACATCTGGAGCTGCCTGGAAATCTGAAGTATACTTTATGTTGTTTGCAAGAGATAATCAGACAAGCAAAGTATCTTTATTAGTCTTCATATGGCTTTGAGAAGTTGCAAGTATATATTTGCAGCCTTATGAGGTCATGAGTGTGGATACCTTGCTTGTCTTATTATCTCTTGCGAATGACAGAAAGTCTACTTCAGATTTCCAGGCAGCTCCAGGCTTGCAAAAACAAACAGATGCACTGAGTGCAATGACACATTTGTTTGCAATCTGCCACATTTGGAAGTGAATGCAATGATATACGGCATAGGAAACAGACCCAGCTATAATACTGTCTCAGTTGGTACAAAACCAAGGTTATGACTCAATTAAAGCACATTATCAGTTACATGTGACCTCAGCAAGCCCAAATTAGTGTTAAAACCACAGGAACAAGAAAAAAAATGTTTCCTAGCATTCTTTGTGTATGAAAAAAACTAAGGTTACTTGATTGGAATTAGGTTTAGGGCTTATACAGACGACCGTATATCGGCCGGGTTTTCAGCCCGGCCGATATACCGTGTCCCTCTCTGCAGAGGGAGGAGGCTGGAAGAGTCGGGAGCAGTGCTCTGAGCTCCTGGACCCTCTCTCCGCCCCTCGCCACTATTTGCAATCAGAGGGGTGGGGGTGGAGTTAAGTTTCAAAACTTAGCTCTGCCATGTACCGCCCAATGCAAACAGTGGTGAGGGGTGAGGGGTGAAGGGGAGGGGGGGGGGGAGCAGAAGCTCAGTGCACTCATTACATAGGTTTGGCCACTGCCTGTGTGCAAATGGTCACAAATTAATTGTTTCCCAATGGGCAGCCGGCCTCACCCCTCCTCAAACATCAGACATACTGTACATGCAATTGAGGTCTCCTTCACACTGGCAATCGCGATTTTGCTACGAGAAAATCACGTCTTTTCCCGCCGCGTGCAAATGAACAAGCCCTGCCGGTGGAAACAGTACAGTAAAATAAGCCAATACAAGTGCGTCGTTCGTTCCGCAAAAACACGTGTCTGAGGCGTGCGCCAATGTGCATTCGCTCGTGTGAAGGAGCCCTAATACTGGAGTTTGTATGTGGTGGAGGGTCCTTATAGCATCAGCTGGAGAACCTGCATACATCTACATAAACAATACTACATGCTGTGCCTCTAGTTTACCACTAAGGGGCAGTGTTGTACCGGTTATTGCATTCGCCTCTTAATGAGCTAATTGGGAATTCTGCCATTCGCCGGAGTCGGGATATTAAATCTGCGCTGATTGTTGAGGTTTTGCACTCAAGCAGATTTTGTGAATGAAAATAATGTCATTATTTGATTTTCACATCAGTCTAAGAAGAAAGTCATTTGCATATTGGAGGTTCATTTGCATATCCGCCAACTTCATTCTTTTTCTCAGTGAAGTTGTCATAAATATAGAAACTGAATTGGAGAGCGAATATCCGAGCCGCGCAAAAGCGTTTGACTCTTACTGTAACTTCTTACAGCACAAAATCCGTAACCAGAAGTCAACAATCATCGTGTGATGTCACTGCGACAACCGGGTGACAGCGAGAGTGACAGAAGCGTCCTGCATTCCAGATCCGCCTGTTTATGGAGAGCAGCAGGGAATGGAAAGGGCTTCTTCAGACGACCGTATTTGCGCACGGTTTTGTGCACGTAAATTATAAACGCACAATGCGCCGAGAATTAACCCCTTGATGTCCGTGGATTCGTTCTCATGGATGTTTCAAGCACGCTCAAAAAAATAGTTCCTGCTAAATCTTTCTGCGTGCGGTCCTATGTGCTGGTTCACACGGGGAAGAAATCTCGCGGAATGTCCGCAGTGGGACCGCACGGAAATTCCACGAGGTTTCCATGGCGTAAAATTTGGCACAGGATTCCGCTGTGGAATTCTCTCTCCATAGAGAGAAGAGAGACAGCAGTAGAAATGGCGCTAAAATTGACATCTTGCGGATTTGAATTCCTCGCCGCATGTCAGTTTCCATGCGGCTTCTCCACAGCGGACTGTCGTCAGCGAGTAAAGTAATTTTTTTACAAATCTCGTCCACTTTGCTGCTCAGTCTCAGGCTTCAAAATGCAAGGGTTCGAACGGAGGGTTCACACGAAAATTCGTCGCCAATTTCGCAGTAAATGCCGCCATTTGTGAACCCAACTTAAGCTCACGATACCATTGTGCTATGCAGGGAGCGCGATCGGAGGCTATCGCGCCTATAATATTGCGTTTTACTGTACTTTTTGCGTTCGGTTCTTGTTTGAGTAAGCGGGCCAGCCTACGTAGTCCCAGGTGTTATGTGAAATCATGCATTTCAGTGCGCAATTTCGTGCAGTTGGGGGCCTTTGGTACACAATTGCGCAGCAAAACAGAACACCAGTTTTTTTTTCCGTATGGAATAAAAGCACACAGTGTGACGGAACCTATTTAAATTAGTGGGTCTATTCGCTGCGTATTCCACACGCAGACTTTGTGGGCTCCAATACGTACGCAACTGCACCCGTCTGTGGCCGCCCTAACCCCTGTACATTACGTTGGTGTGTAACACGCACCAGGATGGGACATGCTGTGAAAAAATGCAGGTCTGAGTGGCCTAATAGAAATCAATGGGCTATTGTCATCGCGTGTTGCACACGTGAATATAACAATGTGCCCGCGTGAGCCTGGCCTAAGGTCATGACTTGACATATTCGCTGGCGCCTCTGTTCAGGGCAGCTGGCACAGATGTGGCATGAGATGCTGGACAAAATAGTATGGGGGGCTTCTGTTCAGTAAAATGCCAGAGGAGAATCCAGAAGCAGCTCGGGTCCGGCGCTGGTGTGATCTGAGCCTCACCAGGCAGATTTAGGAAAACTGGATGCTGAGTCGGAGGGAGCTGTAGCAGCCAATAGTATGAGCCGTATCGGTTGTGACCGGACTTTCCCAGGGTTAGATGACAGCCGCATCGCACTCATATTAATGAACGTAAAACTTGTACTTGTTCCCTAAGCGGCGCAGAGAGAGGAAAGTCTGGGAATTCAAACTGATAAGAACTTTCCAATCATTGATGCAAGGACTCAATTTAATGTCTGGTTTTATAACTCACTAGTAGAACGCGAGCTCCAGGACGGCACAAAGGACACTTTGATGATGTGAAAGTTCAAACAGTCCATGGATCAGAGCGAGGCAGAATACTTTCCGATTCTGAAAAAATCTTTACACAACCCATTGAGCATATATACACTCTTAAATCTAGAGACCTAGGGGTGATAAGTAGGATAATGCTCAACCACACACACAGGAGTGTCACAGGAATACCTCCACAATATTGTCTGCCCAGAAGCCGTTCAGGTCTGTTCATGGATGCCCAGTCACCAAATTTATCACAAATAGAACATTATGGGACCATCGGAGATGCCAACTTCGACAGCCTACGAATTTGCATCTAGAGGCTCAGTTACAGCAAATGAGGAGTAATATGTCACAGAATACTATACAGAACCTGTATGCCTCCTTGCCCACCCATATCACATCTTGTATCCAAGCTAGAGGCGGTACAGCAGGGTACTAGAGCCTTCATGCCCGCCCGTATCACATCTTGTATCCAAGCTAGAGGTGGTACAACAGGGTACTAGAGCCTCCATGCCCACCTGCATCACGTCTTGTATCCAAGCTACAGGTGGTACAACAAGGTACTAGAGCCTCCATGCCTGCCCGTATCACATCTTGTATCCAAGCTAGAGGCGGTACAACAGGGTACTAGAGCCTCCATGCCCTCCTGTATCACATCTTGTATCCAAGCTAGAGGCGGTACAACAAGGTAATAGAGAATGCCCTGAAGTGTTCAATTTTCCACAATAAATTCTCCTTTTGCTGTTATATTGTCATCACTTACCTATATCAGCGTTACAATCACACAGATAAAGTTTCATTCCATTCGGGCATCTTCTAGGGGTCGGAGCTGACAATCAGTGTAATAAGCTTTGTATGCTAGTTTTCTGGTGGGAAAAAAGTTGCGGTTTTGGGGCATTAAGCCAGACCCCCTAGATTTATCAAAAAGTAGGTAGGACCTTATAATAGGGTTCTTAGCCCATCACATTTACTATTATGTACAAGAGTGTTAGAATATTATATGTTATAATGATTAATAACTTCAGAAGGGTCGGTGATCCAGGATTGTTCCCATCACCAGATTGGAGTCAGGAAGGAAATTTTTTCCCATAAATGAGGAAAATGTGCTTCTACCTCATTGGGGCTTTTTTGCCTTTCTCTGGATCAACATTGGGGGGTAATAGGCTAAACTGGATGGACAGAGGACTTTTTTCAGGCTTACATACTATGTTACTATGTTGCACCAGGAATTGCCATACATAATAGCAGAAACCTATGCCAGTTCAGAGTTGGTGTAGGTTTTTACCTGAAGCTCAGAGGTTTTACGAAGTGTGACAAATATATTGCGAGATACAAGCCTCTTATTACATTTGTCTCAGCATTGCCAGTGCATGGTTTACTTAGAACAGAGGATGAACCAACATGAGTAAATATGCCCCATTGTATACAAAGAAGTCTTCCAGTGTTAATGATGGATCTGTGAATAATTGTTTAGAATTAATGCTAAAAAATGAGAAAAACAAAAAAAAATTTAAAACCATAAAAAGCAAAAATATAAAATCATTAAGAAAAACAAAAGGCATAAAAGTGTACAAAAAATCTGCAATAACAGTGGATGGACACAAGGAGGGAGGTCCACACCTCCTGCCCTGGAAGGATTATCATGCTGTAGACGCTTCCGTATTTTAATAGTTTATGACAATTGAAAAAAATGACCGACGACCCTTTTCTACAACGTGGGGAGTTTTTTCTCGCAGCGGGCATTCTTACTAGTAAATATACGGACACACAAATATTCAGACAATTATAAAGATCTCTTGTGGAGATGAGAAGATTTGCTTTTGGCACATTTATGACAATAAGAGGTAAATCACGTCTCGCATTGTGCTTCAAGCATCAGTGAATTGGGTGAATAGGCGGAATAGCAAACAAATCAGTTCCGTGACCCCTAATATATAGTAATGTCTCAATGTTTCTCCTAAATGTATTATAGTAAGGTGATACAGCTATTCTTCATTTCTTCTCTGTCAGAGTTCAGTCCGTACAGTACAGGAGATAACCTTTCAGTATAACGAATAGTGAGCGTACAAAGGTCCTCACATCTAAACCAAGTGCAGAGCGCTCACTACACTGAGGCCGTGGGGACCTCAGACTCCCATAGTTGCACCTTTGGAACCACTTAAATATTATCTGATATCTATATATATATAAACACGAAAGCCCTCACTGACTGACTGACTGACTGATTCACTCACTGACTCGCCACTAATTCTCCAACTTCCCGATGTCGTAGAAACATGAAATTTGGCACAAGTATAGATTATGTCCAAAATAGGAAAAGTAAATCAGTCCCAAATCGATTATTCAATTCTAGCGCAAAAGAATTAGCGTCTAAATTTTATGTACAGAATCTAATTCTCTCACTTCCCGATGTCATAGAAACGTGAAATTTGGCGCGAGCATTGATTATGTCATAAATAGGAAAAGTTAATGGGTCCCAACTCAATTATTCAATTCTAAGTGCAAAAGAATTAGCGTTCAAATTTTACGTACGGAATGTAATTCTCTCACTTCCTGATGCAAAAAATAATTACACAAATTTTTACCGCACAAATGTGAAATTTGCCATGACCATTCTTTGCATACTAAATATTGGAAATTTAAAGGGTTGCAACTTGATTATTCAATCCTATGCATAAAGGTAAGTGACCCCCTATGTAATGTAACTAATAACACACATCTGTACTGCACAAACTTGAAATTTGGCATGACCATTCCTATGTTATGTAACTAATAACATATCTGTATCATGCAATATATGAGACAGTTATCTTCTCAGCAAAACAAAACGCATTTAGATATATGAGTATATACTGACAGGAATAAAACTGACTGTCGTATGTATTGAAAGGCTGTAAAGTACAAAAGGAAGTGAACATGGACTAATGGGATGGAGTATGCCTTTAAGTATAACAAGGGGCTGCAACCTTCAGTCTGGGTAGGAAAGTTGAACGAAAAGGGGCGTTACCTTTCAGGAAAAAAATGAGGAGAGTGTGTGAGGTGGACATTCTGTGGGGTGACATTTTCACATACAGTCTGAGATAAATCTCTCTCCTATCTGCCTATACACTGAGAGGAATCTATCTGATCTGTGTGTTATGAGCAGCGTGTGTGAGGTGGACATGCTGTGGGGTGACATTTTCAAAAAACGACCTTTTTAGTTTTAACGAGGAATTATTATTTCCTTTTAAAATTCAATTGTTTCCTTATTTGTTTTTCACAAATCTTTTAAATTTTATTTTTTATTTTACATAAAGGAAACCTCGCATGGTTACCTCCACGTGGTGTTTCCTGGGTAACGCAAAGAACCATGCAAAATGGTGAACATATTTTTTTCCTCGATATCTCTAAAGTAACCACGACTTCATAAGAATTTCCGTGTGAACCGAGCGAAGCCAGGTATATCAGCTAGTAATTAATAGAGGAGAGTAGCGGAGTTGAAATCAGATTTAGGACCACCACGGTCCTGACGTCATGACAAGTCAATCTCTATTCTGTCTCTGTTAACGACATAACAATGCCATAGATATATAAGATGCAGGTGTAGATGTTGTGAATGGCGCAGTAGTGGTCATCAGATCAACACTTGTAATTGTGGAGGAGACTTCCTCTCCTTCCACTTACTGGGGCACTCTCTGGGCCTGAGCACACAGTCCATCCATGGTCCTTATTGCCCTTAGGTCCTCCAGTTTGCTGGAGACCGCTCACCCGTTACATCAGTCACTGCACCAATCTTTCATTCAGCCTCTCAGTCAACTTATGCCTTTGGCTCGCTTGCCCCTTTCAGTTATTGGGCTCCTTTCACTTGGGTCAGATTCTGCTCCTTCACCTGTTGTAGCCATCACTGCAGCTAGGTTTCTCTTACTCATGGAACCACTGTCCTCTTGGGTTTACACAGGGGTCCCTCACACACCAAGGAAGGGCCCTTCTCTGCGTCTCCAGCAGGGGAATGCAGTCTGCTATGCGTCTCACACTGCCAGACAGCCTCCGTCACTTCTACTATGCAATCTGTTGTGCCACACTGCTCTCCTAGTAATGGTGCCTGTCTGGCATTATTACAAGTCCCTCCTATTTCTGCTGTGTAGTGGCCCGAAATACCTATATCTGGCCCCTCCATAATTGTCTTAAATGTCATGTCTGCACTGTGGATGCTCTGTGCAAATTGTCTTGTCACTAGTTATGTGTATTGCACAGCTGCAGCAAGTGAGAGGTTAATGTCTGTGAATGTCTGGGTTATGTCTGGAAATATAACAATTTGTGATGTCATGTGAGTATGATTGATATATGTGAATGCAAGGTGCAAATGAAGAGAGAACCTGCTTGACTATGTTGAAGAAAGAAGGAGTGAGTGCCGGCCACATGAGGGTACCACCAACCCTCATGTGGTGAAGAATGAAAGCGGAAGAGAGGTATCCTGGAGGTCTATTCCCTGGACCCACTGTGAAAGTACAAAAGAAGGGGAAAAAGGAGTCGTGCGGTATCTGGAATCCTACAGAAGGGAGTGTTCAGTGGAGTGTTCTTGTCCTCCCCCGGAGTGTGTGTGCCCAGGAGCGAAGTCATACAGATAACTCGACTGTAGGCCCGGTTTCATCCTGTGTTTCCTCCGTGCCCTTTTCAGTTGTTTCCTGCACTGTGTGTGAATCTGTCTACAACTTCTAAGCCCATGTTAAGATATTTATTGCAAGTAAAGTTCCGGTTGTTGACCGTTCCCAGCAACTGAGTGTTATCAAGTTATCCCATGTATGAACTGTCTTATTTCCCATCGGATATCTCGCGGGGCAAGGAATGGTGGTGTCACCCATGACAAAACTCTACAAGTCCATGACACAACTTCTTCAAGTAACCGCTGCACCAGCGTTGCCTGGAGAGGCCTGTCAGGGCCTTGGCCAAATGTCACACGCGTCCCTCAAGGGAGGAGTTGGTAATGCCACCTTGACCCTAAACAGCTACCCCACCATCTCCTCAGGGGTGTGCCTTGCGCCTTGGTTGCTGCAGCTGTTATTGGTGATGTGCTAGATGCTTCATCAGGTGAATTGCAAAAGTCCTAATGAGGCTGGGTCTTCAGGGCTGGTGTCACGCTGGTCACGTCACCACCCGCACTGCTCAAGAGGGCAAGGCTTCTGCTGACGTGCCATTTGTGTCATCCCAGTGGAAAGGGTTTAGCCCAGTGCCCATCACAGCTCATATCTTCAGTGGAGGGGTGAGCTCCGGCACCACCTTATAGGTGTGCAAGTAAATTCATGAATATTTCATCAGTTTTGCTCTTTATTAGTTACCATATTGTGACACTGCACTGAAATGTATCGAATTGTCATATAAAAGAAACAATGCAGAAGACGACTCAGAACGTATCCTCACCATGGAGTACGTATGACAAATATGCAACTCACCGCTGCACAGATGTAATTGACTGTGAACAATTCACTATATCTCTTTACAAGCAGATCAGATGACATCTCTATTACAACCGATGTCTCCGGATGAAGAATGTGAGCCATGAATGAAATCCGAACTGCATGGACACCCAGGTAGCTGGACAATAACCATCCAGGTGGGAGAGTATAAGATAGTCCAGTAATAAGGAGTTATGGCTCATGTCACTGACAACTGTGTTATTATACCTGGTCTCCTCATAAAATTCTCAGAATGTGATAGATATTGCGCTTATTTTTTTTCGGATTTCAGGACTTTTATATTGTCTGGTAATAATACAAAAAAAATGTGTTTGTGCCGGTTTCTCTATTTCCTGTAAGATGAATTTCTGTAGGCACAATTTGCCAGCATTATAAAGACTCTTCAAGTGTACTTACTAGGAGAACCTGTGATAGAGACGGCTTCTTTATCCCATCAGATGCCCCATTAACAGCAACCAGTAGTGCATTAGTTAAATTCCAAAGTCGGTGAGCCACTGTGACCGGATGGCTGATTAAAGACTTGTGGACTAGCCTGTTGGATGGAGCTGGGAGCAGCATAGCGACTGAAGGTGGGATACAAATTTCATTATTTAGGCTATAGTAGTGCATTAGTACCCACCGAGAAGTACCTGGAAGTCTCTTTAAGTGCCATAATATACAGTATATAGTGCTGAGCCATGTAAGAACTTCGGAGGATCCAAGGTCTCAGCAGATTCCTCCAGTTGGTCAATGCCACTGGCTGGACACATACTGTGTATCTCTTGGTAAGAGATAGTAGGAAGACTGGGCAGAATTCTTGCTTAAAACAATCTTTATTGGAAACTGGTACATTTTGGCAACATCATAGTCTCTTATATTGATGACAGCAGCAACTGGAGTCACTTGGGCATTTGATTGCACTCTGGCACGTCTCGCAATATCAAGCTCAGTGCTTTTTTGCTTCCTTTCCAGGTGGCACTCTTCTGACCGCACCGGTTACCTTCTGGTACTCTGCAGGGAGCATCTTCACAATACCACCACTTGTCACCTCACTTGTCACAGGGCATGCATGTCCTCCATCAAGATACACCACAGCCACATCACCAGATGTACTCCACCCGGTGCTGCTCCTCCCTATTGCAATAGCCACCATAAAGGAGTTTCCCATGAACAATACTTATTCCCTATCCGCAAGATAGGAGATGAGTGTATAATCAATGTGGTCCAACTGCTGGTACCCTTGCTGATCACAAGGATGAGGGTCCTGCATTCCCCTGTCTAGATCTGCTGCCGTTCTATTCAACTCTATGGGACAGACAAAGATAGTGGAGGACAGTTCTCAGTTGCCTCCAGCAGTCCCATAAAGCTGAATAAAGTGGCCTCAAACATGAACAACTGTCACTCCATTCAGTTAGGCGGCCACAGGACCCTGATTCTTGCGATTGGCGCCCTTTCCTGCAACTAGGCTAGGTTCACTGAAGGATCTGTTTGAAGCCTCCAGCTCAAATCCAGCATAAAATCCCAGATAAAATAGCACAGCATGTTGTATTATTTCATCCGAGGAACTGCCAGGCAGCATGTCAAAAGCCGGTTGGACTAATTACAGTCAATGGGATCCACCCTGTCCTAGTTCAGTTCCGACATGTACTGGATCTGGTACTTCTGGTTCCTCTCTTGGTCGTCTTCTAGAACAGAGCCAAACAGGAGCCCATAGTTCTAGTGTGAACCTAGCTGTTGTTCAGGTATCTCCTGTCCTGTAAATAGGGCACAAGTATTGTTCGTGGGAAAAGGTCTTTAATGTTAGAGCACAATTCTAATGGCCGATTAGTCCAAAGGGACTGTAGCCTCTTCTCAGGCCAGTGATGTCACGTTCATCATCACATGGTCTGATAGCAGCTCCGTTCCATTCAAGTGAATGCCGTTCATTTGCTATACCAGGCACAGCTGCTTTACAAGGCATCGCGCTATGCTTGGTAAGAACCAAAGTGGCTATAGCGATCGCTCGAACACTGCTTTTACTTCAATGCTGATCGCTGGGGGTTCTGATAAGTGGGCCCCCGTAGTCTGATATTGGTTACCTATGACACAGTGCATATTCTTCGCTATGGAGTCAGCACCGAACTTCTGCCATAGAGTAAAGTACAGTAAAAGTAAATGGGCTTAAAACAAACCTCCTTCACAAACTAGTTGGATATGTGGCTTTTCATAAGGGCTCACAAGTTTGATGTACACCATGCTTTTATCTGGTCTGCTTCGGATAATTAATTTTGTTCTAAAGGTGCCCCTACACTTTCCGTATAATCTTTTGGCCAACAGCTATTTCTCGGCTTAGTGCTCATGGATTTTCAAGGGGGAAAGTAAAGAAAAGCCGCTGTCTGATACCTCTAGTGGCGACGTCATCTGCCGGGTTAGAGTTGGGAGGTCTCCGTATACGTACCGTTAAAAAATGGTGGGTGCAGTCAACTTTTCTGTAATGTACATAGAGGCCTTAGGGGCCCTTAACAAGAAGCACAGACTGTTCCACTGCTAGGACCCTCCACTGATCATCTAAAATTTGCAAGGATGTCTGGAACCCCATACTCAACTGATGTACAGAGATAACACCAGGAAAATGCATCATTACATGGGTACCAACGGGCTGTGTGTTATAATAGAGAGCCTGGCATGTCAGTAGATTACACAAATTCAGTTGCACTAAATGATTGACTTCTCCTAACTCAGAATTCCATTATAGCATATTTAACCCTTTGCAATCCATTTTTGGATTCAGGGTTTCCTAGGGGGTTTTCTCTTTCTATCATTATACAATGGTGCCATCTGCTGGCTAGAGCCAGTACTGCGATATGGGACATGCTGGAGAGGCCCCCCGACAACAGAGCGGCCACTAATCTACAGTAAGAATACCTTGCCGGACGTCTTCTGACATCAGAGCTGTACAGCCTTCAATCAGAATGTCTTTAGACGTCAGACAGTGGATTGGAAAGGGATAAAAATGAGTTTTCTTAGCCTAACAAGGCAGAGATGTAACTCAAGCATGTGGAGTCCAATGCACATCTGTAAAGGCCTTTAGCTACCCTATATGCAACCTCTGCACCCATGTAACTCTACCTCTGTGATAAACCCTTTAAGTAAAAGGGTTTTCCCAAGATTGAAAGTCGTCCCCTAACCAAAGGATAGGGACTAAATGTCTGAATGGTGGGGGTCTGATTGCTGAGATGGAGGCCTATACTGAGAACAACTGAACTCAACAATCTCCAGGAATTGCATTGGAATGACGTGGGTCGGGAGGGGTAACATTACTCCTTAGGGAGAGCACTAAGACGGTGTGTGAGGAGACTTGTAAGGCTATGCTCCTCTGGATAATATGCAAATAAGGAAGATGGAAGAATACCTCTGCAGCACCACCTATTGGACTGCACACTGATGAGGGGCAAAAACTTGGAAACAGCTGTCGGTTTATGGATTCTGGCTTGGTTTTCAATTTGGAATCATTGTTCTACAGACCTGTATAAAAAGGGTCACGCATTGATTTGAAGGAATGCTGCCATCCAATAGGTGGCGCTGCTGAGATATTCCTCCAATTTCCTTATTCTCAATGACTGGAGTGGCACTGCGTGTGCTTGGTTGCCACTCCATTCATTCAGCGATACACATGGGGTTCCCAGCAGTCCGAAACCCACTAATCAGAAACTTATCACCTATCCTGTGTATAGGGGATATCTTTCAGTATAGGAAAACCCCTTGACAGGAGCAGCCCATTGCAACAACTACAAGAACTGGAGCAAAAATATAAATATATATATTTCTTCTCCCAATGAGTTGTGAAATGAGTTGATGGGGAAAATAGTACTAAATGCAGCTCTATTTTACCTGTCACAATGGACATACGAGCAGAGCCTGACAGATCCCATCATAAATTAATGGGGCCTGTCAGATGCCACTGGGATCCTGTCATGTGATAAATCTCCTTTAGTATGACACTCTCCTATGCAACAGGCCAGTTGGTTGTTTTGTCCTTATGGTGTGATCACTCAGTATTGGAGTTGAGGCCGGCCTCACTTACAGTTGTATTGTATGGGAATTGCTGCATCCACTAACCTAGGCTGCTTTAGGTCAGGACTACAACTCCACCTTGTTCTCTATTTGCTACTGATCACAGTTCAGATGCCTCACTCAGTTTGGGTAATAGCACAGCCACTTTTATCTCTCAGCGCTCACTGTCCTCTCCAAATAGCGCCTCCACATACAGGCTCTGTGCTACTGCTGCTTCTACCTTCTGATGTTACCCTCTACCTTTCACTTGCAGGCAGCAGCTCCTTTCACACACACACTGAGTCTCAGTGCGCTCCCCCTCTGACGTAGTAGAAATTTCTTTTCTATCCCAAGTGCCAGCTAATCAGTTCTATACATGCCCATTTTAAGTGTATCAAAATTTGGTGCAGATTTTGGTATTTGATAATTTAGCACAAATTTTGGGGCATCTCTCAGTGCATTGCCATGAGAAGAGTTTAACACTTTAGAGTAGCCCCTTACAACAGTGTGAAAAACATTGCAAGGGATGACATGTGGTGTTGCTAAATGTGTCACTTGACTGTAATGACGGCTTGGCAATAATATGCAGACTGGGTGGGTGGGCTGGGGCAAAAAATTAAGAGTGATCCAGATACACAGAAGACATACCAACAGACTACTTTACTTGCCAAAGCAGGAAGCAACTCAACTGGGCAGATGGCCAGGAGTCTATCTCAACTACCTGGGATGGGCAGGAAGGAAGGCAGGTACCAGTGTAGGGAGTGGACACCGACTTAGGGTCATTTCACATCTGTGTTGGAGCCTTCGGTTGGCAAATCCGGCACAAAATACCAAAAGAAAAAGTGCTGCATGCGTAGCTGGGGGGAAAGCAAATGCAGCCCATTATAGTCAATGGGGTCCATTTGGCACTGTTCGGTTCTGTCCTCAGATACAGCCTTTCGGCAGGAGAGCAGGAAATCGGAACTCTGAGTACAGATGTAAAAACACAGATGTGAAAACACCCTAACTTGGTCCACAGTCGTGACTCATCTCAGTGACACACACAAAACAAGTCAGGTCTGCAGGACCAACATTGCTCCTCTACCTGGTTCTGCAGGTCACAGCGCATCTCCATTCTACTCTTTAACATGTACTCTGGCACAAACTTCCCTACTGGAAACTCACCACCAGAGTGATGTACATTTCCCTCAAGGTACTAAACTCTACCCCTCTTTGCTTCTTACGGGGTCTCCTATAGCTACTAAGGGGCCGCTAGTCTGCAATGCAACACACAACACAACATAATGTCAAAGCAAGTGCATGACCTTCCATGAGGACAATCCGTGTGTAGTCAGAGCCTTATACATTTGCCCCATTGTGTTCAGTATCATAACTAATTAGGTTACATTAATTGGAGCTACTAGGTGTCCACATTTAACCGCGTACCCTGATCACTCACCTCGCCTCTAATTAGACTCTGATAACAGAAGACATTATGCTTCACCCATCGTCAGCGATTCCTACCTTCTGTGACATAATTGGTGAGCTCTGAGCCTCGGGAAACCAACGTCTGCTGGAAAGTGTTACAATTCATTCTGGAGGGGATGCAGAATATTGATTCCAGTCGTCTAGGTTAATTTCCTTAAAGAAGATGTGTGATTTTTACTTAACTAATAAACACTGGCATAATTAGAGCGCTAACAGCGCCATATGTTAGGGCGTCCTGCGGGAACGTCTTAAAAAAACACTTGGTCTTCACTTTGCTGTTTGAAAAAATAAATGAAAGCTTCTTAAGGAACATTCTGCCGAGAAATTCTAAGCAATGTGTATTTTATCCGCAGCTGTAATATCTTCTTATACACACACTGAGAGGGGATTTTATTAGAGCCCCCCATCCAGTAGTTTATTGGACCTCCTTTGGCCTTAAGAACCACAGCAATTCGTCATGGTGTAGATTCCTCTAGGTGATGAAATCGTTCTGCAGGAACATCGGCCCATGTGGACAGGAAGCATCGTGTACTTGCTACAAATTAGATGGAGGTGCCGACACGCTCTGACCAGCTAACAGGAAGGGGTCATCAATTCATGCCGCTTGTGTCAAAACCTCCTATCAGCACAGTGCAAGAGAAATCTGGATCCGTCACACCAGATGATGTTTTCCGCTGCTGAGTGATACAATTTTTTTGTTCTTTTGCCCACTTGAGTCTCGCTTTCCTGTTTCTCTTAGACACAATGGCGCTGAAACTAGTCATCTGCTGTTATAGACCATCTTGGCTTAGAAATGGTGAGTTTTGCGTTCTTTAGTTTGAGCACTAGCATTGTATTTGGCTACACTTTGCTAGACTGGCAGTGCCTATTCATCAGAACGATTCTTGACGTCCTCCTCTGACCCCTTTCAGTGATAAGTTGTTTCCATCAACTGGATCCCCTTTCCCTGGCTGTTTTTCTTGATCACTGCATTCTTGGTATATCTGCAAGGCTAGCAATGAAATCCTTGCCCTGGCTAGTCTAGCATTGATGACCAGAGCTTGCTAGAGGTCATTCAGATCGCTCGATTTTCCTGTTTTATCAAGGATTCACACTCAAAATGATCCATGGAAAACTTGTCCCTTGATTGTATGCTGTACTCCGGGGTCATGGGCTTAATTTCCACACAGGATAGGTCATCAATAGTCAATCAGCGAGGGTCAGCTGCTCAGGACCCCTGCTGTTCCAGTATATAGAGCCGGAAGCAGACAGCTCCATATGCTTTGCATACACCTGGCTTGGTATAGCAGCAGGGTGGGGGATGTTATATTACCTGTTTTCCATCCTCGGTATGACTGTCCCATAGATCTCCTGTCCGGACCCTGTTTTCAACCATGCAATATATCAGCCACAATCTTATAACTACCAATAGCCCAATGTACATCAGTAGGCAGGGGAACTTCACATTCCTCTCTGATTGGTCATGGCTGCTCACATAAGCAACCCTGTCCAATCAGGGAGCAGGTGTAGTGCATTGGCAGTTTAAAACACTAACCATACAGAAGTTTAAGTTGGCCCTCTCGGACTACCAAAAACAGGGCATGGAACCAGCAGAGCAGAAGACAGATGGTAGATCATTTAACCTCCCTCCAAGGTCCCTGGATAGAATTTTCTCGCAGAACCAGTGGGTCGCTTTAGACTTATAACTCCTTTTAAAAAATGAATAAACAAATTAAATAGAATAAAATCTATTTTCTAATATCAAAATCATCTTCCCATTAAACGGCGCAACACTTTGCGGGCCCCTCAGATGTTAACATCTTGCCTGTAACAAAAAAAAAAAAAACAGGCTACGTAACAAGAAAAACAAAGCTGATATGTCGAATGACTTCTCTGGAGAGCCTTTAAAGCTGCGGAGTTACACATCTGTAATATGAAAGCACTTGGCTGGATGTTCCGCGAAACAGATTGGCTGTTTACACGCAACGAAGACTACTGCACAGATATACGAAGCCCGCGTTACCTGTAAATGTTGCAACAAATATTTACCGTGAAGCAATAAAAGGAATTCAATTAACATTCTGTTTGTTGTGTTGCCGTCTCCACCGTAATCTCTAACTTTTTTGTTTTTAAATATTCATCAGCCCAACTCAATATAGCGCACTTTTTACGTATGCACGCGGCAGAACGAAAACCGAATTTGCAAAACCTGAGATTCAATTATCCTACTTAAATGCAGCAAGATTAGGCAATTGCCGCACAGATTTACGTGAATGAATATTCCAAAAACAGGAAGGCAGGCGACGAGGAAACACGACTAAATAACTTTCGCAGGCAGAACTTTAACACGTTCGTGTCAGCGCGGCGGCAGAATTAATGGAGTTGCGTTTTGGCCATCATCCAAATTACAATTTTAGGAAATTGATTTTCCCTTAGTGATTAAATGAAGTAACCGAGGTCGTCACACTATTAAATATGAGATTCCGTACACGTGATTGATCGTAATCTCCGTGTAAATCCTCTTGATTTAAAGATTAATGTTTATTCTTTGCTTTGAATTTATCGTCCATTTGTTTTCTTAATTAAAATGAAGCCTAATGATAGATCGTTACCGAACCTCCCGGGGTATCGCCGCTTACTTTGTTAAATGGGACACATTTTTCATGACGGCATTCCAGAATTCTACATCCAAGAAGAGCTATATCACCCTAAAGACCCTGCAAGATAAATGTTATGATCATTTTGTTCTCCTGCTCATATTCCCTCGTATTGGCGGACGCATCTCGTGAAAGTGATATCGCATTGTATAGGAATCCATCTTTCTCCTGTGGTGTCATAAACGTCTAGTTCCTCTACTTAATTCAGATGATTCCCCCATAAATATCCTGGATATCTTTACGTGTCTGATGCCAGGGATATTATGTGACTTATTTATGTTTGTGCAGCCCAAATCCATCATAAGGTAGAAGACGTTGCACTGTGGATACATTACATAGTTGAGCGACACATGTTGAGTTCTTGACTCTTTTTCGACTAACTCCATTCTCATAAACAGGCGTCTCCTATGGAAATGTAGGTGAACTTTCCGTTGATTGAGGTAGTTTAGATAGGGCACATTGTACTTGGGTCTAGCAGTTACCATCATATTTACAGGTGGGGCAAGATAAGTAAGGCTACTTTCAACCTGAAAGATGCTTGGGGTCATTGATGAAGGCCATGGTATCGGTCCACCACTGATCTCTTTCGAAAAGGGTTTGATGCAGCAAAGGTCTATTCAAATCAATGTATATGTTCTTGCAAAGTTGTGCTCCTGATTTGGGAAGCCCTGTACCTTAAAGGAGTTTTCCCATTAAAGACACTTATTCACTATCCACAGGATATCTGTCCAACCATTGGGACTTCCAGTAATCCCGAACTGGCGTACCTGGATGAGTTATAAAAATGGAGCATTAGTGCTCATTGTCAGCCACTACTCCATTCATTTCTATGGGATGAAGGGACATTGCCAAGTGCATTGATCTCTGCCTGTCCTACAGAAGTGAAAGGAGCGGGGGTTAAAAATGCACACCACCACTCCAAATACATGGGTCATTTAGGTATGCCTATCTCCAACTACCCAGACGTCAGACCCTTAGCAATCAGACATTTATCCCCTATTTCTGTGTATAGGGGATAAATGTGTTTACTGTTAAAACCCCTACAGAAAGGCTTTCCATGGCTTTTTTTCCTGAGGATAGGGCAGGGGTGCACAACTCCAGTGCTTAAGGGATCCCAACAGGTCATGTTTTCTGGATTTCCTCAGTACTGCACAGCTAATGTAATTATTGTTGGTGCCTCAGGTGTTCTTACTATAGGATCTCCTGAAAACATGACCTGTTAGGATCCCTTGAGGACTGGAGTTGTGCACCCCTGGGATAGGCAGTTTTTAAAAAATCGTCAGGGGTCTGAGTCCTGGTACCCCCACCCTCAGCTGTTTTTAAGCTGCTGTACACCAGAACAGGTAAAACTTTGCCCACTACGGAATGACCTGGAATGGTACCACAGGCCCTTTCCCATTGAAGTGGCACTTTTAATTAATAGCTTTTTTCACAACAGACCATCAGAGCAGCATTTCTGGAAAATGATTGAATCAACAGATTGTGAGTCTGGGCCTGAATGTCTGCAATGTTCTCCTGATACAATGGAATTGCAGCTTGATTATGGTCACTATATCTCTGTAAGCCTGCTGGTAACACTTGCATCAATTGATCTTTATGCCTATGTAAACCGAATGACAAACGATAAGTAAGGAAATCCTCGTTTGTCATTCAGTCGCCGGCAGTGATAAACTGAATGATAATTGTTCCATGTAACAGGTCCTTAGAGCAAGCAAGCTCCCATAAATCAGTCGTCATGGTAAGATCTGTGTGCAAAATGTAAAACATTATCTGAGGAATTTCAAGTAAGGCATTACTATGGATACCTGCAGTGCTCCAATGTCAAGATTCATACATGTTAGCATGACCAACGCTCCATTCAGCCTCCTCCTCACTGCTGGGGGTGGAGTAACCCCGCAGTGAGGAGGATGGGGTACATGATACACCCATTCTCAAAATCGTGAGATCCCCACCAATCAGCAAGTTATCGCCTATCATGTGGGTAGGGAATAACTTGTAATCTTGGTATAACCCCTTTCATATCCCAATATCTCCCCATACAAAATCTCCAACGCTCACAAGACTTCCTTCTCTGCTCTCTGCTACTGCATACAATCATATCCAAGACTGCTCCTGTGCCTCCCCCATACTCAGGAACTCACTACCCCAACATGCCAGATTCTCCCTCACCTTCAAAAGCAACCAGAAAACCCACATCTTCAGAAAAGCCCAAGTAATAAACCTTGATGCCACTACATAACCATATAGTCAGGGGCGTAACTATAGAGGATGCAGGGGATGCGGTTGCACCCGGGCCCAGGAGCCTTAGGGGGCCCATAAGGTCTCTCTTCTCCATATAGGTAACCCTGTACTATGAGTAAAGCATTATAGTTGGGGCCCTGTTACAAGTTTTGCATCGGGGCCCGGGAGTTTCAAGTTACACCTCTGCATATAGTCATGGTTCAACAGCCCTTAGTAGTTTATGTTTTCCTGGGCTGGCCAATCTATTTGAGAGGGGGTTGATATATTTCAGCTCCTGCTCTCAGTAGTTACTGATAATTATTCATCTCTCTTAGGTGAAGTTAGTCTAGTCCTTTGTTCCTTGGTGCTGCCATCCGGGTCAGTATAGTTGGCCTAGGTTCGGTTCGTGGGGCCAGCTTTGTAGGGACGATCACCCCACATTGGCTGGTAGGACTAGATTCCCCCATTTTTTCCCCTTGCTTGTGTTGGGTTGTGGTTTTACTGTTTTACGTGGGAACTTCCGGACTTTATTTGTCCCGAGTGAACACTGTCTTGCTTCCGTGCTGGGTGTGGTGCGTAAGTGCTCAACACGGACATGAAACATGTGAGCAGCTTTCACTATGGCTATTGTCTCTTTCCCCCTTCCTTGTAGACTGGAAGCTCTCGCAAGATGCAAGGGAGGACAAATGTAGCCAACTCTTCTGACAGGACTTGTATCTATGAAGCTACCTGAGTATATCTGATAGCTTGAGTTTTTGAGAGCTTTATGATGAAAAGTCAACTTTTCATTGAAACAGGTTTAAAGAAACCATCTGCAAATTACATTTTATGGTTACTTAATTATTCTACCATCGTTTCACCAAAACTGGGGTGTATCGAAGAGCCGTTGAAGTGTATATTAGAAGAAATGTACCTTGAAAAGCTATATTTCCAGATTGGTTGGATATCTCCTAACGTTCAGGAATTTATATGGAGGCAATAATTACATATCCACCATGACTCTTAATTTTAGAGTGTAATTAAATTGTAAATTTAGGATATGAGAACAGCGGCCCTTGAGATACATAACGTTTGTCTCATAAGTTGTCTAAACTTCTGGCAACAGCATTAAACATTTTAGTGGGAAAAAATGAATGTAACTGAAGCTGGTGTGAGACGAAGAACATTTTGTTGTTTTCATTCGTAGAAGAAAAAAATCTGTCAAGAACCATTAAGGTTGCTGGTAGAAGACGCAGTCTATGGAAGCCGTTGTGTTTCTACTGGACGCCGTTGTATTTCTTGGTTTTCTACTGCTTCTGGGCAAATTTCAATAAACATTTAAGGAGAAATAACCAAGACTGGATTTAATTAGATTTTCACTGCAAGTGTTGGCCCTCTTATGGGAGGGGTACGGAAGCTTAATATTTTTGCTGTGCAAGAGGGTGCCTCCAGGACTTATACCATATATCGGTCGCCAGGTGCTGCCCAAGTTTTGCTAGGAACATCTACTGAATGACCACTTTATTAGAGACCCCCATCTAGCGGTGTGCTGGATCTCCTTTGGCCTTCATAACTGCAGCACTTCATCATGGCGTTGATTCTACTAGGTGATGAAATTATTCTACAGGAATATCGGCCCCTGCGGACAGGAAGCTTGCCACACATTAGATGGAGGTGCTGACATGCTCTGACCAGCTGACAGGAAGGGGTCACCAATTCATGCTGCTCGTGTCAAATTCTGACTCCCATCAGCACTGTGCAACAGAAATCTGGATCCATCTGACCAGATGATGTTTTTCCGCTGCTCAGTGATACAATTTTTGTGCTCTTTTCCGCACCAGAGTCTCATCTTTCTGTTTCTCTTGGGTTGGCTTCACACAAGCATAAGTGTATTTGTGCACGCCTGAGCAGGGGCGTAACTATAGAGGGTGCAGGGGATGCGGTTGCACCCGGGCCCAGGAGCCTTAGGGGGCCCATAAGGCCTCTCTTCTCCATATAGGGAGCCCAGTACTATGAATAAAGCATTATAGTTGGGGGCCCTGTTACAGGTTTTGCATTGGGGCCCAGAAGCTTCAAGTTATGCCTCTGTGCAGCATGGTTTAGGTATGGGTACAGATATAGATAGAGGGGGGGCCCCAGCTTACGTTTTGCGTCAGAGCCTTTAGTTACGCTCCTGCTCCTGAGAACGATCAATGCTTTTTTGCAAGCGCATCAATGTATTTTGCTATGCTTTTTGCGCCGGCAAGGCGTGTTCATTTGTTTGCAGCAAATGGATTCAAATGGCTAATTAGTTCCAGATGTGTTCTTTTGCTACTGGAATTGCGCAGTGTTTTACACATCTCCTTGCGTAATGTGCGCACATTTGTGCAACCCCATTGATTTCTATGGTGACCTTTGGTGCACAAATACGCAGAAAAATAGAGCGTGTTTTTTTTTTGCGCAACCAAAATGCAGGCGCCAAATATGGAAATTTGAATAAACCCATTGAAATCAATGAATTCTATTCTCTACGTATTGAGAGCACAAATACGGCCATGTGAAGCCGGCCTTAGGGCTCAGTCAGATGGGCGGTTTAATATGAGTCTATTCGCACGTAAAAAAGATCGCACTGCGCACGTTAAAAAAAAATGTGTGACCACGTCTATTGCTGCCCATATGTTCTATCTTTTGTAGGTGCGAATTTTATGCGCATGTAAAAATTGGATATGTGACCGCTGCCATTGAAATCATTGGTTCTATTAGACGCGAATCGCAAACGCACAAAACATGCACAGCGAACAAATGCCCATCTGACTGGGGCCTTTGTAGCAGTGCTAGAACAGCAGTTTTAGCTCATCTGTGCTAAGGAATGATGAGTTGTACATTCAGACACATCAAGCGGAGCACCAGCGTTGTATTCAGCTGCTCGTGACTGTGGCGCTCTGTACGTCAGAATGATTCTTGACATCCTCCTCTGACCCCTTTTGGCAACCAGTTGCTTACATCCCTAGGATCCCCTTTCAGCAGTGGCAGTGACATCCCGGCCCTGGCTAGTCTAGAACCGATGAACCCGCCTCATTGGAAGTCGCTCCGATCCCTGGATTTTCCCATCTAATGGGGATTTACACTGAAACTGATCCACGGAAAACCTGTCACATGATTTTACGTTGCGCTCCAGGGCAGAAGCATAACTTGAAGCCCCTGGGCCCCAATTCAAAACCTGGAATGGGGCCCCCAACTATAATGCTTTATTCATAGTACTGGGCTCCCTATATGGAGAAGAGAGGCCTTATGGGCCCCCTAAGGCTCCTGGGCCCGGGTGCAACCACATCCCCTGCATCCTCTATAGTTACGCCCCTGCTTCGAGCTGAGCCGAAGGGGAATGAGCTAGTCATAGCTGATGATGCAGATGAGTGCACTGGCCATGACTGAATCTACAGGCAATGCACACCATCTTCAGAGATGCCGAAACCAGCATTTAGGAATGAGTCAAGTGTGATGACTGAATTTACCAACCGATCAAGAAAGTACCTAGAAGCAAGCCTCAGTGAAACATATTCATGAGTAATAATTAGAGATGAGCGAACGTACTCGTCCGAGCTTGATACTCGTTCGAGTATTAGCGTGTTCGAGATGCTCGTTACTAGAGGCGAGCACCACGCGGTGTTCGAGTTACTTTCAGTTTCCTCTCTGAGACGTTAGCGCGCTTTTCTGGCCAATTGAAAGACAGGGAAGGCATTACAACTTCCCCCTGTGACGTTCAAGCCCTATACCACCCCCCTGCAGTGAGTGGCTGGGGAGATCAGGTGTCACCCGAGTATAAAAATCGGCCCCTCCCGCGGCTCGCCACAGATGCGTTGTGAGATAGTTGAGGGACAGTGCTATAGTGTTGGAGCTGCTGTAGGGAGAGCGTTAGGAGTTAGTGTATGCTTCAAGAACCCCAACGGTCCTTCTTAGGGCCACATCTAACAGTGTGCAGTAGTGTGGAGGCTGCTTTTAGCAGTGTTGCACTTTTTTTTTTTTTTACTATATCGGCCGTGCAGAGCATTGCGTCCAGAGCATTGCGCCCTGCAGTAATACTACAAGGATAGAATTGTGTAGGCAGGGCCAGAAGATATATATTATCGATTGAATATACGCAGTGGTCCTTTAGAAAAAAATATTTGAAAAAAATCTATTTGGCCTGCCTGTCACTCTGCTCAGTGTTCTGGGTCTGTGTCTGCTGCGGGTTGTAGTTCTCAAAATAAATACGCAGCCAGCTAAGTGTTACAGCAGGCTTGCGCCAAATTATTTCCTGGCTCTAAAATCACCGGTCTGTTGCAGTTAATAACAGTGCAACACTGCAGTTCCGTGACACAGACATCAGGGACAGAATTGTGTAGGCAGGGCCAGAAGACATATATAGATTGAATATACGCAGTGGTCCGTTAGAAAAAAATATTTGAAAAAAACTATTTGGCCTGCCTGTCACTGTGCTCAGTGCTCTGGGTCCGTGTCTGCTGCGGGTTGTAGTTCTCAAAATAAATACGCAGCCAGCTAAGTGTTACAGCAGGCTTGCGCAAAATTATTTCCTGGCGTTCCGTAAGCGAACTCAGCCTACAACCACAGGGCAATAAGCGGCACATTAAATTACAGTGTTGTGTTTCTGCATTCCTGGTAATACAGCATGCTGAGGGGTAGGGGTAGGCCTAGAGGACGTGGGCGCGGCCGAGGACGCGGAGGCCCTAGTCCGGGTGTGGGCACAGGCCGAGCTCCTGATCCAGGTGTATCGCAGCCGACTGCTGCGGGATTAGGAGAGAGGCACGTTTCTGGCGTCCCCACATTCATAGCACATTTAATGGGTCCACGCGGTAGACCTTTATTAGAAAATGAGCAGTGTGAGCAGGTCCTGTCGTGGATGGCAGAAAGTGCTTCCAGCAACCTATCGTCCACCCAGAGTTCTGCGCCGTCCACTGCTGCAACTCAGAATCCTCTGGCTGCTGCTCCTCCTTCCTCCCAGCCTCCTCACTCCATGAAAATGAGACATTCTGAGGAGCGGGCAGACTCCCAGGAACTGTTCTCGGGCCCCTGCTCAGATTGGGCAGCAATGGTTCCTCTCCCACCAGAGGAGTTTATCGTGACTGATGCCCAACCATTGCAAAGTTCCCGGGGTCCGGGGGATGAGGCTGGGGACTTCCGGCAACTGTCTCAAGACCTTTCAGTGGGTGAGGAGGCCGATGACGATGAGACACAGTTGTCTATCAGTGAGGTAGTAGTAAGGGCATTAAGTCCGAGGGAGGAGCGCACCGAGGATTCTGAGGAAGAGCAGCAGGACGATGAGGTGACTGACCCCACCTGGTTTGCTACGCCTACTGAGGACAGGTCTTCAGAGGGGGAGGCAAGGGCAGCAGCAGGGCAGGTTGCAAGAGGCAGTGCGGTGGCCAGGGGTAGAGGCAGGGCCAGACCGAATAATCCACCAACTGTTTCCCAAAGCGCACTCTCGCGCCATGCCACCCTGCAGAGGCCGAGGTGCTCAAAGGTCTGGCAGTTTTTCACTGAGAGTGCAGATGACCGACGAACAGTGGTGTGCAACCTTTGTTGCGCCAAGATCAGCCGGGGAGCCACCACCAACAGCCTCACCACCACCAGCATGCGCAGACATATGATGGCCAAGCACCCCACAAGGTGGGACGAAGGCCGTTCACCGCCTCCGGTTTGCACCGCTGCCTCTCCCCCTGTGCCCCAACCTGCCACTGAGATCCAACCCCGCTCTGAGGACACAGGCACTACCGTCTCCTGGCCTGCACCCACACCCTCACCTCCGCTGTCCTCGGCCCCATCCACCAATGTCTCTCAGCGCACCGTCCAGCCGTCGCTAGCGCAAGTGTTTGAGCGCAAGCGCAAGTACGCCGCCACGCACCCGCACGCTCAAGCGTTAAACGTGCACATAGCAAAATTTATCAGCCTGGAGATGCTGCCGTATAGGGTTGTGGAAACGGAGTCCTTCAAAACTATGATGGCGGCGGCGGCCCCGCGCTACTCAGTTCCCAGTCGCCACTACTTTTCCCGATGTGCCGTCCCAGCCCTGCACGACCACGTCTCCCGCAACAATGTACGCGCCCTCACCAACGCGGTTACTGCCAAGGTCCACTTAACAACAGACACGTGGACAAGCACAGGCGGGCAGGGCCACTATATCTCCCTGACGGCACATTGGGTGAATTTAGTGGAGGCTGGGACAGAGTCAGAGCCTGGGACCGCTCACGTCCTACCCACCCCCAGAATTGCGGGCCACAGCTCGGTGGTGGTATCTGCGGCGGTGTATGCTTCCTCCACTAAACCACCCTCCTCCTCCTCCGCAACCTCTGTCTCGCAATCAAGATGTGTCAGCAGCACGTCGCCAGCAGTCGGTGTCGCGCGTCGTGGCAGCACAGCGGTGGGAAAGCGTCAGCAGGCCGTGCTGAAACTACTCAGCTTAGGAGATAAGAGGCACACGGCCCACGAACTGCTGCAGGGTCTGACAGAGCAGACCGACCGCTGGCTTGAGCCGCTGAGCCTCCAACCGGGCATGGTCGTGTGTGACAACGGCCGTAACCTGGTGGCGGCTCTGCAGCTCGGCAGCCTCACGCACGTGCCATGCCTGGCCCACGTCTTTAATTTGGTGGTTCAACGCTTTCTGAAAAGCTACCCACGCTTGTCAGACCTGCTCGGAAAGGTGCGCCGGCTCTGCGCACATTTCCGCAAGTCCCACATGGACGCTGCCACCCTGCGCACCCTGCAACATCGGTTTAATCTGCCAGTGCACCGACTGCTGTGCGACGTGCCCACACGGTGGAACTCTACGCTCCACATGTTGGCCAGGCTCTATGAGCAGCGTAGAGCTATAGTGGAATACCAACTCCAACATGGGCGGCGCAGTGGGAGTCAGCCTCCTCAATTATTTTCAGACGAGTGGGCCTGGTTGGCAGACATCTGCCAGGTCCTTGGAAACTTTGAGGAGTCTACCCAGGTGGTGAGTGGCGATGCTGCAATCATTAGCGTCACCATTCCTCTGCTATGCCTCTTGAGAAGTTCCCTGCAAAGCATAAAGGCAGACGCTTTGCACTCGGAAACAGAGCCGGGGGAAGACAGTATGTCACTGGATAGTCAGAGCACCCTCCTGTCTATATCTCAGCGCGGTGAGGAGGAGGAGGAGGAGGAGGAGGAAGATGAGGAGGAGGGGGAAGACACAGCTTGGCCCACTGATGAGGGTAGACATGCTGCTGGCCTGTCATCCTTTCAGCGTGTATGGCCTGAGGAGGAGGAGGAGGATCCTGAAAGTGATCTTCCTAGTGAGGACAGCCATGTGTTGCGTACAGGTACCCTGGCACACATGGCTGACTTCATGTTAGGATGCCTTTCTCGTGACCCTCGCGTTACACGCATTCTGGCCACTATGGATTACTGGGTGTACACACTGCTCGACCCACGGTATAAGGAGAACCTTTCCACTCTCATACCCGAAAAGGAAAGGGGTTCGAGAGTGTTGCTATACCACAGGACCCTGGCAGACAAACTGATGGTAAAATTCCCATACAACAGCGCTAGTGGCCGAAGGCGCAGTTCCGAGGGCCAGGTAGCAGGGGAGGCGCGGAGATCAGGCAGGATGTACAGCACAGGCAGGCCAACACTCTTTAAGGCCCTTGACAGCTTTATGGCTCCCCAGCAAGACTGTGTCACTGCTCCCCAGTCACGGCTGAGTCGGCGGGAGCACTGTAAAAGGATGGTGAGGGAGTACGTAGCCGATCGCACGACCGTCCTCCGTGACGCCTCTGCCCCCTACAACTACTGGGTGTCGAAGCTGGACACGTGGCCTGAACTCGCGCTGTATGCCCTGGAGGTGCTTGCTTGTCCTGCGGCTAGCGTCTTGTCAGAGAGGGTGTTTAGTGCGGCTGGGGGAATCATCACAGATAAGCGTACCCGCCTGTCAACCGACAGTGCCGACAGGCTAACACTCATCAAGATGAACAAAGCCTGGATTTCCCCAGACTTCTCTTCTTCACCAGCGGACAGCAGCGATACCTAAGCAATACGTAGGCTGCACCCGCGGATGGAAGCATCGTTATCTATCCCCATCAAAAAACGGGGACCTTTTTGCTTTATCAATCTGTGTATAATATTCCTCCTCCTCCTCCTGCTCCTCCTCCTGAAACCTCATATAATCACGCCGAACGGGCAATTTTTGCTTAGGGCCACAAGGCTCAGTCATATAATTTTTCTAAACAATTTTTATACGTTTCAATGCTCATTAAAGCGTTGAAACTTTCACCTCCAACAATTTTTATTTTAACTGGGCTGCCTCCTGGCCTAGTTACCAATTAAGCCACATTAACCAAAGCGATTAATGGGTTTCACCTGCCCTCTTGGTTGGCCATGGCCAATTTTTCTGATGTACATTAGTACTGTTGATACAGCAATTTTTGTGGGCCCTCGCCTACAGTGTAATCAAATGAATTTTTAGCCCACTTGCATTACAGCTGACGTTACATCAGCTGTGTTGGGCACTGCAATGGGATATTTTTATGTACCGCCGGTGGGTTCCAGGGTGCCACCCATGCTGTCGGTCCACAGGGAGTTGTAAATGCATCTGTTTCCACTTCTAAAGAACCCCAGTCTGACTGGGGCATGCAGTGTGGGCCGAAGCCCACCTGCATTAAGCACGACATTACTACCTCAGCTGTGTTGGGCAATGCAATGGGATATTTTTATGTACCGCCGGTGGCTTCCTGGCACCCACCCATGCTGTCGGTCCACAGGGAGTTGTAAATGCATCTGTTTCCACTTCTAAAGAACCCCAGTTTGACTGGGGCATGCAGTGTGGGCCGAAGCCCACCTGCATTAAGCACGACATTACTACCTCAGCTGTGTTGGGCAATGCAATGGGATATTTTTATGTACCGCCGGTGGCTTCCTGGCACCCACCCATGCTGTCGGTCCACAGGGAGTTGTAAATGCATCTGTTTCCACTTCTAAAGAACCCCAGTCTGACTGGGCCATGCAGTGTGGGCCGAAACCCACCTGCATTAAGCACGACATTACTACCTCAGCTGTGATGGGCACTGCAATGGGATACATTTATGTACAGCGGGTGGGTTCCAGGGAGCCACCCATGCTGTGGGTGCACACGGAATTCCCATTGCGGAGTTGTACCTGCCTGTGACTATTTATAAAAAAACGCGGTCTGACTGGGGCGTGCAGACACCTTGACAGAATGAATAGTGTGTGGCACATAGGTTCCCCATTGCTATGCCCACGTGTGCAGCTCCAGATGGAGGTGGCACAGGATTGGATTTCTCATTGCTTCTGTACAGCATTGTGGGCTATCGTCCCGCCCCTTTTAAAGAGGGTCGCTGCCTAGCCGTGCCAACCCTCTGCAGTGTGTGCCTGCTTTTCCTGTGGCAGACGCCCTTATAAATGGACATGAGGGTGGCGTGGCATGAGGGCAGCTGAAGGCTGGGCAGGGACAGTTTGGTGTGCGCTGTGGACACTGGGTCGTGGGGGGGGGGGGAATTGGCAGCATGTAACCCAGGTATCCATTGCTAATGAGGGCTTTTCAGAAGTAAAAGTTGTTGGGGGGGGGGGGCCCACTCTTGCCGCTATTGTGGCTTAATAGTGGGACCTGCAAACTTGAGATGCAGCCCAACATGTAGCCCCTCGCCTGCCCTATCCGTTTCTGTGTCGTTCCCATCACTTTCTTGAATTGCCCAGATTTTCACAAATGAAAACCTTAGCGAGCATCGGCGATATACAAAAATGCTCGGGTCGCCCATTGACTTCAATGGGGTTCGTTACTTGAAACGAACCCTCGAGCATCGCGAAAAGTTCGTCTCGAGTAACGAGCACCCGAGCATTTTGGTGCTCGCTCATCTCTAGTAATAATATCACATCTCAGCACCCCAACCGATTAGTTAGAGGGTGACCCATAAAGAACAGACCTCAGACGAAGTTAAATAGTACATACTGGCCAACAAGCACAAGCTTTCAGAAATTTACCAGACATTGATTGAGGTTGTACCATAGCCTAAGACTAAACTGATGCTTGCAGTAGAGGAACCCTTCAGTTGGATACGGGATTCAGTTTGGTGTTACTACCCCTGGCCAGGGTGGACTTTATACCGGCTAAGATTACGTTAGGTTGCACACCTATTAGTTGTGGTTTCAGTTAGGGGACTGCTCTTACAGGGAATATTTCTTTAGCTATAGAACACTGTTCACACCAAAAATAACTTTCTTACTCAATGTCCAGTAAAGTTTTGCAGATTTGATAACTAAATCCTTTCATTTAATAGCTTCGTATTCTCTAACTATTACAAATTTCAATTCGGCATAGTCAGCAGGATATGATAAGCATGATAGTGTTAGGGTAATGGCTGCAACGTCTAGTTCTGCTAGTGGTGGAACGCATAATATGGTCTTACTGAACCCCCTGACTAATTTGAATGGCCAAAACATGCTTCTGTATGAATGGGTTGGATGGTTGAAATTAACAGTGAGACTATATAGTATAGGTCCAGAGCTTTGGTCAAAATTAGCCCTAAATGCCCTGGAGGGTTGAAGAGGATTGTGAGACTATATAATATACCAGCAGATCTTTGGTCCAAAGATTGCCTTCAGCGACAAATCCAAGTTTCTGGAGACCTCGGGGTGAGCACGTCAATCCTGCCTTTGCTGCGGTGCAGCACACTGTCCCCACTGCTGGTGTGATGGTCTGGGGGGCTATCATATACAACAGTCGGTCCCCCCTAGTAGTGGTAGGAGAGACAATGACAGCTCAGCAATATGTTCAGGACCTCCTGCAGCCACATGTGTTCTTCTCATGGCAGGACTTCCAAGAGGCAACAGGATAATGCTTGGCTTAACACACAAGGAGGTCACAGGAGCCCCCACAACATTGTCACACTTCCATGGCTGTCCGGTCTCCATATTTAATCAACAGTAAAATATGTATGGGACACCAACTTCGACAGCCTACAACAAATGTGGAGCGATACTATACGGGACCTGTATGCCTCCATGCCCGCCCGTATCACATCTTGTATCCAAGCTAGAGGAGGTTAAACAGGGTACTAGATCCTCCATGCCTGTCCGTATCACATCTTGTATCCAAGCTAGAGGCAATACAACAGGGTTCTAGAGTCTCCATGCCCCCCATATCAAATCTTGTATCCAACCTAGAGGCCGTACAACATGGTACAAGAGCCTCTATGCTCCCTGTATCAAATCTTGTATCCAAGCTAGAGCCAGTACAACAGGGTACTAGAGCCTCCATGCCCACCCGTATCACATCTTGTATCCAAGCTAGAGGCAATACAACAGTGTGCTAGAGCCTTCATGCTCCCCATATCACATCTTGTATCCAAGCTAAAGGCAGTACAACAGAGTACTAAAGCCTCGATGCCCATCCGTATCGCATCTTGTATCCAAGCTAGAGGAAGTGCAACAGGATACTAGAGCCTCCATGCTCCCCGTATTACATCTTGTATCAAAGTTAGAGGCGGTATAACAGGGTACTAGAGCCTCTATGCCTGCCTGTATCCCATCTTGTATCCAAGCTAGTGGCGGTAAAACAGGGTACTAGAGCCTCCATGCCCACCCATATCACATCTTACATCCAAGCTAGAGACGGTACAACAGGGTACTAAAGCCTCCTTGCCCACCCGTATCACATCTTGTATCTAAGCTAAAGGCAATACAACAGTGTACTAGAGCTTCCATGCTCCCCGTATCACATCTTGTATCCAAGCTAAAGGTGGTACAACAGGGTACTAGAGCCTCCATGCCTACCCGTATTGTATTTTGTATCCAAGCTAGACGCAGTACAACAGCATACTAGAGCCTCCATGCTCCCCGTATCACATCTTGTATCCAAGCTAGAGGAGGTAAAACAGGGTACTAGAGCCTCCATGCCTTCCTATATTACATCTTGTATCCAAGCTAGAGGCGGTACAACAGGGTACTAGAGCCTCCATGCCTGCCTGTATCACATCTTGAATCCAAGCTAGAGGCGGTACAACAGGGTACTAGAGCCTCCATGCCCGCCCGTGTCACATCTTGTATCCAAGCTAGAGGCGGTACAACAGGGTACTAGAGCCTCCATGCCCACCCGTATCACATCTTACATCCAAGCTAGAGGCAGTACAACAGGGTACTAGTGCCTCCATGCCTGCCCGTATCACATCTTACATCCAAGCTAGAGGTGGTACAACAGGGTACTAGAGCCTCCATGCCTGCTTGTATCACATCTCATATCCAAGCTAGAGGCAATACAACAGGATACTAGAGCCTCCATACCCGCTGTATCATATCCTGTATCCAACCAAGAGGCGGGGTACAACAGGGTACTAGAGCCTCCCTTCAGGGGGTTAGTTTTTGCAACAAATAATCCTTTTGCTCTGATATTGTAATCACTTACTTAGATCAACGTTACAATCACACAGAGGAGTTTCATTTAATTCCGACAACTTCTATGGGAGGGATTTCTTTGACAAGGAGTGTAGTACTATGTCAGCAGACGCATCTTCAGACACATTAGACTTGGGAAATCAAACCTCACATTATTAATTAACCTCAAGTTAACCACCAGTTTTAAATGAGCCACAGCTCAGGACTTGAGTTGCCGCAGCAAAATGACAATACAAAACTTCTATCACCACCATGAAGAAAGCAGACGTGAAAGTGATGACAATAATACTCGAGGGCGAGCTGAAAAAAATATAGTGGTGTATTTAAGTATGCAGATCGTGCACTATATGGAGATAAGAGAATGAAGTGGAGGCAGATTAACATATTCCAATGTATTCAAATTTATGCAGGTATTCAGCGCCATCGCCACGTGCGAACACAGCTTCCTCTGCAAACGAGAATGCAGCTGGGAATTCTCAGGCTGGGTGTGCTGATGACATGTATTGTCATTACGCAGGAACATCTTGAACATCGGCCCTCCTTACAGGCCTCTATGTTTATATCATATACACCTTAAAGTCCTAGCAAGTTGTGGAAATACAGGCAAGTGTACACAACCACAACTTGTTTAACGCGGAAATGGCGCTAAGTGTCTGTAATGTTTGTTTGACTTAAAGGACTTTGCAATTTTTGGCTGCCAAGTTTTCATCAGTATCTTGCAAGAAAAAAGTTCTAAAAAGAAAAATATTTTTATTACAATAGTGTTAAAAGTACAGATGTAATAGAGTCGAGTGCTTTATTTCATGGTCTAAGATATAATTTCTAGTATCAGAGCTCAGCTTGTTTTAATATTATCTTTGGTTTTACCAGAGACTTAGGTGAAAGCTCCTGGACTCAGACCCGTATTTACTATAAGTCACTGGAGGTCCAGTGCCTAGGGTGTCCAAGTGTTGGTGTGCCATTTTGGTGAAACCTCAGGAGGCTGCTGGATAGGAGCCTTGCCTTCAAGTCAGGTCGTAGAGGCTTACTAGTGCCCAGCAAAGAAGATCTGTAGCTGTTTTAGAGGGTCAGATGCTGCTATAGAGGGTGCGCAGAAGGTTGTACAGGGGTGAGTAGCGGCTGTGGTGACAGACTAAAGAAGTAGAACATGGACTCCTGTATAGTGAGGGATCTAGTTGCTGGAGCCAAAGACAATTTTGCTGGTTCGTAAGTGAGGTTGGTCCTCGGTAAATAACTGCATGTGTGGATATGATTTGAGGCACTGATGGGGACTACAAAGGCCTGCTAGGCTCCATACATTATTCTGTTGTACCCAAATAAATTTGTTGACTTGTACACGTACTGAAGGTATAAAGACATTTCTGGAGGCAAGTCAGTTCTTTGCAGGACCTCTGCTTTAGGTGTATGCTTCTGGCCAAGCATACAAGCTTTCAGACACTTACCCTGTTAACTTGGACTGATTGCAGCAACTCACCATTGTTGATATATTGCCTATTTGTTGTTTGAAGAGTGCTACCAATATTACAACCACTTATTGCTAACTACTGAGCACATATATCAGGAGTTATTAGTACTAGTTAGCTAGCTACAGGACTTTGGGATGGAAGCAGTGGTGTAACTATAGGGGATGCAAGGGATGCGGTTGCACCCGGGCCCAGGACCTTATGGGGCCCATAAGGTCTATCATCTCCATACAGGGAGCCTAGTAGTATGAATAAAGCATTATAGTTGGGGGACCCCATTACAGATTTTGCATTGGGGCCCTGAATCTTCTGGTTTACACCTCTGGGTATTGGTACATATAGAGCTGAACTTTTGCACCCGGGCCCCTGAGCCCTTAGTTAAACCCCTGGATGGAACCATTAGAATTACATACCTTTCTAATGTGCCAGACAGACTGCAGAGTGTCCAGTGGTGGTAGTAGTGGTGATGACTCAGCTGCTTTCACTTCCTGAACTGCGTCTGTAGGGCGATATCAGATGTAAATGGTGTCCTAATTTGGATGTTGCTTTGCAGAATGGCTACCCTTAAAATCAGAAAGGGTGTAATGGTAAATTTGTGAAGTTCGTGACGCCAGTCCATATGCAGGCCGAGACCTGTGCCAGACTAAATAACAATAAAAACAATGAACTTAAAGGGGTTGTCCCGCGGCGAAATCAAAAAAAAAATTTTCTGCATACCCCCTCATTGTGCCCCGTTAAAAAGAATCCCTTTGTTATTTAAAAAAAAAAATCGCTTACCTGCATCCCCATTCGGGCAGCTTCTTCTTTTAAAAATGGCCGCCGGTCCTTTCCCAAGGTGCACCGCGGATCTTCTCCCATGGTGCACCGCGGGTCTTCTCCCATGATGCACCATGAATTATCTTCTCCTGTCTTGCGTTCCACTGCCGATTACAGCCACCTAATTGGCTGATCGGCACCACGTGACGGAGGCGGAGCTACGATGATGCGGAGAAGAGGGAGGAGCCAGGACGCAGCTCGTGAGCCCGAAGGTACACAGAAGAGGAATCTTTCAGGGTGCAAGCGCGACTGTTCGTGCGACTAAAGAAGCAGCTTTAGTCGGCGCCATGGAGACGGGGACGCCAGCAACAGAGTGGGTAAGTGTATAACTTCTGTATGGCTCATATTTAATGCATGATGTATATTACAAAGTGCATTAATATGGCCATACAGAAGTGTATAACCCCACTTGATTTCACGGGACAACCCCTTTAAAATAAAATGGGCATTGCCTTTTCCCCTGGAGGATAGTGTGATACCTCAGTGCAGATGTTACGGGTGGTGAAAACGGACTCCAGGAGGCAGGATTTGAACTTTGAATCAGTGGAACAGTTTATTTTCTTAGGGTGAAGAATCTTTAGTCACTTCATACATTTCACATTACTTTGTTACTTGAGGTAGATATACACATCTGTTCACATGCAGGCAATAAGTACAGAAACCACATCTGTATCATAGGGCACTATAATCAGTTAAAAGCACAGGAATCCCTTCTTTCCATTATGCTTTTGCCCTCCTGCTTCTCTTTCCTTCTCTTCTATTTCTTTAAGCATGAATATTTTACTTTATCAAGCTACTATTTCCTTCCGATGTTCCTTCTTCCTTCATAAACTGATTCTTTTCCTTAACTCGTTCTTGTAAACCCAATATTCCGTCTGTACTCATACTTTACTCCTTCTCACCACAATGGTCTTATTGATCTTGTTTCCTCAAACTCCAACCACTCTCCCCTATTCCTTTCAGACTCTCTATGCCACTTCCCTCTCTCTTTTATCTAATTCTCCTAAACCAACCCGTGCGGTGGGCTTATCCACCAATTAGAGGGCAGCTATCTCCTGCTACCTAACTGACCAATAAAGTGTAGAGTCACCTGTCAACCAAACTATGAGTGCACAACAAGATATTAACATCTTAAAAAGAATATATACACATTTAAGGAATAATCACATTATTGATGGTGTGTATAATTCTGGTACACTACACCTTTGTCAACTAGTTACTAATCATACTTAAAGGGGTTTTCCAGGCCTAAGTTAGGAATTCTTAAATGCTATAATCTTGGAGGTACAGCTAAGTAGTGTCAACCGGCACCTTTTATCTGCTGCTCTGGACCCTCTGCTTTGTCCTGTGTAGTTGCCAATCTGCAACTGTGTTTACATGCATCAATTTCACAGTAAACAGCAGACTGTTACCTACAACTTCCAGTATGTGTAGAGCTTGTTTACTGGCTAGCATTGTAACCCCACCCACAGCTTACAGGTCCTGTACCCCCACCCACAGCTTGCAGGTCCTGTACCCCCACCCACAACTTACAGGTCCTGTACCCCCGCCCACAGCTCACAGGTCCTACAATTTACTAGCACCAGTCTCCCTTTCACTCAGAGTACCAGAGAGAGCCTGCTGAAGCAGACTGGACATTATGACACCCTGAACTGTACACGGGCAATGAAGCGCAATGCTTCTGCTCCTGCCCTCCCATCATACACTGCTCACAAGATGTTGGAGGCTATAGACATGGGAGGAAATAACAAATGGAGACAAAATGTCAGAGGAAGTGAAAATATTTTTCAGGTGGAGGATCACATGACAAAGAAAATAAAGGAAGTAGCTAGACCACATAAAGTAAACTTATTACAAAATGACTTATTGTGATGATGTACATTAGATTTTGTGCCTAGAATACCCCTTTAATGATATTTCATTGTTGGTAATAGTTCTAATAAGCATGTATATTTTTGTTAGTTGGGTGTCCGCCTCGTATCCTGATACTTGTGGTGCCCACCACCTCCCACAATAGGTGGTTGCCTCAGAAGTGGAAATATGTTTTCTTTAGTTTAACTTTAGTTCCCCATTGTTGGAACCCCCTCCACCTACCGTAGCACTGGCTGCTCGAGATCGGCTTCTCAGCCAACACCTTCTATACTGCTATTGGTAATCAGTACTCCTTCCGGTTCTCTGGCTCGGTCTCATCACCAGGAGGAGCAACGGAGCCTACATCCATCATGAATAGGTTTATTCCAGTTTGTACTGAGCTTGGGCACTGGGGCGGCACAAATCAGTGGAATGTCACCACTTCATTAATTTTTAAGCCTTAGGCTTGGCACATAAGAGGCAATGTGCTTTTTACTCGCGGATGCAATGCGATTTTCTGGAGAAAATCCCATCTTCTCTCGTGAAACTCGCCCAAGAAGATCAGAATTTTTGCCTGAAAATCATGAAAGACGATTAGAAGTATTTCACATTGATTTCAATGGGAAACCTCGCATTGCCCTCATATGCACATCTCATGGCATGCGATGTATTTAAGGTCCCATTGAAATCAATGGGCAATACATTTCGAGGAACGCAAAAAAATAGGGCATGACACGGTTTTGTTCTCCTCACAGCATCGCTCAACATCGCTCATGTGTATGAGTCCATTCAAAAGAATGGAGTTCATATTCGTGCGAGTTTTGTGCATCTTGCAACGCACAAAACTCATGCAAGATGAAACCAGCCTAACTCTATCCTGACTCAGTCGCCCCAAAGGCGGACGTTGCTCCCCAAGCAAAAACACACCCTGGTTTCCAGAGTGAAAGGGATGATTTGGCGCATTGCATTGAAGTGAATGGAGTGGCGTTGTGCATATGCGAACACCACTCAATTCAATCTCCTCCACACTGTTGGGGGGTACAGCGAGCTTGGAATGACCAGAAGAGGGGGTCATAGGACTCCCATTCTTGAAATCAGTAGTGGTCTCATAGGCGAGACCTCCACTAATCAGGTTTTTTTACCTATCCCATGAATAGGCGATAAAAGCTTATTTTGGTACAACTCTTTTAAAGAGACTGTAACTTGATCCTGCAAGGACTGAGAGACCAAGTATTGCTAAGTAGTGAAGCTGCATCACAAATTTGTAACTGTGCGCTAAGTTCTAACGAAACTGTGATTTTGCTGCCAAATAAAGACTGTTACTGTTTATCGCAACGTGTACTCTGTCTCTTAATCTACGTGCCCGAGGCATCCCCACAAGTGGCTACCATATTGGTCATCATCCAGTGTTTCCATATCTAAGACACTGCTGAATATCATTTCTAAAAACTTGAAACGACGACTGAAGAACGAGAATTTACAGATTGATTATTTTTTAAGGTGGAACTCTTCCAAATCGCATCCCAAAAAATAAAGGCAAATTTATCTTTGCTACATCTGTATATTTCCTTCTAAAACTAAAACTAAACCTCTAAAACTGACTTACTGGTATTTCCACCCTCCACTAACTGACCTCATCCTGACATCTCCATCTCAGTGTGTGGTGCCACCATAACTCCTAGACAACATGCCCGCTGCCTTGGGGTCATATTCGACTCCGATCTCTCCTTTATCCCCTACATCCAATCTCTTGCCCGAACATGTCTGCTGCACCTCAAGAACATCGCAAGAATTTGCTCTTTTCTCACTGTGGACACACTAAAAACGCTTACTGTTGCCCTCATCTACTCTCGGCTCCATTGTTGCAGTTTGTTGCTGATCGGCCTCCCCTGCACCAATCCCCTGACCGGCCTCCCCTGCACTACTCTCTCCAATCCATCCTGAACGTGTCATCCAGGCTCATCGTCCTGTCCAGCCGCTACTCGGACGCCTCTGCCCTGTGCCGGTCACTGCACTGACTGCCCGTTAAATACAGAATTCAATTTAAACTTACTACCCTAATCCACAAAGCCCTCCACAGTGCAGCGCCGCCCTATATTGCCTCCCTCATCTCAATCCATCACTTTCTGTTCTACTAACGAAACTAGACTGGGCACCCCTCGAACTTCTCATTCCCGCCTCCAAGACTTCTCCAGAGCAGTACTGGTCCTCTGGAACGCACTACCAAAGGCTACCCGGGCAATCCAGGACTCGCAGAACTTCAGGCGTGCTCTAAAAACGCACCTCTTCAGGGAGGCATACCACATTCCCTAAACCCCTCTGTACGCTGCCTGATAACATGCTCCCTGACCTACTGACTGCAATCCCTGCTAGCCACCATCAACTACCCCCTGCAGCCATAGCGATTCTGCCATCACACGACTAAATGTCTGACCATTGTCTGTATATAGCATCCCTCACTCTCCACCTCGCCATACCGTGCACATCTCCAGCTCTTTACCTTCTGTATTACCCCATTACTTGCAGTATGTAAGCTCGTTGGAGCAGGACCCTCACCCCCTATTGTTTCCATCCACTGATTACTATGTAACCATGGTTCTGTAATTTTTGTACTTTTGTCTTTCTGTATTCCCCCTGTCTATGTAAGCACTGCGGAATATGTTGGCGCTATACAAATAAAGATTATTATTATTCTAGTATTTGAAGAAATGACAGCACTGAAGTGCTGCTTGATAGCAGTCTCACAGCAGACTACAGGATATAGAGAGAGAACAAGCTGATGACACAGTTGCTAATTAAGACATTAAAAATTTGCGCTCCCCTTCCCCACCAGGAAGGAAGCCAATGAATATGCTAATGGTGGCCAAGTGAATGGCATTAATAATGGCTATTGACATCCGCTAATCTGGCCACACATGAACATTTGTTCTTTTCAGAGTGATTTGATCACTGATCAGAATGGGGGCCAATTATAGCACAAGCAGAAGAGAGCGATTATTTCCTGATCATTTGTAGGAGTATTAACAATGAGAGAATAGAGAGGAGCAGGAAGGAATCATATGTTGGGATTCACTGCGCAGACAATGACCATCAAACAATGGCAAACAGCTGAACGTATGAGCCCGTTGTACTGCAGTAGTGTATGTGTTACATGTGTCCCACCAAATACTGCTGCACCAGTAGTATCAGGAATATATACAGTACATTGCCAGGGGTGTACATGTGTGCATGCATATATAATATATATATATGAGACAGGTTCTGGTGCGGAATATGACGCCGGTGATGGAGAGGCTTTACTGAATGCGTGATAAGGAATAATATGGCAATAGCATACAACAGGATTATTTGGATACAATGCAAACAGCTTATTATCGTTCGATTAAGGCCATAACTCGGTGTATAAGTAAAGTGCCCTTAACCCTTTCCAATCCACTGTCTGACATCTAAAGACATCCTGATTGAAGCCTGTACAGTTCCGATGTCGGAAGACGTCCGGCAGGGTATTCTTACTGTAGACTACTGGCCGCTCCAGCATGTCCCATACTGCAGTACTGGCTCTAGCCAGCAGATGGTGCCATTGTATAATGGCAGAAAGAGAAAGCCCCCTAGGAAAACCCTGAATCCAAAATTGGATTGCAAAGGGTTAATATTGAATATGCCTTATAGAATTATCACGATTTTTATGCCTGCATAAAATGAACGACAATGAAATGCAAACAAATTATCGTTCAATTGTTGGTGGTTCATTTTCGTAGGATTCAACAATTATTTGAACAATAATCAGTCTGTGTAAAAGGGGCCTCAGGCCCAATGCCGACGGCCGTATTTGCACAGCGGGATCCGGAGCAAGTGTTCACCCCCAAATCCCGCAAGAAATATTGCCCATAGGACATGCCATGGAAAATGCTTTTCCATGCTCATGAGCGTAAATCAAGTGCAATGAGCGTAAATCAAGTGCAATTTTCCGCTCTCTGGGAAAAAAAATCGCAGCATGTCCTATTCTGGTGTGGCTTTTGCACGGACGGCTTCCGTTGCAGTCAATAGAAGCCGTCCGTTGGCTGGTGAATGGTAGTAGATCTGCGCCATCACCGGCACAACTCTCTGCACTGCTCATGTGCGGTGGCGCAACAGCTGGCACATCCACAGAGCAGAAAGAAGACTTCAAGACAAGTACGCTGGGGTCATTACCGGGGCACAGGGTCTGATTTTGCTGCGAGATTTCACAGTCAGATTCCAACCCTGCTGTGTGTATTCGGCCTTACTTTTGCAAAAACTGTGATTAATCAAACAACTAATTCACTGACCCCTGAACACATTTCTAGCACAGAACCTTTGGGGAGGCCGTACAGTGATGAAGTCAGAACAATCCATTTTACTGAACAAGAGCCTGAGTGATGGCACTCACAATTACACATCACTAGAGATGAGCGAGCGTACTCGGAAAAGCACTACTCGCTTGAGTAATTTGCTTTATCCGAGTATCGCTGTGCTCGTCCCTGAAGATTCGGGTGGCGGCACGGAGCGGGGAGCTGCAGGGGAGAGTGGGGGGGGGGGGGGGGAACGGAGGGGAGATCTTTCTCTCCCTCTCTCCCGCCCGCTCTCCCCTGCTCCCCGCTGCGACTCACCTGTCAGCCGCAGCGGCACCCGAATCTTCAGACCCGAGCACAGCGATACTCGGATAAAGCAAATTACTCAAGCGAGTAGTGCTTTTCCGAGTACGCTCGCTCATCTCTACACATCACCCAAACTTTAATATTGGAATACCGGCCCCTTGGTCTATTTGCTCTCGCTAGTTCTCTCTCCTTGTGACAGCTTGGCACTTGAGATCAGCAATTGGAGCTGATGTTTTCTTGGATAATCAGCAGACCTCCTTCTGGCACTTTGGTTGCAACAGCTGGGTAGCGCCACTCCAGGACTTTGTGTTGCACTGCACTCTCTATGGTACAGGAAACCCCAGCTCTTCAGTAGCAGTGGGGCAGCTCAGTACTCACAAGGCTCTCTACTCTCTGCAAAAACTGCTGAGTCATACCAGAGTCCAGGAACAGGACCTGCTCTGCCGTGAACCAATCAACAGACAGCTCAGATCCTGTTAGGCCGCCTGCACACAAACGGGTTAGATTCTGCAAGCGGATTTCCGACGCCAAAGCCCTGTGATTCATCGTGGAAACGAATTGGGGGTGTTTGCGGGCAATTGCATATGCAATGGTTTTTCTTCGTAGATGTACACGGATGCACAGGGTATTATCGGCACAGAAAAAATATCGCAAGCAGGTGATTACATCATAAAGTTGCCTAACCCCCTGGAAAAACCCTTCGATACAAAGGGTTAATGCCCAGGCATCATTCTCTTGTGTTTTGGTCATGGTGAGAGCTTAGAACCGCCCTAAGAAGGGCATACTGCTCTCTTGGCTTGGCAGGGCAAAGAACCGGCCCCCATCCAATACCCAGCTTCTGCAATGGACAATGGGGTGTTCCTCTATGAACAAAATCTGTCCTGCACCATCTTTTCCACGCATTTCTGCTTCCTTTTAGGGCTCCCATCCACTTGCGAGGGCGATGGTGCGTTTTTAAAATCACTGCGATATCGCAGTTGCCAACTTGCGATTTTTTTTGCGATTGCGCTGCGATTTCTCCCCCACTAAACTCGGATCGCTAAGCTCTATGTATTGTGGCTGTCCTGCGTTTTTTTATCGCAGCGTTTTTGACACTGACTGCTGTGCCCTTCCCCTCCTCCTTGTCTGAGAGAAAAATCGAAGTATCGCATCGCAGTCGCGCATGCGATTCTGCGATGTGCGATGCGTTTTTACGGTACCCATTGACTTGCATGGGCGAGGGAAAAATCTGACATCGCACTAATATAGGACAGTCGCAATCGATAAAAAAATCGCAAATGCGCATAGCCACAGTACAACTCATTTGTTTCAAACTAGAAATTTTTAGCGCTCTATCGCAGCGCTAAAAAAAAATCGCAAATTGCTAACGCAAGTGGGTGGGGAGCCCTTATTCATTTTGCTATGCGGTGTCCTAGCAACCTGCGAACTATCCGCCTATAAATCTGCGCCCAACCGCAATGTAATTGCGGATGCTCCCATAGAGATCAGTGGAGCCCATGTGCGCGGAATCTGCGCTAAAATAGAGCATGCTGCGATATTTTTTTTTCACTTGAAAAAAAAAATGGCGATTCCCATCCGCACGTCTGCTTGAATCTGCGGAAGTTAATGTCTTCCAATTTAAATCCGTTCGAGTGCAGGCGGCCTTAATGCAGCAGCAAAGTTAGAGTAAAAAATCAGTCATGTGACCTCTCTAAAGGTTCTAGCAAAAACATATATAAAGTCCAGCAATGATTTACATAGATATATAAGCATGGGTATTTAACCTCTTACACACCAGCCAATAGCAGCCCTCCCCCAAATCTTGACACAGTTCCCTGCTCTTCTCCCCGCTGTGGACTTGGGTGTAGAACCACATCAAATTCCACATATCAGGGCTTCTTCAGACAAGTGTATGCTCAAATGCACTGGCTTCAGCTTAAAGGGGTTGTCTCACGCCGAAACGTTTTTTTTTTTTAATTCAATAGGCCGCCCGTTCGGCGCGAGACAAACCCAAGGGATGGGTTAAAAAAAAAAAAAAGTTTATTACTTACCCGAATCCCCGCGCTGCGGCGACTTCTTTCTTCCTTTACCAAGATGGCCGCCGGGATCTTCACCCACGATGCACCGCGGGTCTTCTCCCATGGTGCACCATGGGCTCTGTGCAGTCCATTGCCGATTCCAGCCTCCTGATTGGCTGGAATCGGCACACGTGACGGGGCGGAGCTACGAGGACCAGCTCTCCAGCACGAGCGGCCCCATTCACCAGGGAGAAGACTGGACTGCGCAAGCGCGTCTAAAAACGCCAGAAGACAGCGAATTTAGACGGATCCATGGCGACGGGGACGCTAGCAACGGAGCAGGTAAGTGAATATCTTCTGTATGGCTCATAATTAATGCACAATGTACATTACAAAGTGCATTAATATGGCCATACAGAAGTGTATAGACCCACTTGCTTTCACGAGACAACCCCTTTAATGTACTAACGCAGTGAATGATTTGTGCGTGTGTCGGCACATTATACTCTTTTGCGCACACAGGACCAGTTCACATGTATGCACAACACCCCCCACCCCCCTCCACCCTGATTTAAAAGGCTATTTAGCCTAATAAGGTGCACTTTTCACGGCGGTTTTGAGCAGTGTATAGTCCACCCTGTTGCGGATTCCACGTACATTTGCGCATCTCCCATAGACTTCTATTGCTGTACAAATATGCAGAAAGATAGAGCAGGTCTGATTTCTTTTGCACATGGATGATATGCGTGCAAAAAATCATCAATTAGAAGAAAACCATTAACATCAATGGGTTCTATTCTCTGCGTAGTACGCACACTAATTCCGTGTGCGCAATGTGTGGCGCAAATCCATTCGTCTGAAGGAGCCCTTACATGTGGATTTGGCTGCAGATTTTAAGATTTATTTTGGCGCAACTCCATGCCAAAATCTGCCTGCTACATATGGATATTGAAATGGATTTTGCTGCAGACTTTGATGCGGATCCTCCCCAAAATCCATGGCAGAGTGCAGAGTCGGGAATCGAGCCAGGACTTGGAAGCGGTCGACCATTGGCTGAGCCCTGAAAAGTATGTGCACTGACCCAAAAAGCATGTGCACCCTCTTAAAAAGTATGTGAGCTCCAAATAGTATCCTACTAACGCATAAAAGGCAATGACTACTACCTGCAAAGCCTTATGCAGGTTCACATCAAACTCCACATGTACAATGCAGAATTTGGGGCAGAAAGTAGTCAAGATTTCACCTCCTCACTTGAAGAAATGGAATTCTCACTGGACAAAACAATGATTCCCTCCTCATATTCACGTGGAGTAATTTCTTATGGATTCGACACAAAATCTATTTGGACCCCGGCAGATTTTGCATCAAATCTACGGCAATTCGGCGTCCGAGAAGTGCGCCATCGACTTTACGGCATGATTTTTTTTTCCTATACAGAAATAAAAGTGACTTTGCTTCAAGAAATGTGGATTTCTGGTAAATAAATAAGTAACATGTAAGAAAAGGAATGAAAATCCCCGCTGCTGTATCCCCGCCTTCTCACATGTATCAATTGTATCTCGCTTTACCTTATCATGACATCTACAGGATTTTACTAGGAATGGGAAGGAGATGTTTACCTGCCCCCATAGTGGGGAACACAAGCTATTTGCATAACTTTATTGGTTTCATGCTCCGTCTGTGAAATTTGGAAATTCAATCCGCTTTATGTGTAAATTGAATTTTTTCTGGGTTGGCAAAGGTGCAAAGTTGTTAATCGACAGCAGAAGTACAATATACATACACGTTCTCTGCTCTGCATCCGTCCTCAAAACACATGGAGAATAGAAGCTGCGGTACGAAGCATCGAAAATGATGAATGGCATATCCAATCCATTCCCAGTTACTGGATGGGAAAGAAGGGTTCATATACACGGCCATATAACAGTATGGAGCCATCACAGGGCTTCCATAGAGGTGCATGAGTCGTGTATTGTCCATGCCGAGGCATGCAGAGGTTTTTCTGTCTCTGTTTGCCTGTTTGTATTTCCGTTGCTCCGTTTTGTTATAGGAGCCATTATTTTCTGATGGCTGACTTCCCGCAAGTGTATGTACCCAGCCAGGGGCGTAACTATAGGGGATGCAGAGAATGTGGTTGCACCTGGGCTCATAAGGCCTCTCTTCTCCTCTTAGGGAGCCCAGTACTAGTAATAAAACATTATATTTTGAGTCCTCTATATAGATTTTGCATTGGGGCCCAGAAGCTTCAAGTTACGCCTCTGCACCCAGTAGAACCTCAAAAAGGTGTGCAATGAAGACCATGTGCGTAGCCGAGGAACCGTTACATACTGCCTATGAAGTACCTACTACCAGAGTAATGGAGGCACCCTGCCTTGGGCGCGATAGGCCTCTACCACTGGGCATCGTATCCAGCGAGAAATTACAACTTTGGAAGCCGCTCACCTTTTCAAAGTTCTACCAGGTGCATACGTTTGCATCCGCAAAGAGTTTCAAAGAGTTTTGCAGATGGCTATAGGTTGTCCGCATGCGTCCTGATGTTGCTGGGGAACTGCTCTGGAACGTGTTCCCCAATGATACCGACGAGAAAACAAGATTTTTACACTTACCGTAAAAAAATTTTCTCGCTTATTTATTGGGGGACACAGCACCCACCCAGTCGGATACTAGTTCTTTTACGTGTATACCTGCTTCTTAGAGTGTTCCCTTTGTTGTTGGACATGGTGCTATCCAGAGTTATAGTTTTGTCATGTCGTTATATTAACTGTGTTCTTTGTTTCTCCTACTGCTTGCATACAAACTCATGTTTGGTGCCTACAAAGCGGATATAGCTAGTGGGAGGAGCTAACAATTTTTTCTGCCTAGTGTCCGCCTGCTAGTAGCAGTAGCTATACCACGGTCAAAGCTGTGTTCCCCAATAAACAAGACAAGAAAATCTTTTTTTTGAACACGCCACAAGCTTTCTGGGGTTATGAATAGGGAATCAGAACATATAAAAGGTGCTGCTTGAGATAGATAGGTCCACAAGGCTCACACTAGGTCCAGTTTGCAAAAGCCATGTTCTCTCAGATAAACTGAATCAGGACGGAAGGAAGACAGTACAATGTCCTCATTAAGGTGGAAAGCTGACACCACCTTAGGTAGAAAGGAGGAACTGTGACGAAGTACCACCTTGTCCTGATGCAAAATGGTGAACGGAGGTTTGGCTGACAAGGCTGCGAGTTCAGAAATCTGGCGGATGGAGGTGACCCCTATCAGAAGGGTTACCTTGTAAGTTAAAAGATGCACTTGGACTTCAATTAAAAGCTCGAAGGGATGGGACTGCAGTGTGTCCAGTAAAAGATTAAGGTCCCAAGGTGGTACAGGAGAAGGGTATGGAGTGACTCCTTGTAGAAAAGTAAGGATGGCTGACTTTGAGGCCAGTGGCCACTGAAACAGTGAGGATACCTCACCCTTCAAAGAGCTAAGGCTCAAGCCCATATCTAGACCCTACTGTAGAAAGGGAAGGAGGTTGGATAAGGAAAAACGCATAGGAGGGAAATTGTGATGTTCGCACCAGAAAAAGGAATTTTTCCAAATGCGACCATAAATCTAAGAGGAGGAAGGCTCTCTAACCTCCAACATAGTAGAATGACAGGCTTTGCAAAACATTGGGCTCTTAAGACCATGGATTTAACTTCCACACAGTTAAATAAAGCGTGGACAAACTCAGGTACGAGAGGGGTCCCTGTAAGAGGCGATCTTTTCGAGGAAATAAGCACCACAAAGAGTCGATAAAATCTATGTACAATGCTCGATGGGCCCAATCTGAGGCTAAAAAAATAATCTAAGAGACTCTTAATCTTGATCTTCTTAAGAAGTGGTAGGATTAGTGGAAAGGAAAGAAAGATGTACAGGAACCAAAAGCTCGTCTATAGGATTAGAAGTGCGGCCAATGCTCAAGCCTGAAGGTCTTGAGATTGGACCATAAAGGTCGGTAGCTTGTGACTGATTCTGGACGCCATCAGGTTAATGTCTGGATGGCCCCGCCTGTGACATATTGCCTGAAAGACTTAAAGGGGTTGTCCCGCGCCGAAACAGGTTTTTTTTTTTCAACAGCCCCCCCGTTCGGCGCGAGACAAACCCGATGCAGGGGTTTACACATAAAACAGGATAGTGCTTACCTGAATCCCCGCGCTCCGGTGACTTCTTACTTACCTGCTGAAGATGGCCGCCGGGATCTTCTCCCTCGGTGGACCGTAGGGCTTCTGTGCGGTCCATTGCCGATTCCAGCCTCCTGATTGGCTGGAATCGGCACGTGACGGGGCGGAGCTACACGGAGCCACTCTCCGGCACGAGCGGCCCCATTGAGAAAAGAAGAAGACCGGACTGCGCAAGCGCGTCTAATCTGGAGATTAGACGCTGAAAATTAGACGGCACCATGGAGACGAGGACGCTAGCAACGGAACAGGTAAGTGAATAACTTCTTATAACTTCTGTATGGCTCATAATTAATGCACAATGTACATTACAAAGTGCATTAATATGGCCATACAGAAGTGTATAGACCCACTTGCTTTCGCGGGACAACCCCTTTAAGAGTACAACTCTCATTTTTCTGGGTCAACTGTCTTCCTGCTGAGGAAGTCGACTATCTAATTTTCTACACCGAGTATGTGAACCACCAAGAGTAATAGAAGGTGATCCTCGGTCCAGATTAAGATTTTTGCTGCTCCTGCCATGACCTTTGTGCTGCGGGTTCTGCCCTGATGATTTATGTGTGCATCTGCAGTCACAGTGTTGGTGTGGACCCATACTGGGTGGCCTGTCAGATGGAGTGCAATTGATGAAGCAACAGGAGAATGGGCCAGAGTTCCCACATGTTTATCTGCAGTGCGGATTCTTGTTTGGCCCAAGTGCACTGAACCGTGAGATTCTGCAGAGTACCCTTCTGCAAGAGAGGCAGGTATCCATAGTGAGCCAGTAGAGAGTCAGAAAAAAGCACCTTAGATGAACCTGTGTGTAGTCCAGCTGTCAATCTAAGGAGTCTGCAGATACTTCAGTTCCATATCAAGAGAATGGACCACTGGAGAGACCGGGCAAGAAATTGACTGAATGGAATTGCCTTAAAGGACAAAATTATCAGCACCAGCACTCCCTCCCATGCAGTGGTGAATAGACATGTGTTTCTCAGTTCTGGAGGTGAGGCAGCTTCCCTAATGGCGTCAGTACATGGGCTGGAGACATGTCGAAGGAGAGGCCTAGAAAATACAGCCATTGTGAGGGTGAGAGGTAAGACATAGGATGGTTGATGATCCATCAGAATCTGGACAGAATGCCCTGGACAATGTGAAGATATTTCAGTCTGGCTGCCTGGGGACTGGCCTTTATCAAGATGTCTTTGAGATAGGAGATAGTTGCTATCCCCTTGGCATGGAGGAGAGCCATTATGGATGCCAGAACCTTTGTAAATACTTGGGGGACAGTGGCCAGCCCGAATGGAAGAACTGAGAGTGAATTGATAGTAATTAAACCGGACAGCATATTGGCAAAAACACTGGTGCACTTGACAGATGGGGATTCTAAGGTAGGCATTAAGTCCTCCAGCTCCATGGATGCAATTGTAGTGGCCCAGCAGGTCCTACAGAACATTCAAAGCAATACCTGTCTATGTGCCATCCTTGGACATAGAAAGTGCTGTCTTTAGGAGAGATCCTCTTTCTCCCCTTTTGTCCACTAAGCCTAGAGCTTAGCCCTGATGTCAGCTGGTGTCCTATTGGCTTATAGTCAGCTTCAAATTCACTGGTGCAGAGTACAAGGGCGGGAAAACAGCAACACAAGTCCCTATGCAGAGTAGGAGGAGTAGAGAAAGTGTGGGAATGAGAAGAGGAGATGTAGGAGGGGGCAGTGAGCAGTTAGAGGGTGGTGTTTTGTGGTAGTCAGGCGTTGGAGGAAAGAGGTCCTATCAGAGAAGGAGGAGGTGTTTGAGCTAGAGAGAAAACAGTATCTACACAGTCTTCAGAAGGTTGAGTGAGGTCTCATTCCGCTCCCTTGGTATTCTACTGCAGAGAGGAGGAGTATCTATTAGAGGTCAGTCTTCTACAAAATAGTGAGTCTAAAGTTACCCAGTAAATTCAAAGCCAGGACTAGTCTAGCGATCACCTTATACCCTGCTTCATCTACACTTTGTTAAATTTATTTATCCCTTCAGCTAAAGCAACTAGTGGGGAATTGTCTTACAAATCAGGTTCAGATAGAGTACAGGAGAGCGTTGAAGTAAATTGTTATTCAAGTCAATATTGCTATTATCTTCATAGCGTTCAATTCACTGTATACTGCTATATCTACTTGTACCATTACCAAGTACTGTAACTAGAATTCAGTATTTTCAACTGTTACAAACTTCAGCTTAGTAAATCTGCATACTCCCAGATTACTACCACAAGCTACTAGACTTGTCTCAATTATTTCATCGGCATTCCATTCCGAGGGTCCCGGTTAGAGTACTGGCGTCACCCGTGACAAAACAGGCCTTACTGTTAAGCATACCACGGTATGTTCTTTGGGCCACTTCACAACCCCTGAGGAGAGCAGCCTTAGCGCCACTGTCAGGAGGGACCACAGAGCAACCCTTGACAACCCTTCTGCAAACCCCATGGTCTCCCTCACCTTGGCACGCTCGGCTTGGCCTTTGCACAATGACACGTCAGTGACTCCATGCAAAAAAATAGGACTTTCACATACATATTCAGGTTCTTCAGGTTCTGAATGGGTCTGACCAACCCATCCTTCTTGGGTACCACAAACAGGTTGGAATAGAAACCAATAGAGTATTAAGAAGGGTGAAGTGGGATAATAACACCTTGAGAAGATAGACTGTGAATTGCCGGAACTAAGGCTCTGGCCCTTGGGGAAGGTCTCGGAATCTTTGAGCTGAAGAAGCAATTAGGATGATGGACAGAAAATGGTGCAGCCCAAAGAAATGACTTCCCAAACCCAGGCATCTGAAATGTGGGTGAGACAGGTTTTTCTGAACAGGCAAAGTCGCCCGATCCCACTAGAAAAATCGTGTGGGGGCCACCCGTCATGTGCCTAGGTATAGTGAAGTGCTTACTGGGAATATTTAATTCCCAGGTTATCAGACTGTCAAAATCCTCGTGAAGAGGAAAGGTCTTTGGAGAATACCTTGGGCGCCTGAAGGAAAAATGGCATACCCCTGCGAAAGGGTATCATAGAGGCGGCGAGCGATGCCCTGCGAAAGGTAAAAACAATGAGTCCCTGCCGCTCCTCTCAACTCCCCATTCAGTTTGCCTATACCTGCTAATGGGAGTGAAAGGAGTAGGGACAGAGAGACAGGGACACGCACCAGATTCGGGATTCTTACTCTAGTGATCAGTTGGAATAGTTGAGCAAAAATGCTCACCTATTGAAATGAACACATATGTCCACCGGTGGCATGCCATATGATTTCAGCAGTGTTACCACCTGTCCCAGGCGCTTGTCTGCCTTTAGCGAGGAAGAAAGTGCTTCAGAGAGTAGAAAGGGGGAACACTATGGCTGACAGGCCATGTTCAAGTTAATGCTTGAATATGCCTCCTTTTCTTCTAAGGTCGGCACAAGCAACAGAATGGTTAACTCCATTCTATTTGCCCTCCACAATGGATTCCGGGAATACAGGGAGGCAGGACTTTCCCTGTTACCCCAAACAGTTCTTGAAGACCAGTGACGAAGAGGTCTGCCTCCTACAGACACTAAACAAAAAATGGTTAGTGGGAGGAGCTAATACTTTTTATGCTTAGTGTCTGCCTCCTAGTGGCAGTAGCTATACCAATGATATGGACAAGAAAATGTATATGCCCGTGTGAAGGGGCCCTTAATTTACTTCCATAGGGTAATGACTGATTGAGACTTGTGAACAATATGTGAACATTCAAGCACTCTTGCATTATTAGCTCCAGTCAGATCTACCGCGAACACCTACTGGTTTATTACCCATGATCTCTTAGGGTCTCATTGATTCTCACCAAATTCACAGCAAATCCCAGTAAATGTGATAGAACTCTCACTTCCTATCAGACGCGCTTCACAAATCTACACTCAGAAAGTTCCGTTCCGTACTTGATTTGGCACCTGCTCAGATTCCTCGCCTCAGGTTGATGCCGCGTGCGTTATGTCGAATTATCATCTTTTCAGACAGGAGTCCCAAAACAGTCACGTAAGGAGGCTCGCACCTGCCAGAGAGGGTTACAGTCCTGCTTGAAGATGTCATTGGAAGGCTAACGAAGAAGAATTACCAAAAATAATAAAAATAGTTTAAAATATATATATTTCAAGTATACAGGCTTCAGGGCTCATTTACACGAACGCATTTGTGCTGCATATGCCACACGCAAAATTTATATTACAAAAATGCAACGCATATGATGCAAATATGCAGCACGACTGTACGCGTAAATACGCATCCGCTCGTGCGAAGCCGACCGTAGAGTGCTCTGCCGGATATTCTGCTCTCAAAATCTTTATCTCTAAGGCCACAATCACATGATCGCAGGTGTATTTGTACACGCAACTGCGTATTTTACTGTACTTTTCAAAAAAATATGTAGCGATTAGAGATGAGCGAACGTACTCGTTTAGGGCGATCTCGCAATCGAGCACCGCTTTTTTCGAGTAACTGACTACTTGGGCGAAAAGATTGGGGGGGCAGTGTGGTGGAGCGGGGGGTAGCAGTGGGGAACAGGGGGAAGCTCTCTTTCTCTCCCCCCTCCCACTCCCCTCTGCAACCCCCCCACTCACCCCCGGCGCCCCCCGAATCTTTTCGCCCGAGTTACTCGAAAAAAACGGTGCTCGATTGCAAAATCGCCCTAAACGAGTACGTTCGCTCATCTCTAGCAGCGATTGAAATGGCTACCTAGTCTAATGACTTCCAGATGGTTTCTTTTTCCTGCACAATTGCGCAGTGTTTCACACATCTGCTTGCGTATCTTGCGTACACTTGCTCATCCCCATTGACTTCTATGTTGGGGTTCTATGTTCTTGGGCGTGCATAAATATGCAGAAGATGTGCAAGAACCGACATATTTGCTGCATATTTATGCACAAAATCAGTGGGATTTGTGTTTTTTTTTACACACGTAAATACACTGCGTATGCAAATAAGGCAGATGTAACAATACCTCTGCAGCGCCACCTATTAGGAGGCAGCATTCCTGCAAGTCAATGTTAGACTCTTTATACAAACCTTGCAACAATGACTGGGAATTGAAAGCCAAGCCAGAATCCATACACAGACAGCTGTTTCAGGGTGTTTGCCCCTCATCAGTGTGCAGTAGGATCTGGCCTGGCTAGTGAGAGGCCTGTGATGTGGGTCAGGAACGCTATCTTTTCTCCTTAGGGAGAGCACCTAGACGGTGAGTGAGTCAGGAGACTTATAAGGCCATTCAGGCTCCTCTGGGAGATGGAATACGCTGTGTATTTACATGTGTAATAAGTTACGCATGCTGGCAAAGTTAAGCTAATTTCACATCTGTGTCAAAGTACGCCTGCTAGACATGCGGATCTTGGTGGAGCTTTTTCTGTGGATCGGAATATGCTGCAGTGTTTTGCAGAATATTCCAGTACCTGTAAATGCAACTCAGGACGGCCGCAGTCAAGCATCAGCGCAAAAAGCTCGCTCCTGCACACAAAAATAGAGAGTGTCGTGCTTTTTTTTTTTTTGCATGAGTGAAGTGCGCACGCGAAAAAGAACTGTGAGAATGAACCTATTGAAATCAAGGTACCAGCCACCAGATATGTGTGAGCCCCGGGGTGCTATTGGTGCCTTCACTAGTGGTAGGCAATCGGGGGCTTATCATGAAGCTAGAATCGTTTCTTCTACTCTCCCAGAAGCCGCCATATTGGGAGAAGGTCTCTTTTCTTCCCAAGGAAGGGGAAGACGGCAGCACGATTTCATGTACATGGACGCGGTCGCAAGCCCTGCACTGTAATCAACAGCAGTCGATGGCGGATCGGTGAATACGTCCTTTATGTCCCAATAAACTGGAAAACTAGACTTCTTGAATAACTAGTCGTCCGAAGACAGGAGGTAATCAGTGCTTCATACCAGGGGCGTATCTTGCAAAAGTTTATCTTGGGGCCCCCGAACTTCTCTTAACTCCTTAACACAGAGGTGTAACTTGAAGCTCCCGGGCCCCAATGCAAAACCTGTAATGGGGCCCCCATCTATTATGCTTTACTCATAGTACTGGGCTCCCTATATGGAGAAGAGAGGCCTTATGGGCCCCCTAAGGCTCCTGGGCCTGGGTGCAACCGCATCCCCTGCATCCCCTATAGTTACGCCAGTGCTTCATACGTTGCGTTAACAGTCCCAATAGCGGGTAACAATATAACAAATCAGTGCGTTCAGCACTGGAGAATTAGGGCAAGATAGTCTATTTAAGGGTGAACACCCACTTGCGTTTTTTTAAACGCTGCGATATCGCTACGTTTTTTTAACGCAATTGTCAATGGGACTTTCTAATGTTAAAATCGCATCACAAGTTTGTACTTTGCTATTTTTGTGCGATGCGTTTTTACCATTAGAAAGTCCCATTGACAATCGCGTGAAAAAAACGCAGCGATATCGCAGCATTGAAAAAACGCAAGTGAATAAGAGTCCTAAGGCTAATTTCACACAGGGAAGCGCGATATTGGGCCAATAAACTCCGCCCGATCTCGCGCTCCTTAACGTGTTTTGCCAGCGGATGCCAGGCTATTTTCAGACAAAAATGTCTTGCATCGCTTCTGTAAAATTCCGATCCTCCTGGACGTGTTCCAAGCATGATAGAGAATCAGAAGTGTTTTTGGTTTATTTCCATGGACAACCTCGCACCGCCGTCGCACGCACATCGCTCGTGTGAATGGAGCCTAGATTCTCTGCAGCAGAAATTTCAGTGCAAAACCTGCAGCATTTCCGCAAAAGACAAAGTCAGATTTCAGAAAACACCGCCCTCCCCCTTACCTTCGCGGCTTTCGTGCCCTTGGCGCATTCTTCACCGGATACCTGTCGGCTTCTAGTGAGCGCAGCAGCGCTGATCAGGTGATGTGGAAGTAGCATTACTTGGCCAGTGGCAATGCACTCATTAGAAGCCACCGGGTGCCCGATGAAAGAAGAAACAGCGAGATCGCGAAGACTCTGGAGCTGAGCCGCAAAGAGAAGCTAATTTCGAGTCAAAATGCAGAAATCCTGCAGAATTCGTTGTGGGATTTCCCGCTATTTGGAAACATACCCCGATACTGGAATCTGGGGGCTCCATGCGGGTTCCCACACTTGTATGGTAGCTTGGGCAGTAAATTCTTTATCCTCGGACCGAGGAACCCAGCAATCGGGCAGTGGAGGACACGTGACAGCGCGGGGCTCAGGAAAGCTTCACCAGTTTCGTTCATCCATTAGCAGAGCGGAATTACTCCGAAGTCGGTCTGCCCGCTGCTGCCTTCTACCAGCCTTCTACCAGCCAGAACACACCATGGGCAATGCCCTGCTTCATCTGGAGGCCATGATGCAAGACCCAGTTAGTCACCTGGATGCGCCTGCACCCCGGCACAGGATCAGCTACTCTCATCTCGCTATCACTTAACTTCCTGCCTCTAGTACCGGAGCCCCACGTGACTACCGCGGCCATTGGGAAAATTAATCTACATAAAACCTGCCATTACCTATGCTGGCCAGTTGATGGCACCAAAGAACTATTCTATGCATTTACAGGTAAACTGCACATTTCTCCTATTGACATTGCTTCATGAGAACACCACATCTAACTAACAACAACCACCCCTCTACAAGTGCACCATGCAGGCTGACAGCCTATTAGTGACAGCCATACTATTAGACGCGGGTTTCATATTTGGTAAAAAATATCAAATATTTCTTCTTGTTTTTGCAGGAAGCAGTCTGGCCTGCTATGCTGAGGAGCCGAAGGTGTCAGTAATTAATGTGTTACATGTAGAAGTGCGGGATGGGCCATCTCTAAGCCAGCATTGTCCACTATATGTATCCAGGGGTGAACCTAGACTCTCTGCCGCCTGAGACGGTACAACAGGGTACTAGAGCCTCCATGTCCGCCCATATATAATTTTGTATCCAAGCTAGAGGCAGCCCAACAGGGTACTAGAGCCTCCATGCCCGCCCGTATCACGTCTTGTATTAAAGCTAGAGGTGGTACAACAGGGTACTAGAGCCTCCATGCCCGCCCGTATCACGTCTTGTATTAAAGCTAGAGGTGGTACAACAGGGTACTAGAGCCTCGATGCCCGCCTGTATCACATCTTGTATCCAAGCTAGAGGCAGCCCAACAAGGTACTAGAGCCTCCATGCCCGCCCGTATCACGTCTTGTATTAAAGCTAGAGGCGGTACAACAGGGTACTAGAGCCTTCTTATACATCTTGTATGCAATAAAATGTTTATATTTCTGTCGATCGAGCTCTATAAAAGTTTGCTTTTGCAGGATGGACTGTACCCTTTTCATGTCATTTTTGGGAACATATGACATCTGAATAGAGATGAGCGAGCACCAAAATGCTCGGGTGCTCGTTACTCGAGACGAACTTTTCGCGATGCTCGAGGGTTCGTTTCGAGTAACGAACCCCATTGAAGTCAATGGGCGACCCGAGCATTTTTGTATATTGCCGATGCTCGCTAAGGTTTCCATTTGTGAAAATCTGGGCAATTCAAGAAAGTGATGGGAACGCCACAGAAACGGATAGGGCAGGCGAGGGGCTACATGTTGGGCTGCATCTCAAGTTCCCAGGTCCCACTATTAAGCCACAATAGCGGCAAGAGTGGGCCCCCCCCCCCCTCCCAACAACTTTTACTTCTGAAAAGCCCTCATTATAGCAATGCATACCTTAGCTAAGCACCAAACTACCTCCAACAAAGCACAATCACTGCCTGCATGACACTCCGCTGCCACTTCTCCTGGGTTACATACTGACCAACCCCCCCCTGCACGACCCAGTGTCCACAGCGCACACCAAACTGTCCCTGCCCAGCCTTCAGCTGCCCTCATGCCACGCCACACTCATGTCTATTTATAAGTGCGTCTGCCACAGGAAAAGCAGGCACACACTGCAGAGGGTTGGCACGGCTAGGCAGCGACCCTCTTTAAAAGGGGCGGGGCGATAGCCCACAATGCTGTACAGAAGCAATGAGAAATATAATCCTGTGCCACTGCCATCAGGAGCTGCACACGTGGGCATAGCAATGGGGAACCTATGTGCCACACACTATTCATTCTGTCAAGGTGTCTGCATGCCCCAGTCAGACCGGGCTTTTTAATTCATAGACACAGGCAGGTACAACTCCCTATTGTGAAGTCCCTGTGGACCGACAGCATGGATGGCTCCCTGGAACCCACCAGCGGTACATAAAAATATCCCATTGCATTGCCCATCACAGCTGAGGTAGTAATGTCATGTTTAATGCAGGTGGGCTTCGGCCCACACTGCATGCCCCAGTCAGACTGGGGTTCTTTAGAAGTGGACACATGTAGGTTAAACTCCGTGTGCACCTACAGCATGGGTGGCTCCCTGGAACCCACTGGCGGTACATAAATATATCCCATTGCAGTGCCCAGCACAGCTGAGGTAATGTCAGCTTTAATGCAGGTGGGCTAAAAATTAATTTGATTACACTGTAGGTGAGGGCCCCCAAAAATTGGTGTACCAACAGTACTAATGTACCTGAGAAAAATTGCCCATGCCCAACCGAGAGGGCAGGTGAAACCCATTAATGGCTTTGGTTAATGTGGCTTAATTGGTAACTAGGCCTGGAGGCAGCCCAGTTAAAATAAAAATTGGTTGAGGTGAAAGTTTCAACGCTTTAATGAGCATTAAAACGTATAAAAATTGTTTACAAAAATTATATGACTGAGCCTTGTGGGCCTAAGAAAAATTGCCCGTTCGGCGTGATTACGTCAGGTTTCAGGAGGAGGAGCAGGAGGAGGAGGATGAATATTATACACAGATTAATGAAGCAAAAAGGTCCCCGTTTTGGATGGTGATAGAGAACGATGCTTCCATCCGCGGGTGCAGCCTACGTATTGCTTAGGTATCGCTGCTGTCCGCTGGTGGAGAAGAGAAGTCTGGAGAAATCCAGGCTTTGTTCATCTTGATGAGTGTAAGCCTGTCGGCACTGTCGGTTGACAGGTGGGTACGCTTATCCGTGATGATTCCCCCAGCCACACTAAACACACTCTCTGACAAGACGCTAGCTGCAGGACAAGCAAGCACCTCCAGGGCATACAGCGCTAGTTCAGGCCACGTGTCCAGCTTCAACACCCAGTAGTTGTAGGGGGCAGAGGCGTCACCGAGGACGGTGCTGCAATCGGCTACGTACTCCCTCACCATCCTTTTACAGTGCTCCCGCCAACTCAGCCTTGACTGGGGACCGGTGACACAGTCTTGCTGGGGAGCCATAAAGCTGTCAAAGGCCTTAGAGAGTGTTCCCCTGCCTGCGCTGTACATGCTACCTGATCTCTGCGCCTCCCCTGCTACCTGGGCCGTGGAAATGCACCTTCGGCCACTAGCGCTGTCGGATGGGAAGTTTACCATCAGTTTGTCCACCAGCGCCCTATGGTATAGCATCATTCTCGAACCCCTTTCCTCTTCGGGAATGAGAGTGCAAAGGCTCTCCTTATACCGTGGATCGAGCAGTGTGTACACCCAGTAATCCGTAGTGGCCAGAATGCGTGTAACGCGAGGGTCACGAGAAAGGCATCCTAACATGAAGTCAGCCATGTGTGCCACGGTACCTGTACGCAACACATGGCTGTCCTCACTCGGAAGATCACTTTCAGGATCCTCCTCCTCCTCCTCCTCCTCCTCTGGCCATACACGCTGAAAGGATGACAGGCAAGCTGCATCTGTACCCTCAGCAGTGGGCCAAGCTGTCTCTTCCCCCTCCTCCTCATGCTCCTCCCCCTCCTCCTCCTCCTCTGGCCATACACGCTGAAAGGATGACAGGCAAGCAGCATCTGTCCCCTCAGCAGTGGGCCAAGCTGTCTCTTCCCCCTTCTCCTCAGGCTCCTCCCCCTCCTCCTCAACGCGCTGAGATATAGACATGAGGTGGCTCTGACTATCCAGCGACATACTGTCTTCCCCCGCCTCCGTTTCTGATTCCAAAGCGTCTGCCTTTATGCTTTGCAGGGAACTTCTCAAGAGGCATAGTAGAGGAATGGTGACGCTAATGATTGCAGCATCCCCGCTCACCATCTGGGTAGACTCCTGAAATTTTCCAAGGACCTGGCAGATGGCTGCCAACCAGGCCCACTCTTCTGAAAATAATTGAGGAGGCTGACTCCCACTGCGCCGCGCAAGTTGGAGTTGGTATTCCACTATAGCTCTACGCTGCTCATAGAGTCTGGCCAACATGTGGAGCGTAGAGTTCCACTGTGTGGGCACGTCGCACAGCAGTCGGTGCACTGGCAGATTAAACCGATGTTGCAGGGTCCGCAGGGTGGCAGCGTGCGTGTGGGATTTGCAGAAATGTGCGCAGAGCTGGCGCACCTTTCCGAGCAGGTATGACAAGTGGGGGTAGCTTTTCAGAAAGCGCTGAACCACCAAATTAAAGATATGGGCCAGGCATGGCACGTGCGTGAGGCTGCCGAGTTGCAGAGCCGCCACCAGGTTACGGCCGTTGTCACACACGACCATGCCCGGTTGGAGGCTCAGGGGCGCAAGCCAGCGGTCGGTCTGCTCTGTCAGACCCTGCAGCAGTTCGTGGGCCGTGTGCCTCCTATCTCCTAAGCTGAGTAGTTTCAGCACGGCCTGCTGACGCTTGGCCACCGCTGTGCTGCCACGCCGCGTGACACCAACTGCTGGCGACGTGCTGCTGCTGCTGACACATCTTGATTGCGAGACAGAGGTTGCGTAGGAGGAGGAGGAGGAGGGTTTAGTGGAGGAAGCATACACCCCCGCAGATACCACCACCGAGCTGGGGCACGCAATTCGGGGGGTGGGTAGGACGTGAGCGGTCCCAGGCTCTGACTCTGTCCCAGCCTCCACTAAATTCACCCAATGTGCCGTCAGCGAGATATAGTGGCCCTGCCCGCCTGTGCTTGTCCACGTGTCTGTTGTTTGAAAGCCTCCGTTTCCACAAGCCTATACGGCAGCATCTCTAGGCTGAACAATTTTGCAATGTGCACGTTTAACGCTTGAGCGTGCGGGTGCGTGGCGGCGTACTTGCGCTTGCGCTCAAACTGCGGCGCTAGCGACGTCTGGACGCTACGCTGAGAGACATTGCTGGATGGGGCCGAGGACAGCGGAGGTGAGGTTGTGGGTGCAGGCCAGGAGACGGTACTGCCTGTGTCCTCAGAGGGGGGTTGGATCTCAGTGGCAGGTTGGGGCACAGGGGGAGAGGCAGTGGTGCAAACCGGAGGTGGTGAACGGGCATCGCCCCACCTTGTGGGGTGGTTGGCCATCATATGCCTGCGCATGCTGGTGGTGGTGCCTCCCCAGCTGATCTTGGCGCGACAAAGGTTGCACACCACTGTTCGTCGCTCGTCGGGCGTCTCTGTGAAAAACTGCCACACCGTAGAGCACCTTGACCTCTGCAGGGTGGCATGGCGCGAGGGGGCGCTTTGGGAACCAGTTGGTGGATTATTCGGTCTGGCCCTGCCTCTACCCCTGGCCACCGCACTGGCTCGGCCTGTGCCCACACCCTGACTTGGGCCTCCGCGTCCTCGCCGGCGTCCACGTCCTATAGGCCTACCCCTACCCCTCAGCATGGTGTATTAGCAGTAGTGCAGAAACAGAACGCTGTAATTAAATGTGCCGCTTATTGGCCTGTGGTTGTCGTTTACGGAACCCCAGGAAATAATTTGGCGCAAGCCTGCTGTAACACTTAGCTGGCTGCGTATTTATTTGGAGAACTACAACCCCCAGCACACACGGACCCACAACACTGAGCAGAGTGACAGGCAGGCCAAATAGATTTTTTTCAAATCTTTTTTTGCAAAAGGACCACTGCGTATATACAATCTATATATGTCTTCTGGCCCTGCCTACGCAATTCTGTCCCTGTAGTATTACTGCAGGGCGCAATGCTCTGCACGGCCGATATAGCAAAAAAAAAAAAATTGTGCAACACTGCTAGAAGCAGCCTCCACACTACTGCACACTGTTAGATGTGGCCCTAAGAAGGACCGTTGGGGTTCTTGAAGCCTACACTAACTCCTAACGCTCTCCCTATAGCAGCTCCAACACTATAGCACTGTCCCTCAGCTATGTCACAACGCATCTGTGGCGAGGCCGCGGGAGGGGCCGATTTATATACTCGGGTGACACCTGATCTCCCCAGCCACTCACTGCAGGGGGGTGGTATAGGGCTTGAACGTCGCAGGGGGAAGTTGTAATGCCTTCCCTGTCTTTCAATTGGCCAGAAAAGCGCGCTAACGTCTCAGAGAGGAAACTGAAAGTAACCTGAACATCGCCTGGTGCTCGTTACGAGTAACGAGCATCTCGAACACGCTAATACTCGAACGAGTATCAAGCTCGGACGAGTACGTTCGCTCATCTCTACATCTGAACTTTTTTTTCCATTCTTTTTGAAGATAACATTAAAAAACTGCAGTTCTGGGATTCATCATTTTTTTATGGCCTTCCCCAAGCAGTATAAAAAACCTGTTAATGTCATTCTGCGGGTCTGTACGATTATTGTTTTAATGTTTTACTACTTTTTGTAAAAAAACACTTAAAATAATTATAAATATACCGTAGATACGTATAGATTTTTTTTGGTAGCGCCACATTCAAGGCCCATATTATTTTTTCTGTCTATAGAGCTGAGAGGGATTTTTTTTTTTTGCAGTATGTGCTGTAGTTTTTAATGATAGTTATTTTTTGGTTCATTTGACATTTTGATTGTTTTTTAATCCGTTATGTTCGGAGGTAAGATGTGCAAAATTAGCTATTTTAGCCATAGTTTCTATATTTATATTTCACGGTATTCATTGTGTGGGTTAAATAATAATGTTCAAACTTTTTATTTGAATGGCCACGAAAGTAGAGATACCAATTTTGTGGTGTTTATTTTTACGTAAGGGCGAAAGAGGCTTTGATTTTTAAAAAGTTGTTCCCCTTTTATTGTAATTTACTACATTTTCTTTTCCATCCCACTTGGGGGCTTGAACTTTCATTGCAATACTTGAGTTTACCTTTGTATTTTACAAGCCTGTTAGACCCTTCCTCTGACAGGGTCTAATAGGCCACAGTACAGTAGATAGCTGACCTGGAAATCATTGTTAGGTCTCCAATAGGGGACAAAGAGAACCCTTTCCCTCTGTAAACCTCTGAAATGCTGTGGCTTCATTCACCCCAGCATCAAAGGGGTTAAACAGCCAGGATCTGGGCTAATTCTAATCCTAGCCATTAGAGTTGGCTCCTGGCTGTCATGAGGCTGCGGCTATCCCACTCTTCCCAGCGTGGCACATCTGCATTGGGCTTCCAATGCAGCGCGGTATAAAATCACATGCATTGAAAGAAAGAAAGCCTGTTAGTGCCCACCATAAAAAGGCACATTGGTTGTCATTAATGGGTTAAGGCAGATTAATTATTAGAGGTCTGTTCACACACCTGTAGTATATTACCTCCGCAGCCATGTAATTTACTGCAGTGCAGTAGGCTGGGAGGCTGAAAAGAATAGTTGGAGAATTTAATTGACTTCAATGAGTACAAATGATTGCACATACAATAAAAACTCATGTAAATACCATAAAAACAACTTTTGGAATGGTCAAGTCAGAATGGTGTCCTTAAAGGAAGCTTTAGATCTCCCTATAGCAGCAATCATCTGCACCAGTTGTTTCCTGCAGCTGCAAATAAGATTTGGACAAAGTTGAGGAGGAATTTTGGACCATTTCTCCCTGCACATTGGGTTTCAGTTCACCAATATTTCTGGGATGCCTTGTGTACACAGCCCTAATCAGGTCAGGCTACAGCATCCCCATAATGTTAAAAAGGAGCCTGTCGCCTCTAAACAATGCTATAAACTAAGTCATGATGCTCTTCGGGGAGGTGATATGGAGCTGGGGATATATTTTTTTGGCTGGATTCAGACGAACGTATATCGGCTGGGTTTTCACGCCCAGCCGATATATGTCATCTCTCTCTGCAGGGGGGGAGCCTGGAAGAGCCAGGAGCAGTGCTCTGAGCTCCCGCCCCCTCTCTGCCTCCTCTCTGCCCCTCTGCACTATTTGCAATGGGGAGAGGCAGGATAGGGGCGGGGCTAATTTGCAAATCTTAGCCACACCCCTGTCCTGCCTCCTTTCATTGCAAATAGTGCAGAGGGGCGGAGAGGAGGCAGAGAGGGGGCGGTAGCTCAGTTCCTGCTCCTGGCTCTTCCATTCTCCCCCCTGCAGATGAGGACACCGTATATCGGCTCGGCGTGAAAGCCGAGCCGATATATGTTTGTCTGAATCCAGCCTTATACTGATCTTTATTTGCCCAATAGAAAATAATAGCAATATGGAGGCAAAAAATAGGTCATGCTGCATTTAAAAAATGGCTATAAAAGATACGGCCACGTGAAGAGCCCAATAGTTACATTAGCTTTGGATTACGGTCCCCCAAACACGGACTACATATGGAGCTAAAATAGCCAAGAGCGTCCGTAAACGCATCTATTTGTATGTCATCAGTCATTTGCAGATGGCGGGTTATTTCAGCGCTGCCGCCCTTGTAGTCGCCGTCCATTATCAGCATTATGAAGAAATTACAAGAGTTCACAGAGTTAAATAAATACTGGGTCCACTTCCAGCCCGGCGCGGGGTTTGCTGTATCACCTATGAATAATTAGATGTGGCTCTCTCAATGACAGTTTGGGTTCTGGAGAGGTTAAATAAGCAGAATAGGTCATGGCAGACAGAGTAGCAGCTCCCCGACCTCAGATCTGTTATGTGGAGACAGAGGGAATAAATCAGCTGTTAATTGCATTAAAATATCCCTTAAATAACAATTAACATTCTTGTATCTCCCTAACAATTGGCCAGGAGCCGCTCATTAGCCGAGGCCGATGCATTGTTGTCTAATACGTCTCTAATGGAGTGATCATCGTTTCCTAGAAGGCAAGCAGTGGGAATATTCTCCTCGTTTATCGCGGTTTGCGGTCGCACGGTTTATCAATGAATAATGATAGTTTTTTCTTTATCATAAAAGCACTAAAAGGATTTTTGGACGATGAAAAGGTCTCCCGTTACCAAGAAAACTCCATCACCATTATACCTGGGGACCAAAAAATGGTCTTCGGCCACGTTCCCACGCTGCAGATTTCTTTATCAGTCGTGGCTTGCAAAATCTGCATTGATTAAAAGCAATGTGTCACCTATGTTAACCCCTTATGGACGGATATTATGCTTTTTTACTGACCTCACTAATGAGCTTAGGGCTTTACTCACAAGGGCGTTGCCATTTTTCTCCACCCGGATCACGGCTGAAAATCGGGTAAACGAGAGAAAGCCATGACCAAGTTGCAGCTTAGGCCTCATGTCCACGGGCTTTAATTCTGCAGCATTTCTCCCGCACGCGGATCCGCACCCCATAGGGGTGCATTGGACACCCGCAGGTAGTTAAATACCTGCGGATGTCATTTTTCCCGTCAGACGCGGATCCACGTGCGAGAAAAAAAATGGACATGCTCCATTTTAGTGCAGGTCTCCCGCGGGAACGGCTCCCGCAGGCTTCTATTGAAGACCCGTACCATAATTAAACTCACCTGCTCTGGACGATGCGGTTCTTCCCTTCTTCGCGGCTGGATCTTCTTCCCCGGTGTGCTAAGCACATCCGCCGGGCCGAAGAAAGAAGATCCGGCCGCGAAGGAAGGAAGATCCGCATCGTCCGGAGCAGGTGAGTTTATTCTGATTTTTAGACTTCATGTCCGCGGGGCAGGAGGGACCCGCTGCGGGATTCTACATGAAGAATCCACGGCGGGCCTGATTTTCCCCGTGGACATGAGGCCTAAATCTTGTGCTTTCTTGCCCATTCACACGGCCAGGTGCAGCATATATACGCCACAGCCTGGAATTCAGTCGGCTGGAAACTCTTGCCCCCTCACTCCCGCTCCCTTTGCCGGCTGACAACAGCAATAGAAGCCTATAGGAGCTGCCGGCAAAGGGAGGGAGAGAGAGGGAGTTTATCACCGCTAGCCACTGCAAAAGTCCCTCCGCCTCCCTTTGCTGGCAGCTCCTATAGGCTTCTATGGGAGCTGCTGGCTGATCATGGCCAAAAGATAGGGCAAGACCTATCTTTTCCGGACGCGTGTCAAAGCGGCCGTCCGGAATCCAAAGTGTCTGCGCTATCTTTTCCAGCTGGCTGGTTTTACGCAGCAGAAAATTCCCAATTTGAATGAATGCAGTGGAATCCAATGCTTTAAGATGCGGAATTTGTGAATTAGTGTAGATTATCTTGCGTTTTTAACTGCAAAATGAGCTTTACAAAATACCTTGCGGAATTTCTTGTGTTTTTTTTAGAATACTTTAATTGCGGAATTACATCTCGTGTATGTAAGAAATCTGCAACAATAATTCCACAGTAGAAAGATTTTCCGCTGCAGAATTTAAACTTGCGGTTTTGAAGTGAAATCCAGAAGCCTGACAAAGGTTGGTATTATTGTACCTTGACGCCACCAAGAAGCTAGGGGTTTGACAGGAGAAACGCCCCTGTCACACCTCTAGCTCCCCATTGGGTGACTTGTCAAAGGTCCCAGCTGGACGCTGTGTATTGATAGTTGTCTGCCGTGGACGGTTAGGGATGTTTGACCTGTTAGCTTTAACAAAGGCTAACAGGTCAAACATCCCTAACCCTAACCGTCCACGGCAGGCAACTATCAATACACATTAAGCAGCAAGGCATGTAGCACTGTCGTGGATGTGCTGCTGCCGGTGGACAGGGAAGAGGGGAGAGTGTCAGCGGGGATGAGATTCAGCAGTGGGAAGTGGCACGGCATACACTGCAGAAGCGTGAGCCGGGGAGAGGAGCTGTGATTGAATTTTTTTACGTTGGCTGGCAGCGGAGATAAGGAGCTGGAGCGCTAAACGTCACGTGAGTAAATTGCAGAAGCGGGGAGCACTGCGCTGGCCACAATACAGCACGAGCGGGGAGCACAGCGCCAGGAAGTTACCAACAGCACCTGGGAGCAGAGCGCCGACGAGCCTACAGCAGGAGCAGTGAGCACAGCGCAGGGAAGTAAAGTACAGCAGCTGCGAGCAGAGTTATACTGGCCTGGCAGCACCTGCAGCCAACCCATCCTTTCCAGCCAATCAGGTACAGGGGGCGTCAACCCCCCTGGCACTCTTCTCTCCACCAGGACTTCCTGGTGGTGTCAAGATACAATAATACCACAAAGGTCTCCATGATAACCAAGACTCCAGCAGAGTCCAGTGGGCTACTGTCATAGGCATACTAGAATGCATTACATAAGTAATGCAGTGTACTATCTTAGCAATAGAATAATCACATCTTCAAGTCCTCTTAAAGGAATAAAAATGCTGTCAAAATTGTTCAATAAAGTTTAATTTAAATAAAAAAAATACACATTTTTCTCCGTAAAAAAGCAACATATATACTATAGGTATAACTGCATTTTTGTAATGATCCAGACAATGAGAATATTTTGTTATTTATTTAGCATGGTGAATGCCATAAAAATCATTTAAAACACTAAGGCCAGAATTGATATTGGTCTTTTGTTCGCCTGCTCAAAAACACAATAAAAAGCAATCCAAAAGTCACATGAATCCAAAAGTGGTACCAAAGAAAATGAAAACTCTTTCAGCAAAAAAACAAGTGCTCAGGGCTCCGCTGCTGGAAATAAGCCCTGGCTGCTTTAAAAAAATAAATAATACATCACCTAAGAAATGCTGTAAGGCTCCAGCGCACATCGCCTCTTCAGCTTCGGCACTTGTCTTTAGTTTTCTGGCAGCCCTTCCTGGATTGGAGGTTCAAAATCCCCGCCTCTAGGAAGTGCTGGCTGTGATTGGTTCTCGACTGCCACGGCTCAGCCAGTCAGAGCCAGTGCTTGATAAACCAATCACAGCCATTGCATATTGCATTGAATGGCTGTGATTGGCTCATGGAGTGCATGTCGGCTCCGGAGTGCGCACAAAGGATATGTCCTATCTTTGCTGCGTGTGTTCCACAGACTCCTATAGGAGCCTTGAAAGCATGCAGCACACGACTCGGATAGTGTGAATGGGCTGCTTCACAGTGCTGGAAACAGCCCGTTCATGCGATCTTTACACGACTATAGCAGCTCTGCTAAGCAGCAAGAAAACAGCGCTTGTCTAAATGAGGCCTAATACTGTATGATAATGTGATGACGGTTGAGAAGTTTTCTCTATAGAACAGGAAGAATCAGACTATAATTAGGCTCAGTGGTCAGTGGGAAAAATGCTGGATTTTAGGACCTTTAAAAGTATGACATAAAAAATTCACTAAAAATTATTTTTAAAATTGTTTAAGAAAGAGATTCTAGGTGTGTTGCTACATAAAGCAGACAGCTCTGTATATTGTGCAGTGGTCTGGGTTGGTACTGCAGGTTAAGTACCATTCACTTCAATAGGGGCAAGGTTTAGGGGTGTGGTTAGAAAGCCACTGGAAAAATGGAGGTATAATTTTATTCCCATTATTTCAGTGGCCCCAGTAGTAATAGTACCCTCTTTCAGTGGCCCCAAGGTGTCAGGATATCCTCTGAACACTGCAGCAGCATCCTGACCGCAACTTTACAGTGCGTTATAGTGCTTGATGATAAAGTTGCTGCCCAGCTAGAGGCGCTGACAACAGGTAATATTTTTTACCACCCATTAAAAAAAATAAATACCAGCACCAGCTTGTATAGTAAATTACCGGCCGGATCGGTGATTTACCAGCCAGATGGCAATTCTACTTAGGAGTCTAGCAGGCAGTCGTACTCTGTGATTGACAGCCTTCCCTGCATGGATGTACATATGCAGTGTCTGAGCAGGGAGCGCCAAAGTGGGGGAGACCACAAGGAATAAAGATGGTTGTCACCGGTGGCTCTGCAATCTCTCCCGGCAATGGTGGCAAAGTGCCTGGCTCGGTAGTCGCACAGTGGCACAAGGGTTTTGTAACTTATGGTCTCTAACGGTGATTTGTCATGTGACGCCAGCACTTCATTCAGGACTCTGGTACTTAAGGATGGAATAAAAGACACCAGTCCCGGTAGCTTTGTTTTAGTAAACTGGAAGTGCAGAAATTTACTTTAGCTTTGCATTCAACAGAAAACACAACGGTAGTCTTGCAGTAATTTGGCAGAGATTAAGACTTGGTAGGGAGATGACACGTTACAGTAGAATACAATTTACTCTTCAACACTTTTTCCCTATTTGACTCTAGAGGTTTCTTCAGTATAACTCCCACAGTCCTAGTTATCTGTTAGGCTTACTGGACGATTATAAAGCAGTAGCTAAGTAGAATATAAGATGGGCCTCTTTACTTTCCCTGGCTTTGACGTCACCAGTTATTTTTAGTAACTCACTGTTTTAGTAGAAAAATGATCCCGAATTCTCTCCTCCGCACTGCTGGTTGGTAAGGAAGCTGGAGAATCCTGACTTCCTCCCTCAGATCATGCGTTGTCTCTTCTCACTCCGCAGAACTCATCTCCTCTCGCACGTCCTCCTCTGACGACTACCTTCTCCCAACTATCTCACTGTTCTGCCTCCAACTGAATTCTCTTCCTGTCTAACTCTCGCGCTTTTTCAACTTCTCCCCCTAACTTCACATCTTAACCTGATAGTTTCCCGCTCTGGGAACTCACACTATCCCCCTTAACCAATCAGTGATAGCATGACAAGCAGCCAATCAGCAGCCAGCTGTTGTCAAGCAGTTACCTTCAACTTAGAGAAGAAAGGGGAAAACAGGGTTTCTCCAACGTATAGCACCTTCTATGTATCTTAGGAGCCCATAGATAGGTGTTACAGGACAAATAATTGTGACTGTTCTGGAGGACCCTCCGGGCCACTACATATACACAGATAGCTGTCAATCACTGGGTGTAAAGGTCAGCACAAGAACAAACTCGAGGCGATGCCGAGGATCATGACACTCCAACTCCTAAACTTCAAAAATACATACAATGTATCACAGCATCACGAAGGAGGTCCAGAGAAATATTGCTGCTTGATTCAAATAGTGACAGATCTCGATAGATAAAATATAAGATAGATAGATAAATAGATAGATACGAAAGAGGTAGATATGAGATAGATAGATAGATAGATAGATAGATAGATAGATAGATAGATATGAGATAGATAGATAGATAGATAGATATGAGATAGATAGATAGATAGATAGATAGATAGATAGATAGATAGGTAGATATGAGATAGATAGATAGATAGATAGAAAATTGATAGGTAAATAGGAGATAGATAGATAGATATGAAATAGGTAGCTATACGATATATAGATATGAAATAGGTAGATATGAGATAGGTAGATAGATATGAAATAAGTAGACATAAGATAGTTAGATAGATAGAAAATAGATAGGTAGATATGAGATAGATAGAAAATACTGTAGATAGATAGATAAATATGAGATAGATAGATATGATATAGATAGATAGATAGATAGATATGAGATAGATAGATAGATAGATGATAGATAGATAGATAGATAGATAGATAGATAGATAGATAGATAGATAGATAGATAGGAGATGGATAGATAGATATGAGATAGATAGATATGAGATAGATAGATAGATAGATAGATAGATAGGAGATAGATAGATAGATAGATAGATAGATATGAGATAGATAGATAGGAGATAGATAGATAGATAGATAGATAGATAGATAGATAGATAGATGATAGATAGATAGATATGAGATAGATGGATAGATAGATAGATAGAAAATTGATAGGTAGATAGGAGATAGATAGATAGATAGATAGATAGATAGATATGAAATAGGTAGATATACGATATATAGATATGAAATAGGTAGATATGAGATAGGTAGATAGATATGAAATAAGTAGACATAAGATAGTTAGATAGATAGAAAATAGATAGGTAGATATGAGATAGATAGAAAATACTGTAGATAGATAGATAAATATGAGATAGATAGATATGAGATAGATAGATAGATAGATATGAGATAGATAGATAGATAGATAAATATGAGATAGATAGATAGATAGATTTGAGACAGATAATTCTAATAGAAGAGGGCATCCAGATCTTAAAACAAAGCCCCAGACTAATTAATTTGGAGCTGTCAGAAGGGCAGGCGTTGGACACATAACTGACCGAAGTATTAAATATACATTGTACTATATATATATACAGTGAATAATTAGTCAATGGAAAGAGCGCAGGACGCGCTGGCACCGCACCAGCATGATCCATATTTAGATGATCTGAATGTTTATTTGGAAGGATTACTAATCTCTATTCCGAGTAGACGATGATTTGCTCATGAGAACGGCATCCTACAATAGACATTAATAAAAGTGACCTGAATACAAACAATGAGACTCACCTCATCTATCACTGTCTCATTGACCGGCCGGCAGCAGGCTTCTCAGGGAGGCAGATATATGTAGATATTACACAGTCCGTCATAGCGCCACTATGGGAAGCAGACTAACTATATTTCGATGAGCAGTTTAAAGGACAACGCTCCTACCTGTGTCTGCAAAAATGAGGACCTGTCCGCTATCCTGACACGTCTAGGTTAGTGGGCACTGGTATTCCCCATAAAATAATAATTCTGGAGCATCATCTCTTTGTTGTACCGTTCCTCTGTTATTCCACCTAAAAATGTATGAATAAATTGACAGTTGGGTGTTGCCAGTTGGGGGCGGCACCTGCACAGTCTAATATTGTCCAATCAGGGCTGACACTGTCAGGCTAGTGAGGACAAGTGCGTTTGACAAGTGGAATGGTAACGCCCAGTAGCCAATTCATACATTTCTAGGAGGAATAATAGAGAAACGGCCCAACATAGAGTTATAAGAAAAGATGACCCAGAATTGTTAGTTCATGGGGAACCCAAGTATTTATTAAAACAGACACGTCAGGAGAGATGACAGATCTAGAGATGAGCGAGCGTACTTGCTAAGGCAAATTACTCGAGCGAGTATTGCCTTTTGCGAGTACCTGCCCGCTCGTCTCAAAAGATTCGGGTGCCGACGGGGGGCGGGCGAGAGCGGGGAGGAATGGGGGGGGAGATCTCTCTCTCCCCCCCTCCTGCTCCTCCCTGCTCACTCCCACAACTCACCGCTCACCCCCGCCGGCACCCGGATCTTTTGTGACGAGCTGGCAGGTACTCACAAAATGCAATACTCGCTCGAGTAATTTGCCTTAGCGAGTACGCTCGCTCATCTCTAGACAGATCCCCTTTTAATAAATGAACACTGTCACATATACCTGCATTACCAGTTGCTCCCCATTTCTACACAGTGGCCACCCCACGTTTTGCTACTCGCCCTTTTAGGGTGACATGGACTGACATGACATCCATGTGTAACAGGGTTTTATGATATGATACTTGTACTGTCTTCTGCAAACAGCGTGCTGTAAGCAATGTTTGCTTTAAACACTGCACCCTCTGGGAGCTGGGTCGGGCAACCCATGTCTGGCGCATTGTGCCAAAAGTCCCCAATGCACCGAAAGCCAGGATACACTGGATACATGCTACGATATATGCTACATTAACTGGAACCACTGAAAAATACAACTCATCCCTCACAAATAAACCCTCACACAGGTTTGCTGGTAGAAAAATAACTATGTTATAGTTACTAGTAGGCGGGAACAAAAAAAATTAAAAACAAAAAAATCTGGAGTTGAGCTCCCCCTAGTGGTGGCTGCAGGTGGAAGTTATATTTAAAAACTAATCAACATAAATCTATGCAGTGGGCATAGAGGTAAAACGACGCACACTTGAAATAAGGACCATATTACGAAGTTGCTTTCTTTTCATGACTAAGCGTGCCATTTCCTAAAAAAAAAACAAGAAGTGTCGGACCTTTATATGTCACCCATATTCTATAAATATTGCTCCAATCTATCTCCATGTATCCCCAAGAGAAAGCGGTGCTGCCATCAGATACCCAGGCGGCACTATTTATAGCCACGGCGGTGCATTTAAACCCTCTTTAACAGCGGCATGACATTGGAAGCATTAAAAGCCGGTATGTAATGCTGTGTATCCATGAAGCCGCTCAGCTGCACTAAGCTGTGTGCGCCCCGCTCTGGGATTTAAGTAGTCTGCATGTTAACAGCCGCCGCTCCCTTTTGTTTTGATGTTTTGGTCATTTCGTGATCGGTACCAGTTTCTTGTAGTCAAAACATAAATTTGTTATAACTTTAGGGCTGCGAAAACTAATTGAAATTAATCAGCTGTGACCACTTAGGACCAATGGTGACAGCTAGAAAGCGCTAATGGAACATGGTAATTAGCTGTCTTTACACGCGCTCTCACCTGCATTTTTTTTTCTTGCACGGTTTCGGGCATGCCGGATTGCTTAAGTAAGTATTGGCACGCGAAGTAGTGATATTGGATTTACCTCTGTGTCAAGTGCTGCCATAACTTTAAAAATTAAAGAGGTAGAAATTCTCCAGTGGGTTTCAGTCGGCGGTTTGATTCAGATTTTATTATCAGCGATGGCTCTATAATAAGCAAGAACTGTCCTCTCGGGTTAGCTATGCTTGAGCGCTTCCTCGCTTTCCTACTCCCTCCTCATTTTAGCCATGCGTTGCATTGAAAGTGGATTGTAGTCAGAATTCTGCGTGGCCTCTGCAGCCGGCAATTGTAATGCAGCTTGATCTCTTCTTCATGCAACAAATGTATAGACCTCGAACAGAACATCCAATGTCAGATTTTAGCATCATCCAACGTATGTTCCCTATTGATGGTTGATTTCACGTATCCGCTTTCACGCTTACAAACAGACTCGGGCGGTTCGCGATGCCAAATGCCGGTGGTTTTAATTATTTCGAGTGTATTTCTTGACTCCGTAACGTCTTAGATAAATGTAAACCTTGAAAGCTATACTTCGGCGTGTCTGTTGTCTGTATACGGCTTGCACGGTGTTCTAAAGATATCTGCATCCCCAAACTTATGTTTATAAATCCGGTTACCCTAGATAAAGTATACGGATAATGTATAGAATGGTGGAATTTGTGTAAATTGTTGATAGCGTGTATCTAGTAGACTGTTCCTCTGAGTAACTATGGTATGAATACAGAGGTGTAGAGTAGTGGGGAGGATATATGTTGGGGGGGGGGGGGGACCTTAAAGGGGTTGTGCCAAGATTGACTTATCACTTATCCACAGGATGGGGGATAGAAGTCCAATCAGTGGGGATCTCACCACTTAGACCCCAGCTATCTCAAGAAGTCCGTGTTCCCATATCTGTGTCATTGTGAGTTTGCTGTAACCCACTTACAGTGACACAGAAAATGAATGGGCTGGTGGTCACACGTACAAAGCACTGCTTCATTGATATCAATGGGGCTGATGGAAAAGGTGGAGTAAAACTGCTTGGATGGAAGAGCACCATGCATGTACAGCCACCTCTCCATTCGATCTCCTCCTCACAGCAGGGGGTATAGTGAGCCCGTAGTGAAGATAAGATGGGACATGGACCCCCCATTCTAGGGATTATATAGGTCTCTGCAGTGAGACCCCCACTGATCAGACTTTTATCACCTATCCTGTGTCAATCTTGGCATAACACCTTTACTTCAATGAAGCAGGACAACGGAAGAGTGTTTGGTAACTCAAGCTCTCTACTCTGTCCAGAAGGTACCATGTATAATTATCACAGTCAGCCCCGATTAACAGTCCATAGTGATCAGGAACCGGATGTCACAGGAATAAACTCAGGCCTAGGGTATTTCAACCTCCATCCTCTTGCATCAAGACGATGGAGGTTGAAACGGGAGGGAGGAGGATAACCCTTCTTTGAAGGTTACATCTCTTCTGCATGACCGAGAAGCTCCAAGGAAGCGTTGCAATCGCACCAGTAGACTTTTTCAACACACTCAACCTCTTGCACCTTCCAGGACCGCACATATTCCATGGACTTTCACTTTTGCACCAGCAACAAACCCTTATTGCACATTCTACCCCCCACCGAATACGGTGACCAGTTATTTAAACCTTTTACATGATCACCATAGTGGCGTAGAGACCCAGTATATGTCATCGGCCTAGAAGAGAAATATGGATATTTATGAAATAAGCTCCTGCATTTTCTCCATACGGCAGGTGAAGCAAATAGGGAATATACTTGGCAAAGTACAGCCAGAAAGAAAGTCTATCCCATTATCATCTCTGCTAATAAATGTTTTTGGTGTTCCTTAAAATTTAGGAAAACCTTCTTATTAGGATCACTAACTCCATCCCCATACCTCCATTACTAGGACGCTGTGAAACTCCAAACAATCAATAACATACCTTTTCTCTATACACTGTGGCTAGAGATGAGCGAGTATACTCGCTAAGGCACATTACTTGAGTGAGTAGTGCCTTAGTCGAGTATCTTCCCACTCGTCTCTAAAGATTCGAGGGCCGGCGCGGGTGACAGGTGAGTTGCGGCGGAGAGCGGGGGGGGGGGGGGGGGAGAGAGGGAGAGAGAGATCTCCCCTCCGCTCCTCCCCACCGCTCCCCGCCCCCCCCCCCCCCCCCCCCCCCGAATCTTTAGAGACGAGCGGGGAGATACTCGGCTAAGGCACTACTCACTCAAGTAATGTGCCTTAGCGAGTATACTCGCTCATCTCTAACTGTGGCACACGGTTTTCAGCCTTGGTCATTATGGATCAGGTGGTAAAGGTTCTGCCTATATCTATCTACCAGATGGTTCTCATTGTCCAATATTCTGAAATTTGCATTTAAAGTGACAGCGTCCTCCTATTCGGTGGAGCTGTTGCTAAGGGTTCCCATCCATTTAGCAAGGCTTCTCCAGCTAAACACCTCTCAACGTATTGCATTATTAAATATTACATGTATTATTCAGCGTAAGCTGCAGAATCCATAGATGTTAATTGTAAGCAAACTGTGCGCATAAATAAATGCATTAAACAGTTTGTCAGGGCAATTGTTGATCTCTGGCAGATTCCTTAATTAGGCCTGAAAGTAACAAAGCTGCTTGAAAGGAACGTATATTCACATAATGATCTCTTATATAAATATAGTTTTTACGTTAAATATATTTTAAATACATTTTTTAAGAATTTTTGGTGACTTTGATTCCTGCGTCACGATCTACGGAGCTGTGTAACGGTTTTAGGCAGGTGTGGAAAAAATGCTGCAAAGTTAAGAAGCTTTCAAAAATATTAGCATTTATAATTCGTCAATTAAGAAAATGCAAAGTGACTGAACAAAAGAGAAATGTAAATCACATCAATGTTTGGTGTGACCACCTTTTGTCTTCAAAATACTATTAATTCTCTAGGTACACTTGCACACAGTTTTTGAAGAAACTCGGCAGGGAGGTTGTTCCAGACATCTTGGAGAACTAAGCCCTGACTTTCTGTGGATGTCGGCTCGCTCCAATCTTTCTGTCTCTTCATGTAATCCCAGACAGACTGGATGATGAGATCAGGACTCTGTGGGGTCATATCCTCGCTTCCAGGACTCCTTGTTCTTCTTTACACTGATGATAAGTCCTAATAACATTGGCCGGATGTTCGGGGTTGTTGTACAGCTGAAAAATACATTTGGAGTCAATCAGATGCCTTCCATTTCGGAAAATAATTTTTACTTTGCAGCATTTTTTCCACTCCTGCCTAAAGCTTTTAGGGCTCTTTTACATGGGGTGACTGTTGGGCACAGAAGTGGCCATTAGGTCATCTTAGCTATATTCGTCTTGTGCTTTTACACATGAGCGATCATCGCTCTGTGAATGAAGGCAGAGTGGGTCGGAGATCGTTTCGGCCTACCTCCCCCATTCACAGTAAACAGGTAGTCGAATAATAGTGTGAGACTTTTAGTTCTGCAGAAATGACTTCTCGGCAGTCATCTCATATCAGTACAATCAGGATAACAATGAAAGGTGTCACCTATATATACATAACACAGGGTCACAACAGGTGATGGTCACAGCTGACCTCCTCCCCTTCACTGTATAGATCACAGAGCATGCTCACATCACTTTCCCATAGAAGTCTATATGTGATGGTCACAGCTCACCTCCTGCTCCCTGCACAGGTTACAGAGCACAGCTACAAAACTCTCCAATAGAAGTCTATACATTTTGCACACAGCTTACCTCCTCCCCCTTCCTGCACAGAGCATGCCTAGAGCAGTCTCCCGCAGAATTCACTGGGTCAGTTCTTGCCTATTATATGGATGGCCCATGAGTCTGCTGTAAAGCATATCTCTGCAACAATGGCAAGATGGTCACCCCCATAGTCATGTACAGACTATAAAATATGAAAAATATAAAGTGTAAAAATAAATAAAGATTAGAAAAATTGGAAATATTTCACCTGCTTTAACTAGTAAAAAACATACGTGATACATTCCCATTAAATCAGAGATTAAAGAAAGTAATATAGAATGTATATAGAACAAAGGAAATGTATTTCTGTTGATGTTACTTAAAGGGTTTATCCAGTATATCAAAACTGATTTCCTATCCTTAACATAGGCCAAAACGTAAAAAACAAAAAGGATAACCCCTTTAAATTAAAGGCAAGGACTATGTTCAAATATACTTTTGAAGTGAAGCTACCGATATAGTAACACTATTGACTGTTTAGCCAGTAGGTAGGTTGAAATCCTCCAAACAGCTAGAGTAGTATATGAATACCTAATGATTGCACCGTGAAAAATATATTATAGGGGGTTGTCCCTCCAAAGTAACTCATGGACTATACACTGGATAGGGCAGGGGTCCCCAACTCCAGTCCTCAGGGACCACCAACAGGTCACGTTTTCAGGATATCCTATGGTAAGAACCCCTGTGGCAATGTGTGAGGCACTGACAATAATTACATCACCTGTGCAACACTGAGGAAATCCTGAAAACATGACCTGTTGGTGGTCCCTGAGGACTGGAGTTGGGGAACACTGGGATAGGGGATAACTTACTGATCGGAAGAGGTCCAACCACTCAGACCCCAACTGATTCTGAAAATGACCATTAGGGGGGTCCCTGAATAAGCAAAGTGGAAGGCGTACATGGATGCTGCCTGTCCATTCGTTTCGGTGGGAGATAGCCGACTTCAAGCATTCGTCCTTTTTGTCAACGTGACTGTTAAGTCTACGGATCCTCTTTATTTCTATGGAGACGACTAGTGCCAAAATGCAAAGTCCACTTTAAAAAAATAACTAAGATGGATGCATTTCAATAAAAATAAAATAAATCTTGGTATTTGTATAGCGCCAACTTATTCCGCAGCGCTTTCAGGTAATTATTACTTATTACCCCCCACCAAGCTGGGTTCTCATTTTACCGACCTCGGAAGGATGGAAGGCTGAGTCAACCTTGAGCCGGCTACCTGACTCATGCGGGGATCGAACTTGCAACCTTCAGGTTGTAGGCGAATAATACTGCCATGACATGACTAAATATGAAATTTTTCTCAAAATGGGAGCAGGAACCTGTGAAACGCTGCATTATTTAGTATAGCTTTCTATTAAAAAAAAGGAATAAAGGGGCAGTCTGGAGAGAAAAGCATATAAACTGAAATCTGCTCAGTAGTGTGGAGCCAACCGATCCAGTAGAACCCTCTTTCAGATCGAACCTCAGGTGGTTCGGAGGAGGAGGCATGGTTGCTCAGTGGTAAGCACCGGTCTCTTTGTGTTTGTGTGAGTTTGTTCTTCATAATAATCACCTTTTGTTATGTAGAGCATACATTTACTGAGGAGGAAGAGGAAGGAGGATAAAGAAGAAGCATGGTGGCTCTGTGGTCAGCACTGTTGCCTGGTAGCACTAGGGTCCTGGGTTCAAATTGGACCAAGGACAACCTCTGCATGGAGTTTGTATATTCTCCCTGTGTTTGTGTGGGTTTCCTTCCACGCTCTGAAAACATACTAATAGGTGAATATAGATTGTGCGCCCCAATAGGGACAGAAAATACCAAGTGATGTAAAGTGCTGCATAATATGTATCTGCTACATAAATAAGGGTCATTATTAGAGATGAGCGAGCGTACTCGGTTCAGGTGTTTTTGCACTCAAACACCGCTTTTTCCGAGTAACTGACTACTCGGACGAAAAGATTCGGGGGGCGCCGGGGGGGGGGGGGGTAGCAGTGGGGAACAGGGTGGAGCTCTCTCCCCCCCCCACTTCCCGCTCACCCCCGGCGCCCCCCGAATCTTTTCGTCCGAGTTGTCAGTTACTCGGAAAAAGCGGTGCTCGAGTGCAAAAACACCCGAACCGAGTACGCTCGCTCATCTCTAGTCATTATTATGAAACACAAACTCCATACCGATTTGAGCCCAGGACCCCCAATACTGCAAGACAACAGTCCTAACTGCTACAGGGAAAGAACCATCACCTCATTTTAGGGGCATTGGTAATGTTTTGGTGAAGTTTGGGGATTTGGTGTGCTCAGGATGACTTTTTTATGTTTTTAGACAGTGCTGATCAGGTTTTCATTAATTTTTTCCCCCAGACCATCCCTTTAAAGGAGTTGTCCCGCGAAAGCAAGTGGGTCTATACACTTCTGTATGGCCATATTAATGCACTTTGTAATGTACATTGTGCATTAAATATGAGCCATACAGAAGTTATAAAAAGTTTTTCACTTACCTGCTCCGCTGCTGGCGTCCTCGTCTCCATGGAGCCGCCTAATTTTCGCCGTCTAAAATGGTCGAATGGCCAAATTAGACGCGCTTGCGCAGTCCGGGTCTTCTGCTTTCTTCAATGGGGCTCCGTGTAGCTCCGTGTAGCTCCGCCCCGTCACGTGCCGATTCCAGTCAATCAGGAGGCTGGAATCGGCAATGGACCGCACAGAAGAGCTGCGGTCCACGGAGGAAGAGGATCCCGGCGGCCATCTTCAGCCGGTAAGTATAGAAGTCACCGGAGCGCGGGGATTAAGGTAAGCGCTGAGCGGTTTTTTCTTTAGGTCCCTGCATCGGGGTTGTCTCGCGCCGAACGGGGGGGGGGGTTGAAAAAAAACAAAACCCGTTTCGGCGCGGGACAACCCCTTTAATTTTCATTGACCATAGAATGAAATAGGATTAAATCTCTCGGTAACATTTTTTTTCTGTACATTCTTTTAGGGATTGGGCAGAGTGAAAGAAAGCAGTCTATATAAAAACTAAGCAGCTAATTATATTGACCAGCTTAGAAATGAGCGTCCTTTATGATTTCTACTGTAAAAAAATGTATGTTCTTCACGCATTTTACTATGAGGTTTGTGGAGACGCCGCTTTAAGTATTCTAATTATATTATTATACAAAATGTCCGCATTTCAATTTTTGGGAAAATGTTACATGGATTTTCGGCATCACAGGATACAATTGTGGTCAGTATTAGATAGTCATTTAGCATGTTCTCACTTCAATACTATTTTGTGCCCCTAGGTTTGTTCCGGATGCCCCAACCATCATAATCCTCATCAGAATAGAGAGGATCGAATAAAACTCTTCACTTACCGCCGATAATTTCCGTGAATCAAACCACAAAAAAGTCAACCAAATAGACAAAACAACACAATGAAATAATGGAAACTGTTACAATGTGACGTCTGACAAAAGGTTAATCCAACTGTAGACAAAACAACGGGAGTTTCCTTTCTGTTTACCCCGGAAGGGCAGCGGTGACGTTCGGCATGTTTTGACATCTCCAATCACCCTTCATTTGATAATCCTCGCTTGAAACGGATTCACTTAATAATTTCCCGCAAAGTCGTTTTTCCTACAAATGCTCAGCGGTGACCTCACTAACAATTAATGACAACACTCTAATTAATTTTGTCACTTTGATTCTTGTGGCCCTCGGTATTGTTCTGCGCTCTTTAAAAAGTCCCGATATAAGCAATAATATCTTATTAAAACATTTTTATGTTCTCGTCCCGTTTCAGTCGTTCTATAATTTAATCTATTGAATGAGTTTGTTATTCGAATTATAACATTTTTGTGTGGATTTTATGCCAAATCTGAGTCCGAATCTGCTGGTTATACATGTCCATTTGGTTTCAATGGGAATCTGCGCAATCAGGTCATTCTCCACAATTCTCCCCATTTGTGGAACTAAATTCCACATTGTTAAAAAGGGTAAATGTCATATATTGGTGCGTTCTACATACATAAAATGCGCCAAAATTATCAATTGAAATCAATGGGAGGTGGAAATTTTGCACCATGTATGCTTTAATGCTATTTAACAGATTTTGACACAAAAATGTATAAAAAAGCCACTACATGAACTTCTAGGCCTCATACTGTGTTAATAAATGGTGAGCTAATTAGAGTAGAGTAAGGAGAAGAACAAAGAAATGAACATCGGTGCCGATCTGGCGTGCTACGGACACCAACACACCTGATTTACTACAGTGTGTCGATACCACAAATTCTTTCTTATGAGTGAAATAATACAAAATACAATTCTGTTGTTAACCTCTCTTGAACCCTGCTAACATTTCTTCCACGCTACTCTACACATATGGGCAGATATTCTTTATGTCTTGTATTTTGTCACAATGTGGTGAACTAACAAAAAGAAAAATGTGATAAAGTTATTGTGAATACGAAATACCAACAAGCACTGTACTTAATTATTTCAGGATTATCAATAGTGTTAGGTCAACCCTATTTTGGGTTAAACTTTGATAGAGGTTCACTTCAGTACGAACCCAAATTAGGCTTTTGGCACATTTCTACCTGAAACGGGGCTCTACTGGTTCATTTTGCTCCACGCTAGTCCTGAACACTGGGGTATAACACCGTCTAAGAGTGTTATACTGGGCTTTTATGGCTCTTAGACAGTGTTATACACCAATTTTAGGAGTTTTGGTGAACTTCTGGTTGGGTTCAAACTAATTCTGACAGTATCAAACTTTTTACAAAACTTAAGCGAACCGGCTGAACTGAACTTTTCAAAAGTAAGCTTATCAGTTATCACTAAATATGAAGTCAGATGCTAATTGGATGAATAAATTAACACCATCTAAGGTTAAGGGCCAACGATTGGTCAAACTGATGTTCTTACAAACTTTCATACCTAATCACTGCCCAGAGTAAAAGGCCCTGTGATCAAACAACAACCAAAAAGAATGCTCCTGTGTTCTTTGATTGCATGGGGATCAATAACTGATAATTTCTTGGCAGCATATCTCCCTGTGTAGGGAGGTGATGTGCTGCTGACAATGTTTGTAAGTGCATAACAGGATGTGGTAATGATAAACGATCATATGAACAATCATGTGAACATCTATCCTTCTCCAATAAGTAAAATAAAAACAAGCACCAATCGATTTACAATATTGTTGATCAGTACTCATTACGCTGTCTGCGTAAAAGGACCCTTTGGGTGCCAACACACATTAGACTAAAGTTAATGGAAATGGATAATTCCTCAGGTGAAATTTAACAATGAATGACTGTTTTAGCCAAGTGATTACAACTGTCACTGTCTGCAAATGAGTTGGCTGTAGAGATGAGCGAGCGTACTCGTTTAGGGCGATTTCACAATTGAGCACCGCTTTTTTCGAGTAACTGACTACTCGGGCGAAAAGATTCAGGGGGCGTCGTGGTGAAGCAGGGGGTAGCAGTGGGGAACAGGGGGGAGCTCTCTCTCTCCCCCCCCCCCCCCATTCCTCTCGGCAACCCCCCACTCACCCCCGGCGCCCCCCGAATCTTTTCGCCTGAGTAGTCAGTTACTCGAAAAAAGCGGTGCTCAATTGCGAAATCACCCAAAACAAGTATGTTCGCTCATCTCTAGTTAGCTGCACTTGAGTTTTTTGTGCAGTCGGAAAAGGGTCTTTCAATCAATGAAATATCTTTTCTTGAAAGAAAGTTCTCAGAAAGACTTCATCCATCGGCCGGTGTCATTGAACATGTAGGCCAGTTTGAACAAAGTTAACAGCCAACATGGATTAAACGTAGATGGCTGCATCTGCAAAACCAGATGATTGTTTATAGAGATGAGCGAACGTGCTCGTTTAGGACAATTACTCGATCGAGCATCGCTTTTTTCGAGTAACTGCCTACTCAGGCGAAAATATTTGGGGGGTGGCAGGGTGGAGCGGGGAATAGCAGGGGGGAACAGGGGGGAGCTCTCTCTCTCTCCCCCCCCCCACTCCCCACCACAACCCCCCGCTCACCCCCGGCGCCCCCGAATCTTTTCGCCCGATTAGGCAGTTACTCGAAAAAAGCGATGCTCGATCGAGTAATTGCTCTAAACGAGCCCGTTCGCTCATCTCTAATTGTTTACTTAATGGTCGTCTAACCATCCACCTACTTCTGTCTACTGAGCCAGCCTTGAGGTACCTTTACACAGGACAGCTGTGGGCCAAATAATTGCTCGAAAGAGTAATTTCGAGCAATAGTCATTCAGCGTAAACTTATCCACCGGCGGTCATTTCATTTCAGCTTAACAAACAGAATCGTCGCTGGTTGATCAAAAATCATCTGGTGTAAAGTCACAGTTGTTCATATTTGAACGTTTTGTGAACAGATTTGTATGGAGATCCTCTATAGGAACGATATCTCGGAAAACAACTAATGAAAATCATCGCTCTGGGTAAAAGCAAACTAATGACTGTCATCCGTACACTTCAATGACTTGTATGAGCAACCATCTGGACAATAGTTGCTCCATGTAAACGTTCAGTACTTTTAGGCTCACACCACATTTGTGCCCTTGGCAACTATACTTTTTTAAAGAATGAATAGTATAAAAAGGGAGGTAGTTATATACTAAGTGTTTAGGCGTTTGACCAGTGCATCAAACAAATCTAACAAAAAGGTGGACAGTTGATAACGATTTGACAAGTTTTTGGGTCAGAAGCGGCGCTCCAATGGTGTATGGAAAGGTGGAGGACGAGACTTATGTAGAAAGGCACTCACCGCAACTGATCCGGTCCTATGATTAAGTGACCGGTCAGTTTGTTGGTCCAAAGTAGCCTTTCAAATCAAATGTAGGGTGATATACGTTGGCGGTCCTAGGACATCCCCTCAGGGAGAGCAGCAGCGAACGCCTCCGAAACAACAATGTTAAGGAGGAAAGAAATACGTATTCATAAATAGGGAAAAAACTCACTTATTGCGCTCCGTCAAACCGTAACAAGATAGAGGAGTCTTACTTGTTGAGGGGTGCCTGGACTCCTGGCACCCCCAATCCAAGGAAGCAGAAAAAACTCCAATGGAGCAGGCGTATTCTTCATAGGTCGATTTATTTCATATAAAATGATTAGATTGGCGCTGCAACGCGTTTCGGCTTCTGTCAAGCCTTTTTCAAGCATGAAATATATAGATATAGATATATAGATGATAGATAGATAGATATGAGACAGATATGAGATAGATAGATAGATAGATAGATAGATAGATAGATAGATCGATATGAGATAGATATATGATAGATAGATGCATAGATAGATAAGGGATAGACAGATAGATAGATAGATAGATAGATAGATAGATAGACATATAGATAGATATGAAATAGATAGATAGTTAGATAGATAGATATGAGATAGATAGATATGAGATAGATAGATAGATAGATAGATATGAAATAGATAGATATATAGATATGAGATAGATAGATAGGAGATAGATATGATATAGATAGATATGAGATAGATAGATAGATAGATAGATATGAAATAGATAGATATATAGATATGAGATAGATAGATAGGAGATAGATAGATATAAGATAGATAGGAGATAGATAGATAGATATGAGATAGGTAGATAGATAGATAGACAGATAGATATGAGATAGATAGATATGAGATAGATAGATAGATAGATAGATATGAAATAGATAGATATATAGATATGAGATAGATAGATAGGAGATAGATATGATATAGATAGATATGAGATAGATAGATAGATAGATAGATAGATAGATAGATAGATATGAAATAGATAGATATATAGATATGAGATAGATAGATAGGAGATAGATAGATATAAGATAGATAGGAGATAGATAGATAGATATGAGAGAGATAGATAGATAGATAAATAGATAGATATGAGATAGATAGATAGATAGATAGATATGAGATAGATAGATATTAGATAGATAGATAGATAGATATGAGATAGATAGATAGATAGATAGATAGATAGATATGAGATAGATAGATATGAGATAGATAGATAAATAGATAGATAAATAGATAGATATGAGATAGATAGATAGATAGATATGAGATAGATAGATATGAGATAGATAGATAGATAGATAGACAGATAGATAATTGTACAAGCTTGGTAACTAATACCTTATATTGGTTAGAGAATTCATTCTGGTCGTCTCCAATGTCTGACCACACACTACCATGAAGTCTCATTTGCATAATTTACTGTATAAATTGAAATAATTTTAATCTCAATAATATTTATAGTTTGACAAAAGTCAACATAATACCAGGTAAAGTCTTCTAACCTTACAAACACTGCAGGTGGTTAGAGTAAAGTCCGCTACTGTTCAATGTATCAATCAATCAAAAAATAATTTTGCTGAAAAACGTTTGATACTTGCTCAACAAAAATAGAAATGGCACCAAAATTCCAGAATGTGTAAGAAAAAAAAAATGTAAAGTTGTTAATATCCAACCATAACTTACAGAACCAGAAGTGGGATTTCCATAAATTTCCTGGAATTTTGACAGTTTGTGTATAGTTGTTATGTGATTTTATAGAACTTGTCACACATTGCTAATGGTTTGTGTGTGTATATATCACTTTATTGAGCTCTCCCAATCAGATTCTGGAACTCAGTTCCGTTCCAACATTCCCATTTAATAATATTGTTCCAATAAATATAAAATGTCATGATTTAGAGTATTTTTCACATACAAGTTGCTGCTACAATGTAAGAGCCGAGGATGAAGGGAACCTTTAAATAGAATCTGTAACACAATGATACAATTCTTCTTACACGGTAACAATTAAACATATCGTAGTAGTTGTAGATCCTGTAATACTAATCCGGTCTGTTCCCCTCTTCCTGCCATCGACTCCTGGTAGGAGGCAGTCAATGTTTGTCTATTTGTGATTAGGGTAATGTATGCAGTTTCCTACTGTAACTTGCTTCTGCGTGCGTAAGACTCGTACATATTTAAAGGCTGGGTATTCAGGGAGTATTTGTCATGTTCCTTTTTTGTTCTTAGCACGCAAGCAAAGGCTGTTAGCCTACATACAGGAATTTCTGATTTTATACCGTGTGTGTGAAGGAATGTGTGCAATGATTGCGTGTGTATTCCATGTTATAGCCGCCGACTGACTGCAAATAATGTCAGCATTATCACACCATTACATATCACCGTTATATGCTAATTAATTACAAATAATTTAATTAACCTAATTAGCTAATTATTTAACAAACATGATGATTTGCTCATCACTGATTTGATGGCCTATAGAAAGTAATGGGAAAATCAATTTCCAATTTTCACACACCTGGTGGAACCACCAATGCATCCTGATGGCAGCAAGCTGGAGAAATGAGAATAAGGGCCTATCTGTGTATTTTTAGTTCTTGTACTGTCTACAATGAACTAGACACACGGACCCATAGTAGTCAATACAGCACAAAAAGAAATATAAAGTCAGCACGTTAAGCCGTGGCTGCGACTATACAAGTACAAGCGGAAACACATGGCGATAGCAGTTATATACAGTTGATATCAGAAAAATACCTAACTTCAGTAAATATAATAACCTCTCTCTCTCTCTCTCTCCCGGCCTGCCAGTCAGCCAGCGGGAAGGGGCCAAAACTGACACGTCACAGCAGGAAGGGGCAAAAAACTGGAGAGGGGTCGAACATGGCGTAATGCTCGTTCGAGTAACGAGCACCATCGAGTGTGCTAATACTTGAACGAGCATCAAGCTCAGAAGAAGACATTCACTCAACTCTAGTTCCTACCTTTCAGCAGACACCGCTCTCTGGGCCTAAGCCTACAAATAAAACCAGGGAAAATAGGATACCAGACTGTGGAACTCTCTGCCTGAGGACGTGGTGATGGCAAAATCCATAGAGGAGTTTAGGAGGGGACTAGATGCCTTTCCAGAGCGCTATGACATTGCAGGATATAGACATTAAATAACCAGCGGGGTTGTTGATCCGGGTCTTGGAGTCATGTAGGAACTATCAAAACGTTGATCCAGGGATTATTCTGAGTGCCATTATGGAGTTAGGAGGAAATTTTTTGCCTCAAAAGGGCTAATTGGCTTCTGCCTCATTGGGGAGTTTTTTTTGCCTTCCTCTGGATCAACAAGGGGGTAGAAACAGGCTGAACTAGATGGACATTGTCTCCCTTCAGCCTAACATACTATGTTACTAAATTATATGATCTAGTTAAAGGGACAGGAGGCAGATGGGATAAAGGGAGTGCACAACATCAGTGGAGGCAGCCATTACTCCACATACAGTGGATATAAAAAGTCTACACACCATTTGAAATGCCATGTTTTTGTCATGTTCAAAATTCCAACAAAGATGAATCCTTTCCACCTTCCGTGTGACCCGTTATCTGTGCAATTCCAAGGAAAAATAAACTGAAATCAGTTAGGGTAGAAAAAAAAAACAGAAACAAAGCTAAAACATTGTGGTTTTATAAGTATGAACGCCCTCTTATATTTGAGCATGTGGTTGTGTTCAGAATCAGCCAATCACATTTCATGATAAATAGTAGTCTGCACTCTGCTGCTATTATTTACAGGGATTCTGATTTCCCCCCGTATAAAGTTCAGCTTTTCTTCTAGGAGGATTTTCCTGACATTTTCTTAGTTGCATTTTTCGGTAAAAGCCATAAAGAGCTAACAGCTCATCAAAGGGATCCGATTGTTGGAATGTGTCAGTCAGGAGAAGGGGGCCAAGACATCTCCAAGGCATTACATCTACCATAGGACACAGTGAAGAAGGGGATTCAATGTGGCACAAAAGTGACATTACCAAGAACTGGACGCCCCTCAAAAATTAATGAAAGGACCAGAAGAAAAATGGTGCAGAAGGCTCCTAAGAGGCCTACAGCAACATTAAAGATGGTGCAGGTGTTTCTCTCAAGTACCTTGTTGTGTAGTGAAAAGTACAAGACTTTTCTAACAAAGAAAAACCACGAAGCCTGGCTATGTTTTGCCAAAACCTACATACCTGCCAAATGTATGTGGAGAACGTTTAATGGTCCAAGGTTGCGCTTTTTAGCCGTAATTCCAAAAGGTACGTTTGGTACACAGCCAACACTGTGCATCATCAGAAGGCCACCACCCCTCAGTGAAGATGCTGGAGGCAGCAATATGCTTTGGATCTGTTTTTCTGCTGCTGGAAGTGAGGCTCTAGTGAAGGTAGAGGGAATTCTGAACAGTTCCAAATATCAGTCCATTTTGGCACAAAACCTTCAAGCCTCTGCTGAAAGGCTGAAGATAAAGAGTTATTTCACCTTCCAGCAAGACGACAACTCAAAGCATTCCTCCAAATCATCAAAAGAATGGCTTTACCAGAAGAAGATCAAAGTTTTGGAATGGCCCACCCAGAGCCCAGACCTGAATCCCATCGAAAATCTGTAAGGTGGTCTGAAGAGGGCGCCACACACAAGCTGCCCTCGCAATCTGACAGATTTGGAGTGCTTTTGCAAGGAAGAGTGGGCAAAGATTGCCAAGTCAAGATGTTGCATGCAAGGTTCTTAGTATATAGTTTGATCAAAGCATATTAGCCCACCCACAAATGTCCAGGTGAACATGCTTACGGATGGGTCCTAACACTAATACTAGGCATATGGTTTAATTGCAAATACAATGACCTGGGAAAGATGGGTTTCCTAACTTTTCAGCCTGGTATTTATTAGTTTTAGGTCTCTTCTGCTTCTTCTCATCGTTTCATCCTTCTTTCTTTTTCTTTCTTCTCCTTCCTTCTGTTATTTATGGCCTTTATGCCTCTTAGACATCAGTTTTTGGGTGTCGGTGAAGTTCAGGTTCAGTTTGAGCTTATTCAGACCAAATCAAACTTTTTGCCCAAATTTGACGAGTCTATCCAAATCAAACTTTTGCAAATCTTGCTCATCAATACTCAGCTTCAAAGTTCTCCCGAATGGATGCACTTTGTTTAAAGTTCCCCCTTGCGGATCTGTTGGTGTATCCTGAGATGCGGCCTTTTAAAAATGGATCTGCCTAGTGCATTAATGAAACTGTTTTGCAGTCTTCCTGCACACGCCCGCGCACTCTCGCAGCAATGACTTCCGCGTTAATATGTTTGTGTTTTCCTATCACTGAATGTGACCTTGCGCTTGCAATAGATGCAAATGATATGCAATTTACAAACACTGATTTGCTCTCCTCGCCAATAGTAAACTGTCATTCTTGCTTTCAAATTGGCTGCTTCCTGACAAAATTCACCATGATTACCTGGCAGAGAGGTATTGTATTCTTTCAATCAGTCTCTGGGATGCACAGATGAATGGAGAGAAAAAATGTTTGGGGCACTTTAAAATGATGTCATCGATGTAAGTGGTTGGAAATGTGAAGTGAATGAAAGGGAGAAGAATGCAGTGATGCCTGCCTCTACACCTCGACATACGTGCATGCCATTACGGCTCTAAGGAGATGGGCGCTTCTTCCAGATAACGCTTTCCTGAATTTAAGAAATAAGTACATCTTGTTGTTCATGTCATGGAGTTTGATATTTATTGGCTACGGGCAGAAGTTAGCTCATGGGTTGAATATAAATGTTGCATTGCCTTCAGGGCACTGACGTAACTGTAGGGGATGCCTGGGATGCGGTTGCACCCAGGTCCTGTAGCCTTGGGGGGCCCATAAGACCTCTCTTCTTCATATAGGGAGCCCAATACTATGAATAAAGCATTATAGTTATGGGCCCTGCTACAGGTTTTGCATTGGGGCCCAGAAGCTTCAAGTTCAAGATAAACTTTTGCACCTGGGCCCATGAGCCTTTAGCTATGCCCCTGCTTTAGGGGATGTGGCGTTGGTGCGTATGCCCCAAAAAGTTTAGAGAAAAGCATTAAAGCTGTGAATATGTATATACAGCTCTACTGACAATCCCATATAAGTCAAAGGAGCCTGTAAAAATAGATGCTGCATAATTACCCAATGGTAGCATACAACACCCAAATCAATAGTGCCATACACTGACTCAATAGTGCCATACAGTGACCCAGATCAATAGTGCCATACACCGACCTGATAGTAACATACAAGACATATATCAGCAGTGCCATACAGTGACACAATACTGCTATACAACACCAAGATCAGTAGTGCTATACACTGCCAAAAGCAATAGTGCCACAGAGTGAATCAGACCAATTCTGCCATACAGTGAACTGATATACAACACACAGATGAATGATGTCATACACTGCCCAAAGCAATAGTGATATACAAGATTGAGATCAATAATGCCATATACTGCTCAGAGCAATAGTGCCATACAGTGACTCAATAGAGCTATACAGACCACTAGTGCCATACAATGCCCAGATCAATAATGTCACACAGTGGTCCAATACTGGAATACAATACCCGAACAAATATCATCATACACCACCTAAAACAATAGTGCCATACAGTGACCCAATAATGCCATACAACACCAAGATCAATAGTGCCGTTAACTTCCCAGAGCAACAGTGCCATGCTGGGAGCCAATATTGGCATACAAGACCAAGAGGAGTAGTGCCATACATTGGCCAGAGCAATAGAAACATATGGTGACACAATAATGGCATACATCATGCAGGTCAATAATGCTATAAAGTGACTCAATAGTGGCATATGACACCCAGATCAATAGTGCCATACACTGACACAGTAGTGCCATTTACTGACCAAATAGAGGCATACAAGAACCAGAGCAACAGTGCCATACACTGCCCAGAGCAATAGTGCAACACAGTGACCCAATAATGCCATACAACACCAAGATCAATAGTGTCATTGACTTCTCAGAGCAACAGTGCCATACTGGGACCCAATATTGGCATACAAGGGAAGAAGTGTCATACATTGGCCAGAGCATCGCTCAAAAGCCATCTTTTGAGCAATAACTGTTGTATCTAAACATGCGGACATCCTGCACTTTTCGTGCACTATTCGTTCATTGCTGATTTTTAGCAAGCCGAGTTCTCAGCGGGACACCGCTGATACCATTTTTTCAGCTGGTATCTCGCTTGGACCTCTCAGCGGGATGCCAGCTGAAAGCTCCTAGAACAAAGCAGCTGTTTGCATATACAAAGCAGCTGCTGTTCTCAGAGCTGTTAGCGGTGTCCTGCTCCACCTTCATTTAACTCTTAAGTAGCTAATTAGCTACTTAAGAGTTTATGCAAAGATGATTGCTCAAAACTGTTACTTAAACTGTCGTTTGAGCGATTTTTGAGCGATAATCTTTCAGTGTAAATGGGGCTTCTCTCAGTGTAATAGCTATTGCTTTTGTTACCAACCAAGATCAGGTACATTTGCCCAGCTGGAAATTAGTACCTGAACTAAAATTCTTTGTGAATATTTAGCAGTATATTCCAGCCTCCGGTGTGGTGCTGGTGCGGGCTAGTCCAAGGATCAGTCTTTAATTAGGGAGCCATAAATCATGCTACTATCTCCACCGCTCACTCAATAACCACATTAAAAATGACCAGTCCCCTTTTTCTATAGGAAGCTGCTAGCTTGTGATATTGTGAGTCCATCCAGTAAGACAGTCTATGCACCCTTTCATTCAACAGAGTCTACGTCTCTCTACCTACAGTATCATCAGGGATCGCCTCTAATAGATCACTCTTGCTAGTCTTAAGCTTTATAACATTTTTTCAACTACATAGAGATGTTTTAGACACAACATAGCAGCACTGATGTCAGAGGGGGAGACATGCTCTCCTGTCACAGTAACTGATGATGATCACATAGCTCCTGTCACAGGTATAATAGAGGAGATCACAGCTCTGACTGTATATTTATGGTCTATAACTTATTTAGGTGAATATAAAAGGTAATGATAATTTAACTGCCCCCAGCAGACAGAAATGATACTGCCTCTAGCTAATACTGTGCTGATGCATCATGGGAGAGATGTCAAGGTGAAACCAAAAACTCTCACCATCATGATGATGCCTGATAAGCATCTGACAGGAGGCTGCACTGCATGGAAGTGGTTGCAATACACAAAGGGGACCTTCAGAGTGAGACAGTCAATCAGGTGAAGAGGCAGGGATGGAAAATGTGTCTTTGCTGGAGTGACCCTTTAAGGTTAATGACCATAATACTGCAATTCCCCTGTAGCTCATCTAAACTGCCAACAAACAATTTGTAACTAAATGGAACCCCAATGACCACATGGGATTATAGGGACATGACACATAGTACTGGCTTCATAGGCCATGTTCACACTTTTATGGGCATCTTTGTGAACATGCCCTAACTGTGCTGAACCACAATGCCAAAACCAAGATTTTTTGTGGGGACGTGAGGTGCACTAAAATGTGCAACTATTTTTGGCCAGAAATCTGGAGTATAATGTTTCATACATTCCCCCCTATGTGGTCACTAGAGATGAGCGAGCACCCAAATGCTCGGGTCCGCGTTATTCGAGTCGAGCTTTTTGTAAAATTCGAGAGCTCTACTCGAGTAACGAACCCCATTGACTACAATGGGAGACTCGAGCATTTTTGTATGTGGGACGCCAAGCTTTTTTTTTTTCTCTTGGCTCGTGTTCTCTCTAATGACGCGCGTTGCATCACAGTGGAGAGGGGCCCAAAGCTGGGGAGGGGTCGAACACGATTTGATGCTCGTTCGAGTAACGAGCACCATCAAGTACGCTAATACTCGAACGAGCATCAAGCTCGGCAGAGTATGTTCGCTCAACTCTAGTGGTCACTATACCTTAAGGCAACTTTACGTGGCATGAGCCCCCAACAGCCATACCAGCAACTATCACTCCTGTCAGATTCTTCCGGTTTGCCCACTTCCAATCACAGTAAACAAGAGTCACTCAGAGATTGAGCGGCTCCGGTTTACTTGGCCCGGCAGTTGCTTGGTTCTTAGTTCTACTACATGAACAATTTGTCGCATAGTGCCCCGTCGGCAATCATCTCCAGTGATAACTTGGGTGATAATCTCCCTGTGTAAATGTACCTTTCCATCTAACGCACGGCACTCATCATGGATGACCTGCAGAGAGTGAGAACGGTCAGTCATCAGGTCACACAAGCGGTGAGTGCCGGCGTACATGTTCTATAGTATAATGACATATTTCAGCAATAACAAGGAAAAGAAAAGGTTCCAAAACTATAAATTTACCACGGCTACAGTATAATGGTGCTCAAAGTTTGGCATGTGAGCTAGTAAATTCTGGGAAATTGGCAAAAAAGATGTTATTATTCAATTCATCATTCATGAAAGGAGGCAGTGGCATTCCAATAAGAGATTTACAGATTAGATCTTGTTCAGGTCACTTTCTGTTCTGTACAGCACATTTATATAACACCAAGCAGGTCCAGGGAACAGAAATGTCAGCTGGCGGTGTGTCAGCTTGTTCTTGTTTTTGCATACGGAGTCTTCTTTTATTATACAATATACAGTTTAGTTGGTTTTAAAGGACATGTCTAGGTTCAGTCCCCGCTCTGCTCAGCCTCTGTATATAGTTCCTTAGAGCCCGCTTTCTAGAAGTTTCCAGGACATATGACAGTACCATTTAAAAAAGGTTTGAAGAGAATCATAGAGTCGTAGAGTTGGGAGGGAACTCCAGGGTCATCGGGTCCAACCCCCTGCTCAGTGCAGGATCACTAAATCATCCCAGACAGATGTTTGTCCAGTCTTTGTTTGAAGACTTCCATTGAAGGAGAACTCACCACCTCTCATGGCAACCTGTTCCACTCATTCCTCACCTTCACTGGACCAGCAGTGATCACATTGGTATTATTTGGACAGTGTTGTTCATGGCCCCTAAAGGCCTTTTTACACGCAATGATTTTTGCTCAAAATTCGTTCAAACGGCCGAAAATTATCGAAGGTTAACTTAAAATCCATCGTTCAGCCACTGAGAGACAAAGCAAACACTTTTATCTTTTAATGGACTGCAGGCTGTTCTCCCAACGGCATGTTTACCCTAGCTGGGAGGAGAACAATCCAATCTACTGGCAGCCAGGAGAGAACAAAGGAATGTGCTGGCAGTTGTTTGCACAGCTGGGTCTGTGTTTGAGCACATGCTGGGCTCTGCAAACAACTTGTGCAGATCCTTTTACATGCAAATGAAGATGCTAAAGTGTTAATGGTCATTACTGGCCATTAACTCTTTATGCCAATGCATCGCTAAATCTTTCAATCTTTTAGTCATTTGAAAGATTATCTTTGCATGTAAAAGAGCCTTAAGTTGAGGACTTCCTGGGCAGTTTAACAGTTATTATGGTGACGTCCTAGATTTCTATGCTAACCTTTTGATTGCGACATTTGCTTGCAAATACAACAGAACCCAGATTTGACATGAAGTTATTGCTGAGGCTGGAGCTAGACAGAGGTACCAGTAGCTGGTAGTCAGTAGGCAGTTATTAGTCGTACTATTTGTTTGTTTCGCTGGTATGAACTGTACCATCTTATATACACCTGAGCAAATGCAATTTCCTTTTTGTTCCTACGTCTCCTTATTTTGCATAGTATCCTAAAAGAACCCGGGCGCTTAACTTGTGACCCATTATAGCAGAACTTACAAAAGTAATCTTTACCATTGATGGTGAAAATGCAGAAAAGTCGCCCCATCTGAAACTTTGGCCCTGAGCCCCCAACTGTACACTGATGTGACTTGAGGTGAGTCTATCTGCCCTAAATGTATACACATTGTGTAATAATGCATTCCGTTTGCTACCACATAATCAGAGAAATAACATTCCTGTGACTTAGGATCTTGGCTTTAGAAGAAAGAACATTATTTCTTCCTGAATTAAAACAAATCTTTTCCCCAGTAAACACTTTGAATCAAAATTCCAGCCTTTGATTATACATTCCTGAGCGGCTCAGATGAAACTGCTTGATTGGAGGGTTATTACTGGATACTAAACTAATGTATATATAGATGTGTGTAAAACAATAAAATAACGGCAAATCATCAATAGAATTATCAATAGAAGCTTTAATATGGTGAATTCTAACAATCAGAGAGGATCATGGTTACATTCTTAGGGTGCATTCAGACGACCGTATATCGGCTGGGTTTTCACGCCCAGCTGATATATGGCATCTCTTTCTGCAGGGGGAGGAGGCTGGAAGAGCCGGGAGCAGTGCTCTGAGCTCCCGCCCCCTCTCTGCCTCCTCTCCACCCCTCTGCACTATTTTCAATGAGGAGAGGCGGGACGGAGCTAATTCCCGGAACTTAGCCCCACCTCCATCCCGCCTCCTCTCATTGCAAATAGTGCAGAGGAGGCAGAGAGGAGGCGGGAGCTCAGAGTACTGCTCCCGGCTCTTCCAGCCTCCTCCCTCTGCAGAGAGACGCCGTATATCGGCTGGGCATGAAAACCCAGCCGATATACGGTCGTGTGAATGCACCCTTACATGTAGCAGTCTTTAATAGCATTAATTAGTTGTCTGCTAGTAAATGGGATCTCATCTTACTAATGGCTGCAGTTACCATTAAAGGGGCTTTCCAACCACAAATACTATTCATGACGTATCATCAGGATAGGTCATCAATTGTTGATCGGCCAGGGCCCAACGCTTGAGAACTCGACGGATCAGCTGAGTGGAATCATGCTGTCAGTGACGCTACACACAGGGGTCGGATCGGAAACAGCTGCTCTGACCCCTGTATAGTGGCCGGTGCTTGTAACTGCAGGCTCATTAAAATTATTGGAAGCTACACTTGTAATTACAAGTGTCAGCCACTACACAGGGGTCAGAGCAGCTGCTTCTGCTCTGACTCCTGTGTGTAGCGGCGCTGGCAGCATGCTCTTGCTCAGCTGACCGGCTGGGTTCCCGAGCAGCGGACACTTGTTGATCAACTATTGATGACCTATCCTGAGTACAAACAGTATTTGTGCCAGGAAAACCACTTCAACTTCTTCAGGACCAGAGATTTTTCCTTTTTTTGCATTTTCGTTTTTTCGTTCCTGCATTTCAATAGCCTTAACTTTTTTATTTTTCTATTGACATAGTCGTATGAGGGCTTGTTTTTTACAGGTCTGCTTACATTATTAATGGTTCCATTTAATATACCATATAATGTAGGAACAAACTTTTAAAATAATTCAAGAAATTAAAAAAATATAGAGAGAATTGCACCATTTCTGGTGGGATTAGTTTTTACAGCATTCACATTGCACTAAAAAAAAAACAAAAAAAAGCAGTTCTGTGTGTCAGTACGGTTACAGTGATACCAAGTTTATAGAGCCTTTTCATGGTTTTCTTTTAAAAAAAACAAAAATTGCTTTCTGTCGGGATATTCTAAGACCTGTAACTTTTTTATTATTTCATTAATTAGGCTGAGTGAGAGCGAGGGCTCAGTCACACGGACCTAGCCACATTTTTCTGCACAAAAAGTGCACTGCCCGCTTTCCCCTGCTCCCCGCGGATATGAAGAAATCCTCTGAAAATCATCGCTAAAATGAGGGAAAAATAAAAAAAATATATACTCACTTTTTTGTGGAGTAAGCTGTCATTATTAGTACCATTTTGGGAAATATGCTTTTTGTTTACATAACGCATTTTTGTGCGCATAACACATGCGTTCAAAAATTTGCGTGATCGAAGCAGGTGGCACGCAGGAAAAAACGGACCTGGCCGCGTTTTTTCGCACAAAAAGTGCGCATAACGCATGCGTTCAAAAATTTGCGTGACCGAAGCGGGCGGCACACAGGAAAAACTGCACCTGGCCACGTTTTTCCACACAAAAAGTGCGCCGCCCACTATCCCCTGCTACGCCTGTGACACTTTTTATTCAAATTTTCTGGAAGCTGGGATAACAAAAAAACCCCCACAATTCTGGCATTGCATGCTTTCCTTTTACAGCCTTCACCATGCGGGATAAATATTGTGATATTTTAATAATTTTATACATACCAATCCCAAATATGTGTTTTTTTTTAATTGTTTAGATTTTTTATGGGAAAAAAATGGAAATGTGGTGCATTTTAAATTTTTTATATTTCTTAATTTTTTTTACTATTAAAAAAAACCTGTATTAAAACTTTTTTTTACACTTTTGTTTAGTCCCCACCAGAGACTTAAACTTGTGACCACTATTGTACACTCGCATGTACAATATACTGCAATATTTCACTATTGGTGTATATAGCAATTTTTGATGTTCAGCAGGCTTCAGTAAGCCCAGCGTCACCCAGAATTACATTCAGGGGTTGCCAATTGAGCACAGGAGGCCTCCTACAGCCTTGACCGCAGCTTCTAAACAGTTAATCGCCACAATTAGACCTAACTTTAATTTCAGCAATTACCAGCTCTGACATCTGTTAGAAACAACTCACTCCATACACTCTCCACGACCACCTAATGGATAATTACTAGAGATGAACGAGTATACTCGCTAAGGCACATTACTCGAGCGAGTATCTCTCTGCTCATCTCCATAGATTCGGGGGCGGTGGTGGGCGGGGAGCGGTGGGGGAGAGCGGGTAGGAACGGAGCAGAGATCTCTCGCTCTCTCCCCCATGCTGACAGCCGCAACTCACCTGTCACCGGCGCCGGCCCCCGAATCTTTAGAGACGAGTGGGGAGATACTTGGCTAAGGCACTACTCGCTCATCTCTAATAATTACATTATGCGGTCAGGAAGGGGTTAAAATGTTCCAACTTTATTTCTATTAAAAAGAAGTGACATTATTTAGAGCGGTGGTCTCTAATCAGTGGCTGTATAGTAACATGTGTCTCATGACCTCTTGCAGGGCAGCTTTCCATGGGGGTCCTGAATTATGACTATATGTACGGTAGTGATAAGTGACATTATTGCAGACATATCCTAACCAGCAAACAGCGCCAATGTTTGCAATCAGGTGCATAACTATCACGTAGGAGTCATAGCGGCGGCTAGGGGGCCTGCATCTCAGGGGGTCAAGACCGATAGCCCCAACCATCATAAGACTGTGATTACTATAAAGAGTTGGTGCATGCTGTGAGATAGAAAAGGACACCATACTCACCTCTGACGCTTTCCCCGTACCTCCGCTGTCCCTACTGCTCTGTTATGCCCTCACTTCCCAGCAGCTGTATTAGGCCAGGGAATGGTGGCAATAGTCACATGCATCTGAGCATGTGATCGGCTGCCAAGAATCGAAGGGAGAACAGAGTAGTGGGGAGGTGCAGGGGAAGTGTTAAAGGTGAATATACAGGGGGCAAGGAAGCTATAAATACTGAGCAGTGGCATAAAGAAGGGGGGCTAAAAATACTGAATGGGGGCATAAAGGGGTCGAAATACTGAGTGGGTTTGTAAGAAGGCATTATGATTAACCAGGGGCACAAAGAGGCATTTTTACTGTGTGGGGCTTACAGGTGGCACAAGAGTGGGGATATTGTGTGGGGCACCACAGGTGGCATTATTATTATCTATGAATGGGTAAATTGTGTAGAGGTAGGGTAAATGTAGGGAAGGTACTGGAAAAGCTGGGAGCCAAAGATGTCTGTATGTTAAATTCTGCAGAAAAAAGTTGTGGCCGGAAGTTGTCATGGTGATCTGGGCTGGATGGAAAAGATGGGAAAAGTGATGACTACAGTCAGAGAGGATGTCACCTGTGATCACTGGATATAACGGTACCATAATCACTTATACGGTCTGCAGAACACATGTAAAGTTTGTACATACCATTATATTGCCACTGTAGGGGATAATATTGGTCTTTGTGTAATGTTTTTGTCAGTCACTATGTCGTGGATGGTGATGCGATGCAAGTTCAGGATGGTGCAACAGCTGACAGACGAAGGCAGAGGCAGCACATTTTTGCAAAAATATGCTTTAAAGAGCATCAACCAATAAACATATTTATGCTCCATAGGAGGGTTCTCATAGTTAAAGGGGTTGTCCCGAGGCAGCAAGTGGGTCTATACACTTCTGTATGGCCATAATAATGCACTTTGTAATATACATTGTGCATTAATTATGAGCCATACAGAAGTTATAAAAAGTTTTTTACTTACCTGCTCCGTTGCTAGCGTCCTCGTCTCCATGGTGCCGACTAATTTTTGGCCTCCGATGGCCAAATTAGCCGCGCTTGCGCAGTCCGGGTCTTCAGCAGTCTTCTATGGAGCCGCTCGTGCCAGAGAGCGGCTCCGTGTAGCTCCGCCCCGTCACGTGCCGATTCCAGCCAATCAGGAGGCTGGAATCGGCAGTGGACCGCACAGAAGAGCTGCGGTCCACGAAGACAGAGGATCCCGGCGGCCATCTTCAGCGGTAAGTATTGAAGTCACCGGAGCGCGGGGATTAAGGTAAGCGCTCCGGTAAACTTTCTTTACTTCCCTGCATCGGGGTTGTCTCGCGCCGAACGGGGGGGGGGGGGGGGTTGAAAAAAAAAAAACCCGTTTCGGCGCGGGACAACCCCTTTAAACATTGTGGAATAAGTCTGTCGTGAACTCTTTCTAAAGACAATACACTAATATTGTTTGTGATACAAAATGTACTTCTCATCACCCGGCGTCCCTCGTTGACACATGCATCGCCTTCTATGTCTACTCCTTGGCAGCAGCACGGCATATGACTTCACATAACTATCAGTGTCTTTTGCAACTTTTGTCTTTTGCATAACCACTACAATATTTATCATATTTAGCTAAAGGCATTGACCTCAAATGCTCTGTCGGAACGATGCGGCAGGCTGCAGTGTCCTCGGTATTCACACAGAACTCTCTGTCTGGGGACGGGGCTTTGAATACCCCACCTCCAGCAAGCGAGTGCTGTGATTGGCTTACGAGCGCCGTGGCTCAGCCAATCAAAGCCGGTGCTCGATGAGCCAATCACAGCCATTCAGTGATGTCCTTCACTGAATGGCTGTGAATGATCAAACGCCAGCTCTGATTGGCTGGCGCTCGATCCAATCACAGCACTTGCTTACTGGAGGTGGGATATTCAAAGCCCCGTCACCAGAAGGAGAGTTAGTGCAGAGAACACGGCAGCCAGCCGCAGCCCAGGAGACCAGCACAAGAGACTCAGACGACGCCAGCTAGGTGAGTATTGATGTTTTCAATTTTTTTTTCAATTTGCTAGAGCTTCTTTACAGGGGACGGCTTATATTTCAAGCCCCCCCCCCCTCGAAAATATGGAATAGGGCTTATTATCAGAGTAGGGTTTATTTTCAGGGTAAAACGGTAGTAACATTCCTATCACCTAGCCATTAACCAGTCACACAAACAAGGCTTTGCTTTAAGCATAACCTATGGTGCCATAATTACAGTCCTGTGAGTCCATCAATCCTACCCATGCCATACAGTTCCGGGGTAGCAGCACACTCACTCACAACCAAAACCTCTTTGCCAGTCTGCTTTTGCTTTGCTCTTCGTCTACTTGTTTCCACATAGGAGACCTTTCAAAGCCCCTGAGGCATATCTTCAGCACAGCTGCCGCAATGTCCAGCACCCTCTCCTCCCATGCGTTGCAAGTTGCTTCACCCCAAGGATCCAATCAGTGTCTCATCTTCAGTCTCCAGAACATCAGGGGTCTTTGGTCTTTCTCTCTCTTTAGGCAGCTCCCCAGCATGAGCAAAACTTACTGCTGTGTAGCCTCACTCAATAGCCACCTAACTCTGCCTGCTGGTGCTGCACGCTGCTCACCCCTGCTCTCCTCTGATGCATCATCCCTGTGACACAGCTGCAATTACTTATATATTGGCACTTGGAAGCTCTGAGAACTTTCCTGATGGGGGAGGTGGGACCTCTCTCCCTCTAACATATTCTACCTAACTGTGGCTGGATCTTCTTGGTGTAACATTACCGCCTGCATCACACAGGAGGCAGAGTCTTCTCATAGCACTCTTCCTTCTCCCCAGCCACCTCAAAAGCAAGGGCCTGGGCTCAAACCAGGGCCTCTGTGCATCTTCTCTGACTGCCTTCTCGGCCATGGCTCCCTCACCATTAGAGGGGAGCCCCTCTACACATCGCCAGAACGCTGACAGGTTTGGCACTTCAGCGTACCTCACTTGGCTGGTCTTGTCGTCTCCCTGGGCCCATCCTGACCAAATACTTGACTGGAGGACTAACACGCAGTTTCTGAGCCTCTGCACTGTAAGGGAGCATGTCACCCCTACCCCATTACAAATATGTGGTTTATGCTGTTTATGCCTCTGCAGCATCCGAGGAGCAGACCCACAGCTGAGGAGATGGTGAGGTAGATAACTCTACCATCTCCTCCCTTGAGGGCAGGTTGGGGCCCATCCAAGTTACTGTTGGGGGAGGTCCCAGGGAAAGGGTAGCCAGCCGTTACCTTGAATCTTCTTGTCACTCGTGATGCCACCGTTCTGTCCTCTGAGCTGAAACTTGTAGGAAATAACTTAGTCTACACACAGGGATAACTTTCTGGACAAACCGGGAACGGTCAGTAGTGTCCATTTACTGTAACTTGATAACGGTCCAACAGTAGATTGGCACATATACAACAAGAGAAGGTGGTGTGACAGGGAGGATACTCGCGGCAATCCAGACAATCCACAATCACAGTTATCTGTGAGATACTGCTACCAGCGGCTCTCTTTCACTCTCTACAACTCTCTATCGGTACACACTCACACTTCCTGTGCCTTCCTTTGCCAAGCAACGATTCTATCCTCACTCATTGCTTAGTGGTAGCACCTGCACATCCCAGGTAGCATAGTCCCAGGCAAAGCAGTGGGAAATCGCTCAGCTTCCTCCATTCTTCACACACACTATCTGCTCCATCTCTAATGAAGAAGCTGCAGCTGGACTCCCTATGAGGAGACCTGTAGAGGAAACCACAGAAGGGATAGACACAGCGTCATTGTCATCACTGCTGGTCCTTTGGAGGGCAATAAAAGGAGGGCCATGTCTTAGATCTCCTTAAAAAGTGCAGCATAGAGAAACCTGGGTCTGTGGTGGCAACTTTGTGAAGTTACGAACAGGGACCAGTAGGCATGAATGATGGAAGGATCGTTCATGAGTATGTTGCAGCTCAGACTTGCTTGGAGAAGAGTGTCCTATTGGTTAGCCCTTCTTTAAATATTTTTGGCTTCTGCAGTGTGGTTGCGGTGATAGCTGTGACATTATGTGTGTAATGTAGTATTCCCTGTTTGGTATTCTAGTAGCTTATTCTAGTCTAGTTTGTTCTTATCAGTGTGGTCTTGTTCCTATGGTTGTTTAGTCCACTTGTTATGCACCATGAAGGGACCAAAGATGTCCTTAATAGGAGGCTAAGCTGTGGCCAAACACAAGAGTGGATGAAAGCTAGAGTCTTTAATCAAACCAGAGATTGTATCAAGAATCAGAAAAATGCCCAAAGGGTTAGGCAATAGACAAGAGTCCAATAACAGGCAGGGTTCAGAACCAGGAGGACAACAGGTAACAGCAGAAAAGGAACTAGCAGACTTGGGACTACAAACAGGGTGCCTAGAGGCACAAAGACATCAGGACAGACAGAACTGGGAACAGCAGTGGCAGAACCTCATGCATCAAATGAGGAAACAAGCAGTGTTATGTAGAAACATAAGAATTTCTGGCATAGCTGAGCAGGTTTCTGACAATAAGCAGAGCCAAGTTGCTACTGGCAATGATGTAGCTGTACCTATCTGGTACTGGCATTGATGTATCAGAACTGAGCTGGTACTGACAAAGATGTAGTAGAGCTGAGCTTGTCTGAGCAATGACGTATCAGAGCCGAGTTTGTCCATGACCATCTGATCCAAATGTAATACAGTAGGCCAGATCAGTACTGTTTGTAATATCGGTCTTGTTTCCTAGCCTCTGGTTTTGGTCTCTATTCCTTGTTTGTATTTTTCTAGCCTTGGTTCAGCTTGCTTTTTGGTTTCTTGTCTGGGTCCTAGTGTTCTCTTGTTCTAAGTGACAGTATTTCAGACAGGGTTGCCAGTAGGGAAAACTGAATGCTACTTAGGGACAGAGGTGTCTCGTGTTAGGGTCAGTGTCAGAGAAAGATTAGGGAAAGGCATAGGGAGAGCTAGTGTTAGGGATAGGAATCTTGGTTATTTCGGTTCCATATCATCTGTTTCACCCTCCACTGCCAGTTTCATCATCTTCCCCATAATCATCTAGTTAGAGTCACATTCTGAGTCCCTAGTTTTGTGTTAGTGCTTTGTTTTGTGTTGATACAAGCTTCATATCTATTATCATTTCAACAATCTGGTTGTTACACCATTTGGCTCTTAAGTAAGTTCTGGAGGTATCAAAGTACTGGAAGACACCAATGGTATCCCAGAAAGGTGACTGCTATAGCTGAAATTCAGATCTGCCATTTATTGTTCAGCTAACATTGTTACAGTAGGATATCCGGTATGGTGACAATACATTTTCCATGGATAGTCAAATTTTGAGTTCTGACTGCAGGGTCACTGCGTTGTTCGGTTTCTGGGTGATTTTCTGGGTGCAAATATATTATAATAACAAAAGCAGGAGTACTTACCTGTACTCTGCCATGGTGATCCAGCACTCAAGCTCCAACGGTCCTCCCATTATTTGTTTAAGAATGACTACCACCTGACTACTACAACTGATCAGAGGCCACAATGGTACACCACCATTCTCCTGGCATCATGGCTTCCAGTATCTGAGTGGTGATCAGGGGCGTAGCTAAAGGTTCATGGGTCTGATTACAGAAGTTCAGCTTGCCCCCCTTCCCGCGCAGCTACTCTGTGTGGCTACCAGTTGTGGTGCACCCCACAAAAAATATATATATATATACATACATTTATATATATATATATATATATATATATATATATATATATATATATATATATATATATATATATATACAGTATAAAACAGCATATCTTGTGAAAATGTTTATGACAGGAGAGGTGAATGATAAGAGTTGTCTCTGATCTGAGAGGTGGAAAGGGGTTCTATAAGTTACAGGCTGTAAACCTTTCTCTGCTTGTAAGGTGGCGTGTGCTCCTCACACTGCAGGGAAGCAGTGATGAGAATTAGGAGTTTAAGGGTTATTTAATGTAAACATGCAATGGTCACTGAGCCCAGAGCAGGTATAGCATGTGACGGGGGGGGGGGGGGGGGGGGGGGGGGGGGCACGTTATACACTAGGGATTTCCAACAGACGACAGGTCAGGGGCCAGCAAATTGTCTGTCATTTGTTAGTTCATGTGAGTCTTAGGCCCTTTTGACACGAGCGTTGCGTTTTCACGCTGGCAACGTCACAGCCGAAAAATGTGTGAAAAGAAAAAAGCCACGAGCAAGTCCCAATCAAAAATTGTATTTTCGCGTCCGTTAACACGGGCGGCTGCAGCGTATTCACGAAAAAATACGCTGTGGCACGGAAATCACTCGGTCGGCGTAAATCCTCGAAATGACTTCTAATACTTAAATAGAACCAGCTGTAATCTTTTCCCAGCATTGGACGCAGCTAAACTTCTTCCCCCTCCCTTTTTTTAAAGCTCCCATATAAGCCTATGGGAGCCTCCAGCATATTGCGGCAAAAGATAGGTTTTGCCCTATCTTTTCCATCTACATATAAAATCAGTTGCCGTTTTCGGTCGCTGATATCCTATTGTTCCTGGTGCAATGTTGTTACGCAGCTAAAAATCTCTCATCTGAATGAATACATTGGAAACCAATTCTTCAAATGGCCGCAATTTTTTATTGCAACTAAATTAGCCACGTAAAAGCACTCGTGTGAATAAGGCCCTAAACACAGAGAAGTGCCATCTATGGTAAAAAAAAACAAAAAAAACTGCCATACGTCTGGAGTGAAGCCCAGCGATGTTAGTGGTAATATGGACCCACATGCAATTTGGACCCCTGCAACCCCTATTGGCGGTGATGCCAAGAGAACGGCACCTAACCACTGCAGCCGTGATTGCTTGCCGCCATCAGGGAGGGCCGCGAGGCTGCAGTGCTACATTGTATGGGTAAGTACCCCTACTTTTGTTTTTTAACATATTTGCATCTATAATTAAAAAGTCATCAGGCAGCAGGACAACAACCTCCCTACTGGTAATAAACCAACGTTTTGTCTGTTTTTATGGTGCAGTTTATAGGATTATCCATGAGATGAGCTTTACCTTACTTACTATTATTCTAAATCAGCTCTGCATAGTGGATTACAATGTTTTATTGTTCCGTTTTTTATTTAGTAGTGGAACATTATTTTATCATCATCATTCTTGCTATTATTTTTATATTGCTTATATATTTATTTTCATAAGACAGAACGTTAGTTTTCCTCTTTATCTCCATTTCTCCTGCCCTCTTTTACTTTATTAAGATCAAGGTCTCACAAACAGTGAATTAATTCTTCATGGATTGTCCATCTGTCGTCAAACAGAGTCCCAACAGGCGCTTCACATGTTGTAGTCACAACTTGGCATTTGTTCTGACGCATCCTGCTGGTCACAAACTCCATTCTTCTCCGGTATGATGTCAATTTCAGTAAAGCTGTAAACAGAGCTCCATGATAGTAAAAGCACTTTATGTCCATGGATATTTCCTCTGCCACTAAGTAGTAACATGCTACATTGAATATGTACCGTAAAAGCAGGAATGAAATCTGGAAACAACTTGGCTACAAATGAGACGTCTCAGAGAGTCCTTCAGAACATGTGACAGCTCCTATTGGCACTGGCATTCCGGACAAATCCAAATTGTCATGTTGTTGGAAGTCCTTCTATCTTTTTATCTTGTTTCTTCATTTTGACATTGCGTGTTTTTTATGCTTTAAATTCATTAAAAATCTAGATATAATGGATTGTGGGATGACGCATAAATAGATAGAAGATCACAGAAAATTAATACATAATATATCAATGATATTATACTCTACTTTTCCTTTAACACAACTTAAAGGGGTTGTCCCGCGCCGAAACGGGTTGTTTTTTTTTCAACCCCCCCCCCCCCCCCGTTCGGCGCGAGACAACCCCGATGCAGGGGTTAAAAAAGAACACCGCACAGCGCTTACCTGAGTCCCCGCGCTCCGGTGACTTCTTACTTACCTGCTGAAGATGGCCGCTGGGATCTTCTCCCTCGGTGGACCGCAGGGCTTCTGTGCGGTCCATTGCCGATTCCAGCCTCCTGATTGGCTGGAATCGGCATGTGACGGGGCGGAGCTACACGGAGCCGGCATCCTGCACGAGCTGCGCCATTGAGAAAAGAAGAAGACCCGGACTGCGCAAGCGCGTCTAAGTTGGCCATTAGACGCCGAAAATTAGGCGGGCTCCATGGAAACGAGGACGCTAGCAACGGAGCAGGTAAGTGAAAAACTTCTTATAACTTCTGTATGGCTCATAATTAATGCACAATGTACATTACAAAGTGCATTAATATGGCCATACAGAAGTGTATAGACCCTCTTGCTGCCGTGGGACAACCCCTTTAAAGGCAATGCATAACTTACATTTTTCTTACTAAGTAAAGCCAGAAAGAGGAAGATTTCCTATTTTCTTATCTGTTTTTATTTTATGATTGTAGATTTTGTATTCTGTTGTCTATACATGGCTGTGGAAGGTGGCCATATTACCTGATCTGCTGTTGACAGTCTTTAGAGATATGCTTTACAGCAGCCTCATGGGTCATTCACAGAATGGACAGTAGCTGACCCATTGACTTCTATGGGAGAGTGTTGTGGGCATGCTCTGTGCCCTGTACAGGGAGGGGGGGATGAACTGTGACAGCCACCTATGGATTTAGAATTATAGAATGGTAGAGTTGGAAGGGACCTCCATGGTCATCGGGTCCAACCCCCTGCTCAATGCAGGATTTACTAAATCATCCCAGACAGATGTCTGTCCAGACACTTCTATGGGAGAGTGTTATGAACATGCTCTGTGACCTGTGTAGGGAGAAGGCAAGTTGTGATCACCACCTGTTTTGAATTGTGTATCCTGTGTTATCTATTATCTATATGTATGTGTCACCTTTCATTATAATCCTGCCTGTGATGATGATAAGATGACAGCTAAAAAGTTTTCTCTACAGAACAAAAAGTGTCACACTACTATTAGGCTTAGTGGTCATGAAAAAAGTATTATAGTACTGTACAAGCAATCAGACAATGCAAGTTCTAGTCCCCTGGTGGGACCAAAAAAAAAAACTTTAAACCCCCTGCACTCCCCACCAACCCAAGCAGTTTAGGTCGAGCTCTGATTGTTCAGCAGGAAAAAGACGTTTACGTTTGGGATGAACAGAGCTCAGTCTACTTAAAGCGGCTGTCGCTCCTGTTATTTCAGAGCTAGCAGCATGCTAAGATTCTTGGCTTTAGGGTTTAAGCAGACAGACACGTTTGCAAAGCTTTTTGCACATGCGACCATCACGCCTGCAAAACACGACAAAGCGTAGCCAATAATTTCAATGAATTTGTTATCACAAGCGTGTTTCTCATGCGCAATTCCTACATGCGAGAAAAAATATGCCTTGCCCTATCTTTTTGCTTTTTTTTTTGCCCACACAATAGTGTGGGGTTCAAACGTCCACATCGAAAGAGACTCTTAATTTACACATACGTTCATCTGTTTAAAGGGGTTGTCCCGCGAAAGCAAGTGGGGGTATACACTTCTGTATGGCCATATTAATGCACTTTGTAATGTACATTGTGCATTAATTATGAGCCATACAGAAGTTATTCACTTACCTGTTCCGTTGCTAGCGTCCTCGTCTCCATGGTGCCGTCTAATTTTCAGCGTCTAATTGCCGGATTAGACGCGCTTGCGCAGTCCGGTCTTCTTCTTTTCTGAATGGGGCCGCTCGTGCCGGAGAGCGGCTCCTCGTAGCTCCGCCCCGTCACGTGCCGATTCCAGCCAATCAGGAGGCTGGAATCGGCAATCAACCGCACAGAAGACCTGCGGTCCACCGAGGGTGAAGATCCCGGCGGCCATCTTCACCAGGTAAGTAAGAAGTCACCGGAGCGCGGGGATTCAAGTAAGCACTATCCGGTTTTCTTTTTTAACCCCTGCATCGGGTTTGTCTCGTGCCGAACGGGGGGGCTATTGAAAAAAAAAACACCTGTTTCGGTGCGGGACAACCCCTTTATGTCATTAAAATGACACAAAAAGCTTGACCATAGCCTTTACAGAACCTGAGCTACAGCTGTTTGAAGTGGAGTTGGGAATACTGAATCTACAACTGTCATCTTTTCAGCAGAGCAGAGAGGGAGAGAGAGCAGCAGCAGCAAAGTAGATTTGTGATCCTGCTGTATATTGCCCAGTCATAGGGGAAGGATGAAATGGATTTTTGCTCATGTCATGACCCCCCCCATCAATCAGAAAGTATATTTGGTCTCTGAGTGTTACATATGGATTTTTTGCTCATCTAATTACTCCTCTTAACCCCACAGATGCTGCAGTCATTATTCACCATGACATCTAAACGTAAAATCTAAAAACTTTTTTCCCCTTGCACAATGCTTTAAATATTGAAAAATTAAAAGTCCCCCCAAAAATAAACACACATAACTGGTATCACCACATCTACAAGCCATACTATAAAATGTTACATTATTTACTAAGCACGGAAAATTCGAAAAAGAAAAATCTAAAATAGCAGTTTTCTGATTATCCTGCTTCTGCTAAACAAGAATGAGGCCTTAGTCAGACGGGCGTTTTTAGCCGCGATTTGCGCATGCGCATGCGTCCGGCGATTTTTTAAAACCATTGCTTTGCAATGGTATTGGACACATGAGCACTTTTTATGCGCTCGTCCGATAAATTATAGAGCAAAAAATCGCAGATCGCACCTATCTGCGATCTGCGATCCCTGTTCTCTTCTGTATATGCGCTCAATGGGGCCGGCGGCAGCAGCGCCGACCCCATTGAGAACATATAGAAGACAAATCATTCTTCTCTGCCACAGCTGTAACAGCTGTGGCAGAGAAGAACGATGTTTGCCCATTGAATTCAATGGAGCGGCAATACATATATAAACCCTTCCCTGCAATTCATCCTAAAATGTGTTAAAATAAAAAAAAAATTGTATACTCACCTTTCCGCTGCAGCCGGAGTCCAGCCGCGGCCGCTGTCAGTTCTCCTGAACTGCTTCTTGGCACTATTCAGCCGGCGGGGCTTTAAAATCCCCGCCTGCTGAATGGTCTGCCTCTGATTGGTCACAGCCCTGACCAATCAGAGGCAGGTTTCACTCACACACCCATTCATGAATTCATGAATGGGTGAGTGACTGCTGCCTCTCAGCGCTGAGCCAATCAGGGGCAGGTCTGACTCACATCCATTCATGAATTCATGAATGGGTGTGAGTGAGGCATGCCTCTGATTGGCTCAGCGCTGAGCCAATCAGGGGGCAGGTCTGACTCACACCCCCTTCACACCCACTGCAGGACGGCCACGCGGAGCTCCGGCTGCCGGGAGAAGGTGAGTATACAATTTTTTTTTATTTTAACACATTTTAGGATGCATTGCAGGGAAGGGCTTATATATTTAAGCCCTTACCGACAATTCATCCCGGGCTTGCCCGCAGCGCATTGCTTTAACTGGAGTCGGCTCTATTGCCGTCTCCATTGAATGCAATGCGCTGGACAGCTCCGGCCCGTTTCTAATGAAACGCGGCTAGGAGCAGATTTTCAGGCGATTTGCGGGCGACTTGCGTGCACCGGTCACGCGATTTGCGGATGCGCATCCGTCATGCGATCCGCAAATCGCGCGAAAAATCGCCAGTCTGACTAAGGCCTTAAGAGGATAATCTTTAAAGTCATATACATGTCAAACCGGTACCATTAAAAGCTACATGTTACCCAGAAAAAAACAAGCCAAATACAACTCTGACGACTGAAAAAAGAAAAACGCTCTGGTTCTGAAATTGGGAGCCACAGAAAATGTATATTACATTTTATATTACGCAAAAGTGGTAAAACAGAATAAAACCTCTATAAATTTGGTGTTGTCATAATCGAAATGACCTGTGGAATAAAGGTAACATAATATTTATACCAAACTTAATGCCATAAAAATAAATCCCAAAAAAGCTGTGGTGAATTTGTTTTTTTCCATCGCCCCAGCAAAAAAAAATAATAAAAGTTTTTCAATATAGTGTATGTATCCAAATTGGTTTCTTTAAAAACTAGAACTCGACCCTCAAAAAAAAGGTGTCATACAGCTACACTGATGAAAAAATTAAAAGGTATGACAACTGGAACATAAAAGGGGGTACGATTTACCCACAAAGTATATTTACCTGAGTCAAGTTCAAAAACTACAATAAAAAAGTTACTTTTTTGGAGAGTTGTCCCAATTTTGATGCAACTGTTGGGTAGGTGTGGGGGGTTTTAAAGTTTAAGTATTTTGAAAACTATTAAAAGTTTAAAAAACATGCCATTTCTTAATATGCGCATAAAAAGTGAACACAATACAAAAAAATGAATATAATTTTTCATAATCTGTTAAAATATCATATTATTTATCCTGCATGGTGAGCGGCATCACAAAAATATAATACACAATGTCAGCATTGCCTTTTTTGGTCACCTGTCTTGCCCAAAAAATGAATAAAAAGCTGCCAAAAAGTCATATGTACCCCAAAATGGTACTAATATAAATTACATACAGCTCACCCTGCAATTAAACAAGCATCACACAGCCCAAATGATGCAAAAATAAATAGTTATGGGGCTCAGAAAATTGCGTCAGAAACCTAACTTTTTAACAAACTTTTCAGTAGTACAACATTAAAAAAATTTTTTAAAAATGTGGTACCACCCTAATCACACTAACCCACAGAATAAAGGCAAAATGTCAATTTTATTTCACAAAGTCTGTAAAAACAAAACTACCCCCCAAAAAATCCCATTTTCTTTTTTCATTTCACTCCACTTAAAAAAATGCAAAAGTTTTTTAGGGCATTATATGGTATTTTCAATAATACCATTAAAAATACAACTTGCCAAGCAAAAAAGTCCTCGTATGGCTATGTCGACAGAAGAATGAAAAAAATTATGGATCTAGGAAACCAGGGACAAAAAATGAAAAATTGAAAAATCTCTGATTTCGAACGGTTTATACAAAAAAAAAGAAAATAACTACAAAAACAAACAGAATTCTGAATTAGAAAATTATCAAAGAGCCTATAACAAAAATACTCCTGTCAACCAACAGACACAATATAATTGCACAGAGTAGGTTGTCTACGTCTTTCCAGATGTTTCTTGGGCTATAATTAAATGACACAGTAATGTGATTAAGCCATAAAGTGCTGATATAGACAATATTCCCAATAACCCGGTCGGATTAGTTAAACATAATCTCCTATTACAAGAGGGTGAAGTCAGGAGCTATCCAGGTTCATGTCCACATTCTTTGAAGAATAAACTAAGTAACAAACATGATCCAAACATAAGAAAGATCTTCCCGCTGTTTACAATATGGCAAACATTGTCCTCAATCCTTGTCAGATGTGTGAGTAATAAAAGCCGTAGACGCACAGCACATTCTACAGCCAGGGAGACTAGGAAACTGTTGTTCACATTTGCTTATAATGTTTGACTATCTAAGCATTACATACCGTGAAACAGATGTCGGGAGCTGGATTTTGAATTGGCCCATTCATTTTAAATGTAAATTATATACTGCCATGTCTGCTCCATATTGAGAAGCTGATATAATGACGACGAGAAAGGTACACTGGGACCAAAGATTTTTTTTCCCATTCATATACCAATTGCAAATGTAAAGTATAATCAGCTTTATAATTCTGTTCATTGCTAGTTTTAATTTATATTCACATTGAACCCTTTGTTATATGCAATCAGACCCATTATTTCCTGAGGTCTAACAATCTGAATTTCATTAGGTTGAGGCAAAAGAAATTAAATGGGAAAATTAAAAAAAATATCCACCTTCATTGTTTCTAAGATTTTTATTTTAATAGTTTGCGGAACCCGATTATTCAAGTATCAGAAAATTCCTTCAGTATGATTAAGGGGTTTTCTAAGAAGACAAAATCCTTTTCTAAAACGTTAAGGGTTGAAACCTTCACTTCTAGGTTGGTTCCAACACAGGGTCAAGTGGTATGGTCCCTGTCTGTGTCTATCACATCTTCAGCGGGGGCTGGCTGTTCCATTCATCTTAATAATTAAGCCAGCCCCCTTCTCTTTCTGTGCAGCAGCCGAGATGGAGAAATGGCGGCCTAAGTTCTGAGTAGACTCATTTTTTTAAGAATCACCCATAGTAATAAGATTGAGAATCCTTGACCAAAAAAATGAAGTTATAATGTTCAGCTCTTTAAAAGGATGGTGCCAAGATGGCATCACCTGTTTATATGCCCTATAAATGCATAAGAATGTCATTGAGCAGAGACTTCTTGTTCTGGACCTGATCTATTTCCTAGAACAGAAGCAAGAGCAGCTCCTCTTCTGTAATACTACATTTATCCTGCCACTTAAGAGGAAATGCCAGACTGGCCGAAGCTTCCTTCGGCAAAATCAGCTGATTGCCAGGGGTGCTAAGAGTCGGATTGCCCTGAGCACTAAATTTTCAAAGGGGTTGTGCATCTTGGCAGAACACCTTTAGTAGCAAACCCTATTTCCTAACTTTCACATTTCTATGATTGCTGAAGCCTGTCATACTAGTCTTATTGTTTCAGCCCATTTTAGGAGCCAAACAACAAAGAAAATGGAAATGCCGAATCCAGCAAATGCCTCACCCGAATGGTGCTAGATGGACCCCATTCACTATAATAGGGATCATCTGGCTTCCTGTATGCCCTCTCGCATTTTACCAGACAAAATATTGCAGAATGTAGCAGTATTCAGTCCATCATTTTGTGCTATAGGCTCCTAAAAGATGTGAACATAACCTTAAAGGGGTTGTCTCGCGGCAAACATCAAAATTTTACATTACCCCATTCCCCCTGTCACCCCCCTGGCATAAAATAGCAATTTAAAGCGTTTTTTAAGCCGCTTGCTACTCACCGATCCGACGAAATATGAAGTTTAAACAATCTTCTGCCTAAGATGGCCGCCGGTCCTTTCCCAGGGATGCACTGCTGTTTTCTCCCATGGTGCACCGCGGGTCTTTTTCCATGGTGCACCATGGGCTCTGTGCGTTCCATTGCCGATTCCAGCCTCCTGATTGGGTGGAATCGGCACATATGATGGGGCGGAGCTACACGATGATGCGTAGAAGGGGGCGGAGCCAGAACGCCGCTCATGCCTGGACCGAGCAGAAGGGGAGAAGACCGCACAGCGCAAGCGCGTCTAAAAAAGCAAGAAGACAGCGAAATTAGATGGAGCCATGGAGACGTGGACGCTAGCAACGGAGCAGGTAAGTGAATAACTTCTGTATGGCTCATATTTAATGCACGATGTATATTACAAAGTGCATTAATATGGCCATACAGAAGTGTATAACCCCACTTGCTTTCGCGAGACAACCCCTTTAAAGCATGATTTGCCTTCAAACTTGTGGATGACTATTCTAGTTCCAACAAAATATGTGCTAATGGAGCATAAAGATGGGAATTATGTGCCAAAAAGAATTTTAGTTTCTCCAAAATTAAAGAGTAATAATAATGTGGATATTGGGAATTAATGTGATTGCCCAAGGTAATGCATTCCAGAGAAATGGTGCAGCTCAGGAAGAGTCTTGAAGACAGAAGTAGAGGGTTCGTATTACGGAAGATGTTAGTTTGAGATGATTAGCAGAACGAAGAGCTTGGGAAAGATGATAGATAGAGATAGACAGAGACGAAGGATTGATAAGATATAGGGAGGAGCAATACTGTGGAGATCTTTATGGATGAGAGTGATAAGTGACAATTATTCACTTACACCCCACATTACAATTACATGGGTTAAGACTTCAGAAGACACATTAAAAAAGGTAAAACCTTGGCCCAACCTATTCATCAATGAAGCCCGATATGTCTGAGAATGAACAGCCTCGATAAAGTGGTAGAGTTGTTTAGTCATACACAAGCCCTTGACAGAAAAACTGAGCACGATAATAATCCCTTACTTATGGTTCAGAAAGACACCTATTCAATTATCTGAGCCTCTTGTGTTCAGTCCTAAGAGAATGCCAAGTCTACAGGGACATGTGATGAACTCCCCACTGCTACAATTGTCATACCCCTCAGAGGAGCAGCAGGCAATTAAAGAACTATCTGCACTCATGTCAGGTTACTCTTTTCATAGTCTCTGCTCCGACTGCAATGTATTTTTAAACCAAAATTAGCAAGTATGTTGTGTTTTAGACTTATTAGGAATGACTCTCATCTTCTAGCAATAATCCTCCTCACTATCATAAGTAGAATGTACCGAATATCAAAGTTGTGTCCTTTTCATTTATTGTCTAATTAATTCATGAAGTTTAAAAAAAAAAAAAAAAAAAGCCATACCACAAAAATTTTGCTTGTGCATTTTTGGAAATGAAGCTTTCTTGGTCTGATGACTTATTACAATTGGTTCATAATTGCTCTATACTTTGAAGTTCTCTGTCGACTGACGTGAACCTAACAGAGTAAAAGCTTTTTGCTTTTCAAAAAAAGATTTATAATTTACAATTATTTCCTCTTAAGCTATTGGCTTGATGTTTCTTTCAACATTTCCAGTAAGTAAGATAAAAGAAGAAAATACAAATGTGTGCCGCCTGTTATCAGAAAACTTTATAAAACTTCACTCTCACCTCTATCACAGCCTAAGCCAGTGCAGCAGAAAACTAGGCTGGACTATAGTTAAGGTAAAATGAGCAAATGCCAAGAGGTCACCTTCTCTTAGACCTCCTGCCGAGGGGTGTAATTTCATGGAGGTGCAAAGATTGCAGTTGTACACGGAGAATCCTATAGTGGGCCCTGTGAAGCACCCGTAAGGTAAGGGGTCACCCGTGAGGTATGGGGTGCCAAGGGCTGAACTCAAGCTCCTGGTTCTGAAACACTACAGCAGTAAAATCATCTGTTCTCATGTAGGTCTGCCTGATGCCATAAGCTCTGTGCTACTTGATTCCCCTGTCTCCAGTTCTTAATTTACTGTGAAAGCAAAAGAAAGAAAGGGATTTGGTAGCACAGAGTGCATAGCATCAGGCAGTTCTGAGTGACTAAAAATAGTTATAGGGCAAGAGGGCACTATTGCCAAGCGGAGTAACAGAGGGGTTGCTATAAACTCAGTTCTCTAACACAGACTCAAGAGAGTATTCCCAGGTCCTCACACTGCAGCCCAGCTGTACAAATGCAGGGGAGCATCCCCAGCTCTTCACACTGCAGCATAGTTGCACAGACACACAGGAGCATTCTCCACTCATCACACTGCAGCATAGTTGCACAGACACACAGGAGCATTCTCCACTCATCACACTGCAGCATAGTTGCACAGACACACAGGAGCATTCTCCACTCATCACACTGCAGCAAAGTTGTACAGACACAGGGGAGCATCCCCAGCTCCCCACACTGCAGCATAGCTGCACATTCACAGAGAAGAATCTCCAGCTCCTCACACTGCAGCATAGCTGTGCAGACACAAAGGAGTATCTCTCGCTCCTCACACTGCAGCCCAGCATTACACATGGGAGCATCGCCAGCTCCCCACTGCAGCAAAGCTGTACAGACACAGGGGAGATTTCCCAGCTCCCCACACTGTAGCATAGCTGCAAATGCACAAGGTAGCATCTCCAGCTCCTCACACTGCACCATAGCTGTGCAGACACATGGGAGCATCCCTAGCTCCTTACACTGTAGCCCAGATGTACAGACATACAGGAGAATCCTAGGCTGTTCACACTGCAGCATAGCTGCTCAGACACAAAGGAGCATCCTCAGCTCCTGACACTGCAGCCCAGCTGTACAGACATACAGGAGAATTCCAGGCTCTTCACTTTGCAGCATAGCTGCACAGACACAAAGGAGCATCCCCAGCTTCTCACACTGCAGCATAGCTCACAGACTAACCACTTTATGTTTCTTCTTCCTGCTCAAAAAATGGCTTATTGTTCCCTCCCCTCTTTAAAATAACGGTAGTTTACAAATCACTAACACAGCAGAATATAGAATAAACAATAAAGTAGTCATCAACAAACAAATTCCCCTTAGGCCGGCTTCCCACGGCCGTGAAGGGCTCCGCCGTGGTATTCCGTGGCGGAGCCCGTCACGGCGCCCCCCCCAGAGACCCCAATACTTACCTCGGGATCCGGCGTCTTCCATCCCGCATGACGCTTCGGGGCACATGCGCAATAGAGCGCGTGACGCGCCGCCCGCGTCATGTGATGCGCCACCCGCGTCATATGACACGCCCACAGCGTCACATGACGCCCCCGCCACGTCATATGACACGGCTGGTGGTGGGCGGGGAAGCGGTTTCACGCTATCCTCAGCTGTGCTACAGCGGAAGATAGCGTGAAAGACGGTTTCCATTGACTGCAATCGAAGCCGTCCGCGCATACACCCGCGGAAAATACAGCATGCCGCGGGTGAGGACGGGTGATTTCACAGTGCGGAATTCCCCAATGGAATTCCGCACCATGAGCATTGAGCTATTAGGTTCAATAGAACCTAATAGCTGCGGGCAATGCGGCGGATTTTCGCCGCATATTATGCGGCGGAAGTCCGTCCGTGGGAAGGAGCCCTTACATGCCCTCAGAATAATCTCCTCTTGTGTGCCCAAGGTAACCCAGTTCAACACCTATTATGTAATACATAATGAAAAACACTTAACAAATAAGCTTTGCCCATACTAGCATCACAGTTACTGCTTATAATAGAGCCACGACACCTACAACATGCTGGATCTATGTTCTAAATGATACCAGCAAATCCCAATGGACCCCATTGACTTCAATGATGTCCGTCAGGATTCTGGTATTTTTGAAGCACATAATAGCAATGCAGGCTCTATTCTTCCCACCAAATATACCAGAAATGGAAATCCCTGAATGCAGGCGTGAACAGAGCTTGAGTTCCAGCATTTTCTCCTTTTATGACTATTACTATTTTACTTTTTTAACTATTTAGTTTAATGATGTGTGCAGTTATCTGGAGAACCTAAGGGAACGGTTACTACTTCCACTGCAAATTGCCAAGCCTTCAGTTGAGGGCCACAGATAGATATAAAATGGCAATAGGAAATTTGTGCTTTAGTTATGGATTCTTTTAATGTCTATCTAGTGAATATTTTTAGTATACTGCGCACTAAAGTAAAAATTTTCAACTTTATAGCTCACCGAAGAATTACATTACATAACCCAAATCTGAAGCTTCCAAAACTGGAGGACAACCTTATCTAGAAAGAATTTTAATATAGTCTAGCTATACTGATGCAAACCAGTGACATTTTATGCCGTTGACTTTCCCACATGGAATTAATAAACCGAGTTTTTTTTACAGTTCACTTGTTATCATTATAATTTTCATTTTTATGGCCAAAGTAATATAAACCAAGGATGGCCAGTATATTAAATGTACCTGCGCTCCCCATGTAAGTGATGTCTCACTGAAGATATCATATATGCAGCCTACTCTCTTTAATCCCTCTGTTGCGAGGGGGTTCTCAATATTTACTCCAACCCTAAATGTAACCATATACCTTTAGGTAATTCTGCACTTGCGAGAATTCAAAAACTACAAGAATGAAATTCTTACCGTAAAACAAAAAAACAGATGAAATTTCAAAAGAGAGGCATCATTTTTCATGTTATTGTGAGGTGTTTGTATAATGGATACCGCTGTAATAATAGGGTTTTGGGGTAAGCTTTCTCATTGTGGACACTACCACAAGGGTGTAGGGAGTCTTATAGGCCATGCAATGTTCCCTGCAAAAAAGCTATTCAAGTGAGTGATGGAATAATACCTTCACAGCGCCACCTGTTGGAATGTAGCTACACTATGAATCAACTTTTTAATCTTTTCCAATCCACTGTCTGACGTCTGAAGACATTCTGATTGAAGGCTGTACAGCTCCGATGTCGGAAGACGTCCGGCAGGGTATTCTTACTGTATATTATTGGCAGCTCTGTTGTCGGGGGCCTCTCCAGCATGTCCCATACCGCAGTACTGGCTCTAGTCAGCAGATGGTGCCATTGTATAATGACAGAAAGAGAAAGCCCCCTAGGAAACCCTGAATCCAAAATTAGATTGCAAAGGGTTAACAGGTCTTGCAACATGGCTAGTGATTTTAGTCAAACCAGAGTACCTTTGTACATACAGCTGTTTTAGGGTTCTTGCCCCTCATCAGTGCAAAGTAGGTTGGCTTTTGTGAGAGGTCATCAATATGAGTTGGGGGTTAATGTTTCTCCCTGTGAAGAACACCACAGCAGAGAGCACTAAGGGGTGTTGGGAATCTTATAGACTGCAGTTTCCTTGACTTTGGTCAAAGCGAATCTTGACATCCTCCTCTGACCCCGTTTTGTGGCTAATACATGAAGAGCTGCATGTCTCTTCGTGGATTAAGTGCAGTTGCAACTTGGCACCTTCTGTCTGCCTACACAAAAACACATGCTAGGTCCCTACCTGGCGTACATCTCTGGCATAACTCACGCAAGTTTTTTGGTGTAAATTAGACATAAATCAACTCATCCGTGTGGCAACGTTCCCTCTTGACAAGACCTGAACCATTTTTTTTTTTTTTTACAAAAATGGCAAGGCCGGATCAAAAAGCCCAAAAGTCGCAAACTTTCGTACAAATCCTCACTTACGCAAATATTTGCAACTGTTTTGCTCCAGAAACGGCTTTGTAAATGTCCCCCATTGTGTTTATGTATTGACCAGCTGTGCCGGCCCTACTTCAGCTGTGCCGGCCCTACTTCACTGAAGCTTCTATGTAAATAAGCACAGAGCTTCCATCTATCTGTAGCTTCTAAGATCTCAGTTGCAAACTACTTCAGTAAGTAGATAAATGTTTAAGTCAAACCAATCCGTAATGTATTTTGTGTAGTCAAATGCTGAACAATATATCCCTAATTTCTTGACTAAACCACCTTTTAGCTCAGTAAACAGGGTCTCTTGTTGCCAACTTTCAAGCAGAGCCGCATCTTGAAACGCGGAATATGCCTAACATTCATCCCGTAGCCTTGGAGTGCAGGACTCAGAACTGTGGTTATCTGAAAGATTGTATTAATCAAAACCCCATGAACAGATGGCTTCCCAGTTTGCTACTCGGAGTAACATAAAATGCGATGTGAATGTCATTTTGATTGCGCTGCATATCGGATGTATTCTTATTCCATAAGTTTGTTAGGAGGAAATCTGGTGGACATTATTGTGGAGCTCTAATATAACCTTACAACACCGCTCCAATTTAATGCTTCTCTGGTGATTTCATGTTTTTATCTAATATATTACAATGTTGTGGTACAATACGGTCACATGACATTTACTCTATTAGCGCAGAGTTTTTAAAATAATTGAAACATTTCCTATTAGCATATTAATTCTAGAATCGGGATGTTATAAGTGATGGAATCTGTATATATTTCCATCTACTCTTTTATAATGGGGCTTTTTATTTGTTATTGTTAAAAGCTAAAATGCTGAAAATCCGTTATTACATGTAAGAAGCATTCGAAATTACTTTATAGGTTTGCTTACTTTATCAAAAAAATCCTAAGGCCTCATGTCCACGGGGAAAATCAGGGACGCTACGGATCCTCCATAGAGAATCCGTAGCGGGTCCCTCCTGACCCGTGGACATGAGGCATTAAAATAAGAATAAACTTACCCGCAGTGGACCGGGCAGGTCTTCTCCTCTTCACGGTCGGATCTTCTTTCTTCGGCCCGCAGATGTGCTCGGCACGCCGCCAGCGTGCCGCGCGCATGCGCCGGGCACATCCGCCGGGCCGCAGAAAGAAGATCCGGCCGTGAAGAAGAGAAGACCTGCCCAGTCTGCTGCGGGTAAGTTATTCTTATTTTAGGTCTCCCGCGGATCCGGACGGCTTCCATAGGCTTCAATAGAAGCCTGCGGGAGACCCGCACGAAAATGGAGCATGTCGCGTTTTTTTTATGTTCCATTTTTTTTATTCACTTTTATTGACTATCCGCAGGTATTTATCTACCCGCGTGCGGGTGATCCGCTGCGGATTTAAAATAATCTTTTTCCCGTGGACATGAGGCCTTAAATCATTAGTCTTGTCTTTAACCCCTTCCCTCCGCGGCCTTTTTGGGGTTTTTTGTATTTTGTTTTAGCCATTTTAATGTTTTAAACCCCATTTTCGAAAAATCCAAACTTTTTAATTTTTCCAACTGCCTAGACACACGGAGGCTTTTTTTTTTTTTTTGCAGCACGAGTTACATTTTTCAATGGTACCATTTAACATACAACATAATGTATTGGAATACTTTAAAAAAATCAGATTTTGGTGAAATGGAAGAAAAAAAACTTTTTGGAGGGGATGTTGCTTTTATGGCTTTCACCAAGTGGTAAAACTGACATGCTAACTTTATTCTGCAAGTCAGAATAAATACAGCAATACCAAACATACTGTAAATGGGTTTTTTTTATATTTATATACTTTTAAAAATAAAAACCTTTTTAGGGCTCAGTCAGACGAGCAAATTTTTCATGCATATATAGGTGCGGAAAAAAAATCACACATCACGTGTAGAAAAAAAATGGCGTGACCAGGTGCATTTGCACTGACATGTCTTATCTTTCGCAGGTACGAATTTTAAGCGCTTCTAAAAAACAGACATGTGACCACTTTCATTGGAAAGCATTGGTTCTAATGGAGCTGTTTTTAAAACGAGCCTATAGATGCGTGAAAAAAACACTGGTCTGACTGAGCCCTTATTGGAAAAAATTGATTTGTCACCGTATTCCGAGACCCATAACTTTTCCATGTTTGCATTGATGGGGCTTTGTGATGTTTTGCTTTTTTCTGGGGTGAAGTTACATAAAACTTTTTGATCACTTTTCATTGACTCTTTTTTGAAAAGCTGTGTGACCAAAAAATGCAATTATGGCATTATTATGGCATTGTTTTTTCTACAGTGTCCACTTTATGGGATAAATAATGCTAAATTGTAACAGTTCAGACTCCTACAAATGCAGTGATGCCAATTATATTTATTTTTGTTCATTCTTTGGAAGTTTTGTAAATGAAAAAAGTTTTTTTCTATTGTTGTCTATTTTCTATTTTTTTTAATTTTGTCAGACCTAATTTTTCACTTTTTAGTAGATCCCATAGGGTACTTGAACCTGCGATCATTCAATTACATGCACGATATACAATAGCATTTCTATAGTGCAGTATATTGTACTCTTAAATGTAAGTGTATTAAGCCCTGGGCTGTCATGACAACCATTGGCACTAGACAATTGCATCATGAGGCAATGAAAGAGTCCCTCCCTCTGTCTACTGGCTTAGATGCCACAGTCAGCATTCCCCTGCAGCAATGGCAAACAGATCAAGACCAAGAGCCTTTGGATTCAATAACAACCACAACGCTTGCTTCATACATGCCAAAGCACAGTACAGCTGAAGTCCTGCTCAATTCTCTCCATCATGACGATGAAATGAATGAGTCACCTAAGAAATCCGACACAATTCACTACTATGGCAGCACCAATGGTGGAGCAGACATTTATAATCAGTTGTGTGTCAGATACATAAGGGGAACACAAAGATGGACTCTTTCACTATTCTTTGCATCCTCACCGAAGCAATGGTCAACTCCTATTATTTAGTTTACATGTTAAGCAATCAGCAAAGAGTCAGGAATAGTGATGAGTGCCCTTTTAACGAGTCTGGTTTGGTCGGTTTGCCAAACTTTTGCAAAAAGTTAAACTTGGTCCAAATTAGTTTGAACTGAACTGGAAGTTCACCAAACCTCTAAAACTGGTGTATAACACTGTGTAAGACCCATAAAACTCCTGTTTAACACCCTGTGAGTGTTATGCAGGGCTTTAATAGTTGTTCGTGTTCTACACAATTGTTCAGCACTAGTGTTGAGTGACCTAAACCAGAAGAACCCTGTTTAGGGGAGAATGACAGCTGAGAGCTGCCCCTGATTGGTCCCTGCGCTCAGCCAATCAGAGGCAGCACTCACTCACTAATTCATGAATTCATGAATGGGTGAGTGAGAGCTGCCTCTGATTGGTGAGGGCTGTGACCAAGCAGAGGCAGCTCATTCAGCAGGCGGGGATTTTAAATCCCCGGCTGCTGAATACTACTCACAGCAGTTCAGGAGAACTGCCGGCCGCGGCTGAACTCCGTCTGCCGGGACAAGGTGAGTATATATTTTTTTTTACTTTTTACACAGTTTTGGATGATTTTCAGGGAAGGGCTTATATTTTTAAGCCCTTCCCGAAAATTCATCCTGAGATCGCTCGCAGCCCATTGCTTTCAATGGAGCTGGCTGTATTGCCGGCTCCATTGAATTCAATGCGCTGGACAGCGCTGCACTGCTCCGGCCCATTTCTAATGAAACGCGGCTAGGAGCAGATTTTTCGGGCGATTTTTCGACCCCGGTCACGCGATTTGCGGTTGCGCATCCGTCATGCGATCCGCAAATGGCGGGAAAAAACGCCCGTGTGACCGAGGCCTCAAACTGAACTTTTAGTAAAGTTCAAAATGAAATGGGGTTATACTGCTTCGGTTCACTCAAGACTAGTTAGGAAATTCAAAATAAAGAGAAAGACATTGCTTCAATCACTTGCAGAAGAACTCATTGCACCAGAAGCAGTCCAAAAATACCCAACCCTAGAGCAACACAACCAGTGGAATCCATGATAAATCGGTGTGGCTTTTTGGAAGTCACTCAAACTGTATAGGAATCCACACGACTGATGAACAAAACCCAGAAGCTGCCCAAAAACCCCACAGTGGCTGACAAACAGGAAACAGGGGAGAGGCAGCCTCTGAGAATGGAAGAAGTATACAAATACCAAACAAGCATACAACAAATGCAAAATGTACCCATGTAAAACAAAACAATTGAGGTGCTACGGTGGCGTTTCTTTCTATCCGATTAAAAGTTTTAATGTAAATAGGCAAAGTTTTTAAATAAAAAATTTGCAATTTCATCCCAAATAAAACATGGTATGACAGTAATTTTTCTTTCAATTGGGTCACAAATGACCCCACAATGAATACTGTGTTCCAATATTTCCCAGTGAACACTGAGGGTTAATTTATATATATATTTTTACAATCACCTGATGACGTAACGTATTTCTTTTCCTTACGATCTCACGAAAGTCAATACATTCCTACGATAGGCGCTTAGGTGTTTTACGTGTTTATTCATTCATGGTGAAAGGTGTCGTCTTAAATCTCTTGTGTTGTCTTCATAACTCAGCAGTGCTTCAGCCTCGAAACCATCTACATCACATTTGTGAATGAAGGCTTAGCGATGATTGGCAGCGTAGGTCAAAAAGACAAAGGGCCGTGTCTGGCTCACTTGTTTTTCTCATGTCAATTAAGGAGGGAAGTTTTACTCCAAATGCCAGTCTTATCTAACAAGGAAGAAACAGGTGGGTGATGGAAGAGCCTTGGAAAAAAATTGTGAACGAAAAAAAAAGCTCTGATTTCATCATTTTTGCTATACAAGTGAAACTCACAACACTAGAAAATTAGGGAAAATAGTTATAATTATTTGGATCCACTAGAACTGCTCATTTTTACTATTTATTTATTGTCTGCCTTCAGTCGATGAAAATATCAATATCCAAATGGAAATGTGACTGTTTAAATTTTTGAAAAAAACCCAGGGAAAGGATCGGGCATGGAAATGTATTGATCCTTTTTGCCCTCAACATCATTTCCCCTCCCATACACATTGGAGAGTTGGACGGCCCCCGTCTTTATAAGCGGGTTTGGACAAATAAACTCTAATGTGGTTTGGGACCCTGAGACAGGAGAGCTATCGAAGGCATACAGTATTGTTGCAGTATAACAGCAATCAAATGATTGCATCTTCAATAGAGATGAGCGAGCATACTCGCTAAGGGCAATGGCTCGAGCGAGGATTGCCCTTAGCGAGTACCTGCCAGCTCAAGAGAAAAGGTTCAGCTGCCGGCGCGGGTGACAGGTGAGTTGCGGCAGTGAGCAGGGGGAGCTGGGGGGAGAGAGGGAGACAGAGATCTCCCCTCTGTTCCTCCCCGCTCTCCCCTGCCGCCGGCAACCGAACCTTTTCTCTCGAGCGGGCAGGTACTCGCTAAGGGCAATGCTCACTCAAGCAATTGCCCTTAGCGAATATGCTCACTCATCACTAATCTTCAAGTCTCCTTGAAGGACAAAAATAAATGTGTAAAAAAGGTAAAAGGTTAATTTAAAAAAATTCAAATTAAGAACAAGAATTTCCCAATAAACTCTCGTTTTTTGGGGAAAAAAAATACAAAATACACTTAACGGGTATCAGCAGATTTGTAAACTCTCACATGGTCAACCTGTAACAAGCACAAAAAAAGAATGCCAGAATTGTTTTTTTTTTTTTTGTTCAACAGTCTCCTTAAAAAAACTCAATAACAAGTGATCAAAAAGTTGTATTTATCCAAAAACAGTACAATGTAAAGTCCAACTCATCCTGCAAAACAAGACCGCACATAGCTCCAATGGTGGAAAAATAAAAATATGGATCTTGGAATGTAGCATCCGAATATAGTACCATTTTTTGCTAGTGTTTTTATTGTGCAAAATATGCAATTAGAGATGAGTGAACGTACCCGTTTAGGGCGATTTTGCACTCGAGCACCGCTTTTTGCGAGTAACTGACTTCTCAGGCGAAAAGATTCGGGGGGCGCCGGGGATAAGCGGGGGGTTGAAGAGGGGAGTGAGGGGGGGGGGGAGAGAGAGCTCCCCCTGTTTCCCACTGCTACCCCCCACTCCACCATGCCGCCCACCGCCCCCCCCCCCGAATCTTTTCGCCCGAGTAGTCAGTTACTCGAAAAAAGCGGTGCTCGATTGCAAAATCGCCCTAAGGCCTTAGTCACACGGGCGTTTATTGCCGCGATTTGCGCATGCGCATGCGTCCGGCGACTTTTTAAAACCATTGCTTTGCAATGGTATCGGACACATGAGCGCTTTTTATGCGCTCGTCCGATAAATTAGAGAACAGAAATCGCAGATCGCACCTATCTGCGATCTGCGATTCCTGTTCTCTTCTCTATATGCGCTCAATGGGGCTGGCGGCAGCAGCGCCGACCCCATTGAGAACATACAGAAGACAAATCATTCTTCTCTGCCACAGCTGTAACAGCTGTGGCAGAGAAGAACGATGTTTGCCCATTAAATTCAATGGAGCGGCAATACAGCCGACTCCATTGAAAGCAATGGGCTGCCGGCGTGCGCGGGATGAATTGTCGGGGAGGGGTTAAATATATAACCCCTTTCCTGCAATTCATCCTTAAATGTGAAAAAATAAAAAAAAAGGATGTACTCACCAGCTCCCGGCAGCTGGAGATCCCGGCGGCCGGCCTGCAGTGGGTGTGAAGGGGTGTGACTCAGACTGGCCCCTGATTGGCTCAGCCTGAGCCAATCAGAGGCTGATCTCAGTCACACCCATTCATGAATTCATGAATGGGTGTGACTGAGACTTGCTTCTGATTGGCTCAGCGCTGAGCCAATCAGGGGCAAGTCTGAGTCACACCTCCTTCACACCCACTGCAGGCCGGCCGCCGGGATCTCCAGCTGCCGGGAGCTGGTGAGTACATCCTTTTTTTTTATTTTTTCACATTTAAAGGGGTTGTCCCGCGGCAGCAAGTGGGTCTATACACTTCTGTATGGCCATATTAATGCACTTTGTAATGTACATTGTGCATTAATTATGAGCCATACAGAAGTTATAAGAAGTTTTATACTTACCTGCTCCGTTGCTGGCGTCCTCGTTCCCATGGAGCCGACTAATTTTCGCCCTCCGATGGCCAAATTAGCCGCGCTTGCGCAGTCCGGGTCTTCTTCTTTTCTGAATGGGGCTCCGTGTAGCTCCGCCCCGTCACGTGCCGATTCCAGCCAATCAGGAGGCTGGAATCGGCAATGGACCGCACAGAAGCCCTGCGGTCCATGGAGACAGAGGATCCCGGCGGCCATCTTCAGCAGGTGAGTATGAAGACGCCGGACCGCCGGGATTCAGGTAAGCGCTGTGCGGGTTGTTTTTTTAACCCCTGCATCGGGGTTGTCTCGCGCCGAACGGGGGGGGGGGGGGGGTTAAAAAAAAAAAACCTGTTTCGGCGCGGGACAACCCCTTTAAGGATGCATTGCAGGGAAGGGGTTATATATTTAACCCCTCCCCGACAATTCATCCCACACTCGCCCGCAGCGCTTGCATTCAATGGAGCCGCTGTATTGCCGGCTCCATTGAATGCAATGCGCTGAACAGCTCTGGCCCGTTTCTAATGAAACGCGGCTAGGAGCAGATTTTCGGGCGATTTTTGGGCTGATTTTTGGGCGCCGGTCACGCGATTTGCGCATGCGCATCCGTCATGCGATGCGCAAATCGCGTGAAAAAACGCCCGTGTGACTAAGGCCTAAACGAGTACGTTCACTCATCTCTATATGCAACAGATAAAAAATATATAAAACTCCAGCATCATCGTAATCATATAGAGCCGCAGAACAAACTTACCGTGTCATTTATACCGTGAATGTTGTAAAAAACAATGGTGGAATTTATGAGCCTTTTTTCTATCCAACCAAAACTTAATTTGCAAAATGTAAACGAAGCATCCTACGTCCCCCAACGTGGGGCCATTAAAAAATACAACCTGTTCTGCAAAAAGCAAGCCCTCGAGCGGCTATGACAATGAAAAAACAATAATGTTATAGTTTTTGGAACATGGCGATGTAAAAGCAAACAAAAAAACCCGCTTTGCCGTTAAGGCAATATAAGCCGCTTGCTATGGGATGAAAGAGCAAAGTCAAAGTCTGCCATTCAGCAAAACAAACAAGCGGAACTAACATGTCAGAAAACACTGTCCCATGTACCTCGCCATTGTCACCTGTCACCTGTGCATCCTTCGCCTACAACTGCCAACAAAACTGATAGTCAAGCTGTTCCACTGTTGCATTAAGCTTCGATAACAGTAATTCAAGGACACAACAATTTAACTCTTGGCTTTCCGAACAACGATTTTTGCTCTTTGTTTATTCATTTATCTATTTCAGGCTATTTTTGCTGAAAAAACTATTTTTTTTTAAAATAAATCTCAATTGATCCTACAATAGTGCTAACCACTGAGCCACCATGCTTCTTCTCCACCCCCCTCCTCCAATAAATGTATGCCCTATAATAAATAAAGGTGATCAATATGAAAAAAAACCCAACAAAACACAGGAGAGCTTACAACCTCCATGCAGATATTGGTGAGTTTTGAACCTAGAACCCCAGTGCTGCAAGACAACAGTGCTAATCAAAGAGCCACCATGCTTCTTCTTCACCCTCCTCCTCTAGAACAGTCAGTTCTAAAAGTTGATGTGTAAGGATTAGAGATGAGCGAACGTGCTCGGCCACGCCCCTTTTTCGCCCGAATACCGCGATTTTCGAGTACTTCCGTACTCGGGCGAAAAAATTCAGGGTCGCCGTGGCGGCGCGGGGGGTTGCAGCAGGGAGTGGGGGGGGGAGAGGGAGAGAGAGAGGGCTCCCCCCTGTTCCCCGATGCAACCCCCTGCGCCGCTACGCCTCTCCCCGCCCCCCGGCGCACCCGAGTACTTTTCGCCCGAATAGTGAAGTACTCGAAAATTGCGGTGCTCGATTGCGAAATCGCCCTTACCGAGTACGTTCGCTCATCTCTAGTAAGGATCTCAGCAACGTTGAGAAGCAACAAACTGTGATGGCTTGATGACTGGGTCAGAGCATCTCTAAAACAGCAAGTCTTATGTTCTTGGTATGCTATGGTTAGTACTAGAGATGAGCGAACGTACTCGTAATGAGTACTTACGCACCCGAGTACCGCCATTTTCGAGTACTTCAGTACTCGGGCGTAAAGATTCGGGGGGCGCCAGGGGGCGGGGAGAGGCGCGGCGGTGCGGGGGGGAGCAGCGGGGAACAGGGGGGAGCCCTCTCTCTCTCCCTCTCCCCCCCACTCCCCACTGCTACCCCCCGTGCCGCCACGGCGCCCCTCGAATCTTTACGCGCGAGTACCGCTGTACTCGAAAATGGCGGTACTCGGGTGCGTAAGTACTCGTTACGAGTACGTTCGCTCATCTCTAGTTAGTACCCATCAAAAGTGGTCGGAGGAATGACAACCAATGATCCAGTGACAAGGTCATGGGCTTCCAAAGTTCATTGACGTGTATGAGAGCAAAGGCTAGCCTGTCTAGTCCAATCCTACAAAAAAGCTACTGTAAAACAAATTGTTGATAAAGTATATGTTGGCTGTGATAAAAAAGGGTTTCATAGTCACAGACCAATCAGAATGCCTATTCTGATCACTAGACAGATGTGAAGAAGAAAGTGGGTGGAGCTCTCCTTGCAAATGAATGTGAAGATAGTAGTTAGTGAAAATAATAATGATTATGAAGGTATCTACGGGGGTGCTGCCAATCCAGAAATGCATATATCATTTAACCCTTTCCAATCTAATTTGTATCCTGGTTTTCGTAGGGGGCTTACTCTTTTTCTGCCATTATACAACAGCGCTATATGCTGGCTAAAGCCAGTACTGCATGAGGTGACACATTGGATAGGCTTCGACAGCAGAGAGGCTGGCAATATACAGTAAGAATACCCCACCGGACGTCTTTCAACATCGGAGCTGTACAGCCTTAAATCATAATGTCTTCAGAGGTCAGACAGTGGATTGGAAAGGGTTAAAGGGGTTGTCTCGAGGAAGCAGTGAATTTTTTTTTTTGCCCAGTCCCCCTAATTAAGCATACATCACTAAGCACCCCTGTAAATGACTTTTCTAGCTGGTTTGTACTTACCGTTCCAGCGTTTCAGCAACTTATAAAAATTTTCCCAAGATGGCCGCCGGCTCTTTTCCCGTCGCTTGCTGTAGCCCGACGTGCGCGCTCCCGAGGCGCTACCAGCTGTGTCTCCCTGACAACCAGACGCCCCGCAGCCGCCGACTGGACCCTGGGATTGACTGCGGCCGACCACGGCACACAGTCACCCACCGCCAGGCAGCAGGTAACCGGCGCTAGGCCCCGGCCCCCCCGCGCTAGACCCGGCTCCCCCGCGCTACGCCCCGGCTCCCCCGCTCTAGACCCGGCTCCCCCGCGCTAGACCCTGACAACAGACGAAGGCCCCTCGGCCCAGCGGCAGTCCCCTCAAGACAGGTGAAGGTCCCGGGCCACAGCGGTAGGCCCCGGAGCCCAGCGCTAGGTTCCGGAGCCCAGCGCTAGGCTCCGGAGCCCAGCGCTAGGACACCTGAAGGGGCCCACGCCTGTTAGTGACACATCACCCCCGACCCATCACTTACCTGGGCGGTAGGGCGGCGGGGCGGCTTCTCGGGACAGCTGGACGGCTGGGCGGCTTTTCGGGACAGCTGGGCGGCTGGGCGGCTTCTCGGGACAGCTGGGCGGCTCAAGTTTCTGCACCCCTCTCTAAGAGAGGATGGTACAGAATGGCCGCTCCAGCGCGCACCCGAGAAGTGACAGCTCTTCTGCGCATGCGCAGAAGAGCTGTAGCGGCTAGCAGGCTGAAGCGGCTCGTGCTGAGAGCAGAAGACCGGACTGCGCAAGCGCGTCTAAAAAAGCAAGCTGCCAGCGAAATTAGATGGAACCATGGAGACGAGGACGCCAGCAACGGAGCAGGTAAGTGAATAACTTCTGTATGGCTCATATTTAATGCACGATGTATATTACAAAGTGCATTAATATGGGCATACAGAAGTGTATAACCCCACTTGGTTTCGCGAGACAACCCCTTTAAGGAAACATATAATAAAGGTGGGTATAATAATTCTGGATGAATTTGATGACAATTTTGGGAACAGTTCAGCCTTCTAGTCAAAGTGAGACTTTGAAGATGAAAAATATAAATCCGACTTCTCTTTTATTGAATATTGACCCATCAATAAAGATGCATTTTGGGACAGGAGGATAGATGTACTCGTGATCTGCACTTGTCAAGAGGGGCACAGCTATGTTACCTATCCTGTCAGAGCAGTATACCCTTCCAGTACAACTGAAGAAGGGGTTCTTCTGCCTCGAAATGTATCTTCATTGCTAGGTCAATATTTAATCAAAGGAGACGTTGGATTTATATATTTTTGTATTCAGGGATTCACTTTGACAGAAAGATTGTGCTATCATCAATTATATCCACCATACTGATCCCTGTCCACCACCAAAAGTATCTATACCACACACCACGTGGAGCTTTATTTATATAGCCCAGGAGAAGAAGAGAAAGGAGGAGGGGCAGAAGGAAAAGCAGGAGGAGGAGGAGGAAGAGGAGGAAGGAGGAAGAAGTATAGTAGCTCAATAGTTAATACTGTTGCTTTACAGTGTTGGTGCCTTAGGTTTAAATCTGACCAAGAGCAAAATCTACATGTGTTTGTATGTTCCCCATAATAATCACCTTTATTTATATAGTGTATATATTTATTAAAAAAAGACAAAGAGAAAGCTTGGTGGCTCAGTGGTTAGCATTACAGCCTTGCAACACTAGGATCCTAGGTTCAAATCTCAGTTTGTGTAGATTTTTTCTTCATAATAACAATCATCTTTAGGGTGGACACTCACTAGCGATACTTTCTTTCTTGCGCTGCGATAGCACGAGAAAACTCTCGCCTTGCAGCGCAAGAAAGACGCCAGTATACAACCGGCATATCGCAAGTGCTTTCAATGGGGCCAGCGGCAGCAGCGCTAGCGCCATTGAAAACATAGGGAGAATGCCGCGGACTTCTGCTGATCCCATTGAAAGCAATGCTTTCTGCCAAGCCCCGCAGTATGATTATCGGGGAAGGGCTTGAAATATAAGCCCTTCCCTGATAATCAGCAATAAGTGTTTTTTTTTAAATTACTCACCTTGTATTCCAACAAGAGTCTTGGAAAGAGATCTGCCAATCGTTCGAGAAAATGTTAGCTGTAATTAGCGCCTGCATGCGCTGAGCCTTCGCTGGAAGAGAGACCACCTTTGAGAGCAGATAACCAACAGCCAGTATCTAGATACTCAAGTTTTAGTGGTGTCTAATCGTGACTACCATCACTCAATGGATTTTTTTCATTCATCTCTGTACAGCTTCCCCAAAGGCCCTGTGCTAATAAATTCGGCAGGGGACAGGAACTGAATATATCAGTTAGCAGATTTAGTCATTTGGCTAACTGAAGTTCCTGCAATACTAATTTACTTCAGAGGAGACTCCAATACTCAACCAACATCTGTGGACTCATTTACCCCTGGTCAAAGCCAACCATTTATTGACTGTGATGATTCTATATCGTGTGCATAATATTAAGGAGACCCTATTCGTAGGGTACGGCCCGAGTTATAACGTTAATCGAACATACGTAAATAGAGATGAGCGAACCTACTCGGCCACGCCCCTTTTTTGCCCGAAAACCGCGATTTTCGAGTACTTCAGTACTCGGGTGAAAAGATTCGGGAGGCCCCGTCGGTGATGAGTGGGGGGTTGCAGCGGGGAGTGGGAGAGAGCGAGGGCTCCCTCTGTTCCCCGCTGCTACCCCCCGCTCTGCCACGCCACCCCCCGCCCCCCAGCGCACCCTGAATCTTTGCACCCGAGTACTAAAGTACTCGAAAATCGCGGCGCTCGATCGAGTAATTGCTCGAAATGAGTAGATTCGCTCATCTCTATACGTGAACTGTTTGCATTGTATCCAAGTAATCCCGTTGTATGCTATTGCCATATTATTCTTTATTGTACACTCAGTAAAGAATTATTTGTTCGACTGGTGTAAAGCCTCTCCGTCACCGGCGTCATATTCTGCACCTGTTCCATATCTAACAAATAAAAAGTGTTTACTTCGCAGCAGATATGATACATTTTATCACATTCTAATTTAACCCTTACAGCTCTGCAGAAGAAGAGTTTCTGCCATTATTTTCTAACCCCATCCAGCTATTAATATTACGACTTGTTGTACCCCACCAGGTAACGACCATATTAATGACTCTGATTGTGGCACGATGGGAATTGTAGTTCAACGACAGCTGAGGGATTGGAGCTTGTTAACCCCTTGTCATTTGTGCCTGTATTACCAGCCCTACGAAGTCATTTAATTTCTTAGGTGTCAAGTTCCAGTTCGGATTAATATAACGTACTACAATATACTTATACCACAAAGAACAATAGCTCGACTTTTATTAAAAAGCCTCGGCCAGAATTTCCAATGTCAAATAAATTTCAGAGAATTGAAATCATTTGGTGACAGATTTCATGATTAAATGGCAAATGTTATTGCTACAAGTTGCGAACATGTTGTGAAGATTAAACCACCTGCACTATAAGCTACAGACCCCACAACAGATCCCCTTATAAAGAAATCATTCAGGCGCCTCAACCCTCTCGAGGCTAGTTGGAGCTGGGCAGATGGTCTGAAAGCTTTAGCACAGGAACAGATTCCGAAACAAATGCTCGGAATCTACTATTACAATTGCTGGAAACTCGCAGATTGTTCATTCCCGAATGGGCGAAAAGTGTTTACAGAAAAATAAAGTTCTGCTTTCTTATTTATGTCGCTTATTGAGCTGCTTAGCTGCATAAAAAATAGTTATATTTTACATATACATTAATATTTAGGTGAGTTTGCAGATACAGAAAAGTAATAACTAGGCAAAACCTGTGAGCCATTCAGTGTGAATGCCTTGTTTTTGATGAATGAGTGTGTTTATGAATAGAAATGTATACATTATATAGGCAAAGTCAGATGAGCGCCCATATAATGTATAAACAGGGCGTCTATTAGAACTAGAGATGAGCGAGCACCAAAATGCTCGGGTGCTCGTTACTCGGGACGAAATTTTCGCGATGCTCGAGGGTTCGTTTCGAGTAACGAACCCCATTGAAGTCAATGGGCGACCCGAGCATTTTTGTATATCGCCGATGCTCGCTAAGGTTTTCATTTGTGAAAATCTGGGCAATTCAAGAAAGTGATGGGAACGACACAGAAACGGATAGGGCAGGCGAGGGGCTACATGTTGGGCTGCATCTCAAGTTCCCAGGTCCCACTATTAAGCCACAATAGCGGCAAGAGTGTCCCCCCTCCCCCGCACTGTCAGCATAAAGATTGTTCTCCTCTGCCACAGCAGTAACAGCTGTGGCAGAGAAGAACGATGTTAGCCCATTGAATTCAATGGAGCCGGCAATACAGCAGGTTCCACTGAAAGCAATGGGCTGCCGGCGATCGCGGGATGAATTGTCGGGAAGGGCTTAAATATAGAAGCCCTTCCCTGCAATTCATCCAGAAATGTGAAAAAATAAAAAAAATATACCGTATATACCGGCGTATAAGGCGACGGGGCGTATAAGACGACCCCCCAACTGTCACCTTATACGCCGGGAATACAGCGGAGCAAAAAATAAAAATCATTACTCACTTCCCCCGGCGTTCTGTGGCGCTGCTGCAGGATGTCGCTCCCTCCTGGTCCCCGGCAGAGCATTGCTTTCTGGACGCAGGGCTTGAAATCCCCACCTCCAGAAAACACACGTGCCTTCAGCCAATCACAGCCAATGACAATGATGTCATTGAATGGCTGTGATTGGCTGACGGCGTGTGTTAGCTAATCACAGTAGCTTTCTGTAGGGGGGGATTTCAAGCCCTGCATCCAGAAAGCAATGCTCTGCCAGGGACCAGGAGGGAGCGACAGCCTGCAGCAGCGCCGCAAAACGCCGGGGGAAGTGAGTAATGATTTTTATTTTTTGCTCCGCTGTATTCCCGGCGTATAAGGTGACAGTTGGGGGGTCGTCTTATACGCCCCGTCGCCTTATGCGCCGGTATATACTTACCTTGTCCCGGCAGACGGAGTTCAGTGTGGCCGGCCTACAGTGGGTGTGAAGGGGGTGTGTGTCAGACCTGCCCCCTGATTGGCTCAGCGCTGAGTCTGACTCACACCCCCTTCACACCCACTGCCGGCCGCCGTGCTGAACTCCGTCTGCCGGGACAAGGTAAGTAATAATGTATATATATATATATATATATATGTATATTTTTATTTTAACACATTTCTGGATGAATTGCAGGGAAGGGCTTATATATTTAAGCCCTTCCCGACAATTCATCCCGCGCTCGCCCGCAGCGCATTGCTTTCAGTGGAACCTGCTGTATTGCCGGCTCCATTGAATTCAATGGGCAAACATCGTTCTTCTCTGCCACAGCTGTTACAGCTGTGGCAGAGAAGAATGATTTGTCTTCTATATATTTTCAATGGGGTCGGCGCTGCTGCCGCCGGCCCCATTGAGCGCATATAGAGAAGAGAACAGGAATCGCAGATCGCAGATAGGTGCGATCTGCGATTTCTATGGCCTAAGAAGGACCGTTGGGGTTCTTGAAGCTTAAAATAACTCCTAACGCTCTCCCTATAGCAGCTCCAACACCAGCAGCACTTTCCCTGAACTATGTAAGAATGCATCTGTGGCGAGCCACGGGCGGGCAGATTTTAATACTCGGGTGACACCTGATCTCGCCAGCCACTCACTGCAGGGGGGTGGTATAGGGCTTGAACGTCGCAGGGGGAAGTTGTAATGCCTTCCCTGTCTTTCTATTGGCCAGAAAAGCGCGCTAACGTCTCAGAGATGAAAGTGAAAGTAACTCGAACATCGCGTGGTACTCGTTTCGAGTAACGACCATCTCGAACACCCTAATACTCGAACGAGTATCAAGCTCGGACGAGTACGCTCGCTCATCTCTAATTAGAACCATTGCTTTCCTAGGGTGTGTTCACATGTCCGTTCTTTACAGGCGCAAAATAAAAGATAGGACATGCGTGTACTGCATAGGTCCGTGCTCCGCATGAATCCACATGGGGAATTCTCTCTTTACTGAACACTGTGTTCAGTGACAAGGGGACTCCCTGCAGAGATGAAGGAATCACCTGCCAAAGCTGTTACAACTGTGGCAAAGAACCATGATACAATCCCATTGCTATCAATGGGGCTGGAGTTGCAGCCGGCCCCATTGAAAGCAATGGAATGCAGGCCCTCCCAGCAGTGATTTTCAGGGAAGGGCTTGAAATATAAGCCTTTCCCTGAAAAATCATCCCTAGCTTGTATAAAAAATATATATAATCACCTCTCTGGCACTGTTGGGGCTCGGCGCATCTTGATGCTTGGTTCCCAACACTGAAGTTCTTTCATCAGATGGAGATTTTAAATCTCCGCTTCCTGAAAGGGCTGTGTCTGATTGGCTGGGCATTCAACCAATCACAGGCAGTGGTCAGCCATTCATTGAATGTTGCTTTCAATGCAATCCTGCCTGTGATGATAATGAGATGTCTGCTATGAAGTTTTCTATACATAACAAGAGGAGTCAGTATATCAGGCTTAGGGTGACTACCCACTACAGTTTTTTTCACTGCTAAATTCGCAGCGTTTTTTTTTTCTGCAGGGGTCTATGGGACTTGTAATGTTAAAATCGCGATTGCGCAAAATCGCAGAAAAAGCCGCAGCGAATTTCACAGTGAAAAAAACTGTAGCGGGTAGTCACCCTTAGTGGTCGGTGTGAGAACTGCAGGAGTTAAAGATGTTTTTTTTACTATAAATCCCATCAAAAATATAAAATAAAAATCCCATAAAATTTTTAACATGTTTAACATAAATCTTTATTTATACAATAGGTCATTTTTGGATGACACATTCCCTTTAATCAAATCACAGAAATCTATTGTTTCTTCTAATAGTTAAACCTTTTTTAATCAATCTTATAGGTGACGTGACCTGGCGATTGTGTGATCACTTTTACATAACACATCAGAAACCATCTCCAGCTTAAAGCTAGCATAGGTTTAACATCTGACTCAAGGAGGTACGCCAGATGGGACAGATGTATTAAGAAGCTTGCATTTTTATATACATTTTTTACTTGTAGTTGGGTGCATAGTTTATTTAGACTGCAACATAAACCACCCCAAAAATGCTCCAATGACTGTGCACATTCTTATGGCGGGCAGTAGCTCCGGTGGAGTGTGGCTGGTGACTTATACTTGTGGGGTGTATAAGAATATTAGCCGAGCTCCTATGCAATGGGTTATTGGCTGCATGATGCGCAGTTGGAAGACATGCATGCCCTGCGATGAGTGAGGTTACCGCAGCAATATTGTGGAGATTCACCCTTTAAAGCACTGAAAGGTCACGGATGACTGCCAGAGAACTCCAGAGGGGTGTTGCTTTAAGAGAAAGCGTGAACGCTGAGCCTGAACTCGTGACACAAGCTAAAGTGCAATCATGGGCCCAAAGGAGCCTGTTGCAGCTACCGCCAAAGATAATAGACTAATTTCCAAGTTTGACTTAATCCAGTCAACTTTGATTGAGCAAGAATGTTGCCTCAGACTTACTACTGCCACACACATGGTATGACAAATATAATTTCACATATGTCACATCTGGTACTGGTTTGCACAACCAAAGGTGATAAGCTAGGTAGAAATAGATAGAATCAAACCAGGAACTGATAGTATGGGTCTTATTGGATTACAAAGGATACCAGAATTAAATATGGCGAAGTATAGAAAACTAAATGAATACATTTGCCAAAACAGTCCGAACCAGACTGGTTTCTCACGTGGAGCACCCACCACAAAAAGAGCAACCCTACTATGGGAGAAAGACAGGGGACCAATCTGTGAATCATTGGCAACTACTAAAGTGAACCCTAAACTACTGAGCCTATCTAACCAAAAAACTAATGCAAACCCTATAACTAACACTTGTATCACAGAGAATTTTACTACAGAACTCTCTGGCGCAGCAAGAGGCCAGCAAACAAACAGTATAATCAGCGCCAAATGAACTAAAGGGCCGGTTTATATACCCTACAAGAACATCTGATAGCCCATCAGCACTGGCACCAGAGGGAGATGTTACTTTCTCGGTGTCCAGTGCAAAATGGCAGCTCTTATGTGCCACCTGGTGCCTCACATGGTCCGGGATGACCTGCTAATGGCACCAGTCCTGATCAAGACATGACAATGACAATCATGATAAAATTATTTCCAGTAAGTAATCCTGAAAGCTCAGCCACACGGGTGTTTCTGTACGATTCTGACCGCTGCACTCCAAGTGCGGACGACTCTCTAAACTGGCCGGTGAAAGAGCAATGGAGCTGCTCACGCAGAGAGTCGTCCGCACGTGGTGCAGCCGTCTTCTCGTACAGAAACACCGGCGGATCGGCGCCCGTGTGACTGAGCCCTGACAGCCAAAAAGAACCTGCAGAACCCAGTGTAGATACTATTGACAACTGCGATTCTAGGGTACCAATTCCTAAAGCCTGATGTCCCGGGCCGTTTATATATGTAACATAACACTACAGATAAACTGAGATTTCCTGCACTTTCTGTTACATAAATACCCCAGGAAACCACAGGAACAGCTTGCTGATATAAAACACCTTCATGTTTGTATATAATTTGAGCAGCAAGATGTTCACATAATAAGAGTGCTATTATAACTGAGCAATGCGATGACTAATGCGCCAATGTATCGCGCTCGCTCGTTATCCTGCTTTGTAAATATTTGTGCATATCTTCAGACAAGTCTTCTATACAGAGTTGGAGATGAAGACGTTGCAATGTTCTATTTAATTAGTGGATATTTTGCCAAGATAAAAACAGCAAAGAGTCGAACACAAATGGCTGCGGAGGTTTACATCTAAACAAAGTGCTGTACACAGACGTATGAATCACGCACTCGCTGCGCCTGGGTTTGATTTGGGGAAGTTTGTAAACTTGTGCATCAATGTTTTGCAAGATATTTCTTCTTTACATCAAAGTACATGACAAACTAATTGGGCATCGAGGTAAGGACTTGGACTCATTGCAAGCACAGTTTTGGGTGAAGTAGCCAGCAACAGAGTATACAGAGTTAGCAAATGCCATCTTCTGTAACGTCAAACTGGGACTCAGCAGAGTCTTACCAGTACGTGGACTGCAGAACTGCGAACTGGACTCGGAAACAGTGAACATAACCGAGCAGCGGACATAAATGCCACGTCACTCACACTCACAAACTGGCGAAACCAGACCAAACTGTGGAACTGCAGAACAGACTTCATACTCACGGACAGACATGCATCAATGGCTGATAAATGCTCAAAACATGCATCAAGCATACCCGCACACATAGGCAGATGGAATTGCTATAATAAGTACGATGAACTAGTTTGTGGATTGGCGAAGTCACTTAAGCCCCGAGCCCAACTTCAAGGGTCCTTGTTGTCTCGCGGTCCTTACAACTAACCCAGAATACCTGCCTGCAAGCAGGGCGATCGCCCCGATAGGGACAGCTCCACACTGGAACCTAAGGACCTAACCAGCCCTAGATGGTAAATGATCCACAGCAGCACAGGACACAGTTCACAATTATACAGAGCAACAAGCAAGAATGCAGACACAAGGGAATGAGGAAACCAACTCCCCTCTTAGTCACATGTACAGAAGATACAGAAGACTGCTCACACTGCTGGAGGGAAAACCAGCAGACACTGACAAAGGAGCTGGTACATATAAGCAACAGACCTGTGAGATTGGCTGACTGGAGCAAACCACACCCAGTCAGCTCAATCAACCACCTGTGGAGCTGTGCTGCTAGAACACTGTGGTACAACAGATCCCAGCCAGCACAGCCCTAACAGTATCTCTCTCTTAGGGTGGACACCCACTGGCGTTTTTTTTCTATCTTGCGCTGCGAGAGCAAGTGAAAAACACTCGCCTCACAGCGCAAGAAAAATGCTGGAACATCACCAGTGTTTTCAATGGGGCCAGCTGCAGCAGCGCTAGCCCCATTGAAAACATAGGGAGAATACCACGGATTTCTGCCACAGCTGTGACAGCTGTGGCAAGAGTTTCCTTCATCCCTGCAGGGACCAGGGATAGCTAAGCACTAGCTGTAATTGGCTGAGCGCTCAGCCAATAGCTAAGCACTAGCTGTAATTGGCTGAGCGCTCAGCCAATCAGCACAGTCTTTTCAGGAGGCGGGTATTTTTAATGCCCGCCTGCTGAAAGTGCTGGACAGCAGTGCTGGGGAGCCAGCCGGAGGACGCGTCTGAGCGGCGGAGAGGTGAGTAAAGATTTTTTTCTTTTTTTAACCAATTAATGATGATTTTCAGGGAAGGGCTTATATTTCAAGCCCTTCCCTGAAAATCATACTGCTGGGCTTGCCAGAAAGCACTGCTTTCAATGGGATCGGCAGCAGTTCCCATCTCATTGAAAGCAATGGGATAGCATGCTGCACTTCTGCCACAGCTGTGACAGCTGTAGAAGAGGATTCTTTCATCCCCGGGGTCCCCGCGGGGATGAAGGAAACTTCTGCCACAGCTGTGGCAGACGTCCGTGGTATTCTCCCTATGTTTTCACTGGGGCTACCGCTGCTGCCGCTGGCCCCATTGAAAACATAGGGAGAATACCACGGACTTCTGCCACAGCTGTGACAGCTGTGACTGCTGTAGCAGGAGTTTCCTTAATCCCTGAGGTCCCCACTGGCGCTGCTGCCGCTGGCCCCATTGAAAACACTGGCGATGTTCCAGCGATTTTCCAGTGTTTTTCTTGCGTTGCAAGGTGAGTGTTTTCACTTGCTCTCGCAGCACAAGATTAAAAAAAACGCCAGTGCGTGTCCACCCTTAAAGAGGGGCCTCTGGAGATACATCTTGATTGGCTTAGAGTGATATAGCATTAACAAAGCTTACCAATAAAATTTACATAGTACGCCTCTTATTCACATTGCATTAAAGCAGACACACAATACAAATAGTTCAGTGTTCCATCATGGCGCAGAATGAATGTTTGTTTGCCGCAGTGAAAATTTGTTTGGCGTCTTTAGATCTGTAAGTACAATGTCAGCACAGGAGGTTTCAGAGTCCCCGCTGAAAATGTGATTTCTGAAGAAAGGCTCTGCAGTGCAAAACTGCAACTAGTAAAGAAACTGTATGAAATCACGCAAGGACTTTGTTCCCCTGATTGTTTTTGACTGAGGGGTGCTTTTTTAATGTACAGTTGCAATCAAAATTATTCACCCCAAATTGCAAATTACGTTTATTTGGCTAATTTGTAAACCTTCAGCTGTTTGCAAAAAACAAACAAAAATGATTTAACTACCTCAACTCAAGTAATATAACAAGTGGTTTCTCCAAATTCATCACACAATGCTACTTTTAATGACCTACTACAGTCACAGAATTATTCATCCTCGTCATGACAAGCATCCTTACTAGAGATGAGCGAGTATACTCGCTAAGGCCCATTACTGGAGCGAGTAGTGCCTTAGCCGAGTATCTCCCCGCTCGTCTCTAAAGATTCGGGGGCCGGCGGGGGCGGGTGACAGGTGAGTTGCGGCGGGGAGCGTGGGGGGGGGGGGGAGGGATCTCCCCTCTGTTCCTTCCCGCTCTCCCCTGCCGCTCCCCGCCCCCCGCCGACCCCCGAATCTTTACAGACGAGCGGGGAGATACTCGGCTAAGGCACTGCTTGCTCGAGTAATGTGCCTTAGCGAGTATACTCACTCATTTCTAATTTTTAGTACTTAGCAGGGAGATAATAAACAAGTGCAGCGCTCCTGGGATAGGAAGGTCGATAAATTCCAAATATACAAGTAAAACAGAGGTGACTTACCTGGCATGACCAGGCCACCCTAAGATGGTTAGTCCATCACACCTGAAGTCCCCGTTTGCTTTTAAATTATCCGCTGGTTAATGGTCATACAGCCACTGGTCATACGAGCATCAAGAGGGGGAAAGCGTGAATGGGATCCCGTGGAAATCTCAGTGTCATGTCCGTGCGGCACAAGAGCCCCGCGCTCTTATAAGAATATAAAACTTTCCCCACCTGCTGATAGGAAGAGCAACTAGAGAGCCACACCCGGCAAACCCTCTCCCAGGTATGACTAATAGTCAGCAAGCAATTATGCAGCATATAAAGAGATAGTAAAGCAATCTCTGCACAACATGCATTAAACCTTATCGTGCGCAGCAACAGGGTGACAGGACTGACCCTGCGTCACGGCCACCATGCCACAACGCTGTCGCGACCGACAAGTCGCGACACTCGGAAACATGAAGTACAGGATAAAAATGAGTAAACAATAACCAGCGTTCCAGGGAATATGACCATATATTTGCAGAGAGTAGAAATAAGAAAAATTAATTTACCTTACAGGGGGGGTCTGTGCTTGAGAAAGTATGCAAACTCATCCTCAGAAACGCGTTGTTCACTCTCCTTAGCTACTCATCTCCAATTTAATTTTTATATAATATATTACTTTATGAATAAACCAATAAACACCATACCTGCTGTGGATCATTTACTCCAAGTCTGAGGTAACACCATTGTGGTACATTACTAACTACGATTAGGCGGTGTTCTCAACTGAGACCCCCTTCTCTTAAAGGGAGTTGCTTTTCCTTCCTTCTACTCTCTGAAAATAAATGGTCATTTTTATCCTGTATTTCGTAGAGCACCTTTTACTGTTATGACCTGCAGGAAATGTGATGTATAGGCAGAAATTGAGGAATCTTATGGGTCAGGACTCAAACCTGGGACCTTCTGCTCTCAGGTCAGCAGCTCTGCCTACTGAGTCATCCAGACTCATACCTAGCCTTGTTCTGTGTTACTGCTAGTTTAGTTCCTACCATCCTGTCCTGGCCCTACCTTGCTGCTAATAAAGCTCTCTATCTAAACCTGGGCCAGGCCCTTCATGCTTTGCATGATTATTGTTCTCTTCAGCCTTGATCAAGCTCCACTGATGCCTGCTCCTCTGCTAGCAAACTAATGAACTCCTGATACCGATCTCTGCTTCCATTATGACAACACTACCTGCTTCCTCCATTTGTACCGCAATACGAAACCTCCTGATACCGACCTCTGGCTTCCATTCTGAGAATGCTACCCGCCTCCTCCATTTGTACTGCAAACAGAGACCTCCCATTGCTGACTTCTGGCTCTTCCCTGACTACTCTCCAGACCTGTGACTACTACACCTGAGGCTCCAACCTAGTGCTGTAAACCGCTACACTATATTTCTAACGTACAATCAAAGGTTACAGTTAGTTATGAGAAAAACCTTTGAAAAGTTTGGTTTGGCTTGTTCGCTGAATTTTTGCAGAAATCTTAGTTTGGTCCTAACTTGTTTGAACTAAACTGAAAGTTCCCCCAAACCTCAAAAACTGCTGTATAACATTATCTCTCAGAGTATTATATAGGGCTTTTATGGCTCTTAGACAGTGTTATACACCAGTGGTCAGGACTAATGTTCAGCAAACCCAACCAGTAGAACGCTGTTTCCGGTAAAACTTTGCCAAAGGTCTGTTCGGGTTCGCGCTGAACCATTTTATGAACACATAAAACTAATAACTGTACTATATCAGTCTTTATGTGAGCCGTTCAATATAAATGCCTTGTTTTGATTAATCTGACATATGCGCATTAAATGCTATATATTAACAGTAAATAAACGTTAATCCCTTAAAGGGAATGTACTAATTAAAATCAGATAGTGAAACATTTTTTTAATCTGTTTCTGTTTTCTGATTGTAGTTTTATTCTATTGTCTGTACATGACTTTAGGTTCAACATTTTGCCTGAATTGCTGTTAACAGCATTTAGAGAGATGCTTTGTAGCAGTCTCAAGGCCCATAGACACAAGGACATTGACTTCTATGGGAGATTGTTTAGGCCATTCACAGTGACCTCTCCAGGGAGGAGGAGGAGGAGGAGGTGAGCTGTGACCATCATCCATTGTTAATGTAGGATCTTATGTTATCTATATTTCATTTTACTATAGATCACAGCATCAATTAAAATCACATGAAATTCTTAAAACGTTTAACATATAAATTGATTTATACAATAGGTCATCTTCTGATGACACAATCCTTTTAATCAAATCATAGAAAATTGGCTCAAATTTATTATTTGTAACTGTGCTGTAGCCATCATTTATTTTCTATGGGAGATTGTTGTGGGCACACTCTGTGTCCTGTACAGAGAGGGGGATAACGTGCATTGTGACCTTCAACTATAGACTTTTATGGGGGATTGTTGTGGGCATGCTCAGTGACCTGTGCATAGAGGAAGGTTAGATGCATTGTAAGCTTCAGCTACAGACTTTTATGGTAAAATGTTATGGGCATGCTCTGCGACCAGTGCAGAGAGGGGGGTAAGGTGCATTGTGATCTACAACTGTTGACTTTTATGGGGGATTGTTGTGGGCATGCTCAGTGACCTGTGCATAGAGGAAGGTTAGATGCATTGTAAGCTTCAGCTACAGACTTTTATGGTAAAATGTTATGGGCATGCTCTGCGACCAGTGCAGAGAGAGGGTAAGGTGCATTGTGATCTACAACTGTTGACTTTTATGGGAGATTGTTGTGGGCATGCTCTGTGACCTGTACAGAGAGGGGGATAACGTGCATTGTGACCTTCAACTATAGACTTTTATGGGAGATTGTTGTGGGCATGCTCAGTGACCTGTGAGGAGAGGAAGGTTAGATGCATTGTAAGCTTCAGCTACAGACTTTTATGGTAAAATGTTATGGGCATGCTCTGCGACCAGTGCAGAGAGGGGGTAAGGTGCATTGTGATCTACAACTATAGACTTTCATGGTAGTGTTGTGGACATGCTCTGTGACCTGTACAGAGAGGGGGTAAGGTGCATTGTAAGCTTCAACTCTAGACTTTTATGGTAGAGTGTTGTGGGCATGCTCTGTGACCAGTGCAGAGAGGGGGTAAGGTGCATTGTAAGCTTCACTATAGACCTTTATGGTTCTGTAATCTGATCTTGGAGGAGGGAAAGGTGCATTGTGATCTTCACTTATAGACTCTTAGGGCGCCCACCCACTAGCGTTTTTTTCCCCTGCGAAATTCACAGCATTTTTTTCTCTGCAGGGGTCTATGGGACTTGTAATGTTAAAATCGCGATCGCGCAAAATCGCGATTTCGCGGTAAATTGTGATTTTGCGCGATCACGATTTTAACATTACAAGTCCCATAGACCACTGCAGAGAAAAAAATGCTGCGAATTTCGCAGGGAAAAAAAACGCTAGTGGGTAGGCGCCCTTATGGTAGTGTTGGGGGCATGCTCTGTGACCCTTGTAAACAGGGGGAAAAGGTGCATTGTAACCTTTGACACTAAACTCTTATGGTAGAGTGTTCTGGCAAGCTCTGTGGCCTGTGCAGGAAGAGGACTAGTTGAGCTGTGACCATCGTATAGACTTCTATGTGAGAGTGTTGTGGGCATGCTCTGTGACTTGTGCTGGGAGAGAAAAGGAGGTGAGCTGCGCCATGACTTATTGTGTATAGTGGATGCTGTGTTATCTGTATTAAGTTGTCACCTTTTGTTATAATCCTGCCTGTGTTAATAATGAGATGACTGATGGGACATTTTCTCTACAGAAAAGGAAGTGTCAAACTATTATTAGGCTTAGTGGTCAGTGTGAGAACTGCAGGATTTTAGGATTTTTTAAAATGTAGATCGACATAAAAAATAACCAAAAATTTGTTCAAAATGTTTGATGTAAAAGTTACCTCTTACACAAGAGGTCCTTATTTGATGATACACTCCCACTAAATAAACCGCATGCTCTGTGTGGATGCATTCACTGAGATCTTCTTGGGCATTATTAGTAAAGGAAATGGTAAATCACATAAATTCCAGTTTACTCTACAGAACATAGCCGTGGTCCCAAAGCACAGAGGTAATGATCCACCAAATGATGTGTTTTTCTAAAGCTAGATTCCATTGTATTACCAGTTTCCCATTTCATTTCGCCGAGCACGTTGATAATATCCATAGCGGACTCATCCCTACACCTTATACCTCTTCAAAGAACACATTACATTTCACACCTATGTCACCTGGCGCGTGGTCCGAAAAGTGGCCTCCCGTCCTGTGATGTTTGCAGACCTAATAACCCAATATTGCGACATGAAAAAGGCTGTAATGAAAATGGTGCGAGGAGAGACTGAAGACTTTCCAGAAGGTGAACCAGCAGACTTCATTTCTTTTCATGGGCGGATTCCATTTTTCTTCTTTAATAACATTCTCTACCTGAGGTCATCTGTCCAGCCGAAGTGATGAGAGATAGACCATGTGTGGCCTCTGCTTATTCAGTTGTGCCGTATTAGCGTTCCGCCAACCTAAAGCTCTGAACAAATAAGGAGGCTTAAATACCTTTAAATCACACGTAACTAGTAATAAATTGGAGTTGGAGGATTAAAAATAAGCCAAAGGCTCTGGAGCCCCCGTGTGATCCGAGTCCCACCGCTGACCTCCACTTGGCTGTTTTACGAAGGTTTAGCTAATTACTCCATTTGATATCTTGGTGGAGCTTTCTGCAGCTTCTTCTTTCTTATGGTATATTCACATGGGCACTTTTTCTCAGTGCTGAAAAATCAGACTTATGTTTTGTGTCATTGTCATGCGATTTTTATGCATTTCTGTGATTTTTCCACCCGATTTTCCTCTGCTTTGCAATTTTTATAGATGTAAAAAAAACACGCATGACGGATTCTGCACACTGGTTGTTCTGCTCACTATTTTTTAAAGGTTACCATGGTTCTAAGCGATAAAAACGGATCACAATCAAATCAAGTGAGTGCAATCCGTTTTTTTTAATCGCACTTATAGACTAATGAAAAAATGGACTGATCTGATTTAGCCCTTTATTACCTACACAGTAATGGGTTCTCTCTAGAGATGAGCGAGCACGCTGGGATAAGGCAGTTACTCGAGCGAACATCGCTCTTCTCGAGTAACTGCATTCTCTTCCGAGCAGGCTCGGGTGGGGGGGGGGGGGGGGCAGGGGGTGGTGGAGGGGGAAATGAGAGAGATCTCTCCCCCCCCCCCCCCCCCCCGCCGCTCCCCGCTCCCCCCATCCCTGAGCCTGCTCGGACAGGAATGCAGTTACTCGAGAAGAGCGATGCTCGCTCCGGTAACTGCCTTATCCGAGCGTGCTCGCTCATCTCTTGTTCTCTCGCTTGCTGGTTAGCTTTTTATGGAGTCTTAAATTTTTTTTTTAGCTTATTCATGTGAGTTTGATATTTTTGTTAGGATATGGGTATATCTAATATACAGTGAAGCGTGACTTTTTCGGTTATTTACACTGTGCCATGCCATTCTCTTTTTTAAGTGGGTGGGGCCTAGTGTTAGAGGGTGTGGCATAATGTATACAAGAAACTGGTGTATGTTATAGCAGAAACCTATAGTAGCTTTTTCCATCCGACACATGGAGGTCACTCATAGCTGAATGTGCAATTTACTTAGGCCCTCCTATGAAACGTCTAAGGGCTGCTTCACATGAGCGCATGCGCAATTGCGCACGACTCAGCGCGACGTATTTGTGCTGTGAACAAGGTTTTTTTGCACGCATATTAGCATATTCTAATGTACTTTTTAAGCCTGCAGGAATTGTTCAATTGCGCGGCAGACGAATATACCCCAATTTAAATGGCTATTTAGCCTCGTGAGTTCCAGATGTGTTCTTTTTCCTGAGGAATTGCGCAGTATATTGTGCATAACCTTGCACCTTGCGCATGCATTAGCGCAGCCCCCGTAGACTTCTGGGGGACCTTTGGTGCGCAGATGCAAACAAAAGTAGAGCATGCTGTGTTTTTGTCTGCGTGCGCGAAATGCACACACAAAAATAGGATGTGAGTGCGAACCCATTGAAATCAATGAGTTCTATTCTCTGTGTATTGCGCACAAATATGTCCGTGTGAAGGAGCCCTAAGTACATATAGTAAAGCATCTGGTCTGGGATCTGCATTAATTGGGGGTCTGGTTTTGAGTTGAGATTGATTTAAGGGACTGGCTGGCCTGACCAGGCATGTACATTAGGAGTCTGGCCTGGGGTCGGAATTTATTTGCAGTTCTGGTTGGAATTTATTTAGGAGTCCAATCTGGAGTCTAAATTTATTTGTGTTCCCGGGGATGGCCAGAGAAGCGAAGGGCCGAAGATATCAGCAAACTATGCAGCCATCAGGAGAATTTGTTATAGCGATTTGGGCCAGTCGGAGAAGAAAAGGAAAGAGAATGATTGCAATCAGAAAAGACTTCCCCTGTGATCACTGGATTTAAAAGTCACCTGTCATAACTCCTAATCTAACATATCTGTGGAGGGAATTTGCATTACTTATAAAATAACTTCTTGGAGAAGACTGTGTTGTGGCGTTCCTCAATTATTCCTCCTGGAAATGTATGAACAAGCCCTTACTTACATGTACTTACAATTAAGACTTACAACTAATTAATTGTAACTATGGAGCTACAGCTGCAGTGCAAAGCAATAGTTTGTTTAATGCGATGTTGTGGACTGCAGCTGTCACATGATTAAATCAGTAGCGCTTTGTGCAGCCCAGGATTAACTGACAACTGGGTATTACAATTCCCCTTGTCAATGGCATGTGTCCCTACACAGTCTGGTACTGTCAGTGCATCGTGACGGCCAGGAACCCAACCATCAGCTGCACAATCTTCGGGACGGCTATTATTCTATATGCAAACATGGCGTTCTAGAATAAAGCCTCTTACCCGCTAGTGTCCCACGACATATAATCATCCCAGGTGTGCGGGGTTAATATGTAAGGCCTCTTCCGCACGGGCGACAGCGATATCGCTGATATGTACACGCGATATTGTAGCGTTGCTGAGTCGTGCGATAAAATTGCGCTAATTTGTCACAGGAAAGTAGGGCCGAATGCCTATGGCTGGGTCGGACTCCACATGTGGGATGCCAAAGCGGAATCCGACCCTGCGCACGGCCAGTGACCCCAGCGAACCTATCCACAGTGTTCTTCATCTGTAATGCGGATGTGATGGCCGGAGTGCCGGAGTGTAGATGACGCTGCTAGGTGATGTTGTAGATTCCGTGACCCGTCCGCATTGACAGCTGCGGATGGGCCGCGGATCAGACGGCTTCCAATGACTTCAATGGAAGCCGTTCATGCAGAATCCACGCCGAAATAGAGCATGCTGCGATTTTTCCTCCCAGCAAGCGGAAGATCGCAATTGATTTCCGCTCGTGGACAGGGAAAAGCGATTGGCAGTATTTGCTGCGGAATCCGGAGGTGGTCGCCCGCTCCGGATTCTGCAATTGTGTGTATTGGGCCTTAATAGGAGTCTCTAATGTTCAAATTGTATCGCATCGCATTTTCGTGTGATGCGATAAACAAGGAGGCTCCATAAGGAAACATGGGCTACAAAAAAAATCGCAAATCGCGGCTGCATAGAGCATGCCGCGATTTTGCATTCTCGCAATGTAGTAGCCTACAAAACATCGCTAATGTGAAAAAACCCATAGGAAACCATGGGCTTCACATACAGGATTTGTAGCGCTGTCGCATCACGAGAAAATCGTGTGATATTGTCACCCGTTTGAAAGCAGCCTTATACTACAGCAAAAAAAAACCGTACATTTTGTATCGCCGTAATCATACCGACCAACCAAATAAATTCCCTGCAGTGTGTACGCCGAAAAAACAAGACCGCACCCCCAAACATGGCGAAATTGCATTTTTGTCCCATTTCACTGAAATAAGAGCTCTTTCAGATAAGCGTATGCGCAAATGCGCATGCTTCAGCACAACTTATTTGCTCTACGAACATGCTTGATTTGCGTATGTGTCTGCGCACATGTGTTCATATGCGTACGCAACAACCCCCCCCCCCACCCTGTTTAAAAATGCTATTTAGCCTAATGAGGTCCAGGAGTGTTCTTTTCCCAGCAGTTTTGCACTATATTTTGCGCATCCCATTGCGTATTGCCGTTTGGTGCGCAAATGTGCAAAAATAGAGCACGTTCTATTTTTTTTTCCCCGCGCCTGCAAATATGGGAAATGTAAGCGAACCCACTGAAATCAATGGATTCTATTCCCTGCGCAATTTTTGCGTGCATAAATATGCCCGTGTGAAGGAGCCCATTTAAAAAAGTTTTTTAGTACATTATACGCTACATTAAATACGACCATTCAAAAACAAAACTCGTCACGCAAAAAACAACGAGCCCTCAACGGAAACATCGGCGAAAAATTAATACCAGTTATGATTGTTTTGGAAGTGGGGAAGAGGAACCAAAAATGGAAGAAAAAAGAAAAAAAAAAGTCCCCGTCCTTAAAGGGTTAATGACAGCCATATGCAGCGAGGTGTTAAGGCACTGCGCATTTACCTCCTCCAGAAATAACAGTTTTGACACTCGGAAGTCAGCTGCCGCCTGTTATTTACACGTTCCTATATCATTTACGGGACCTTTTATTAATATCGGGCGTTAGGGCAGACTAATTGCCTGCCTTTTATTAAATCCCGGACTTTCCCGTATTTTCTCATTTTATACTAAGCAATCTCGTCCTTATATAAGGCTCCCTGGAGTGCGAACAGTGGCTCTCGTATTAGATCATGTTGGGGTCTGCTGAGCCAGAAACTGCGCTGGGAAATATTTTATGGGTTTGATAAAGTTAAAAACCCCAGATGGCAATATTTTCCTTGACTATTTTGAACTTTACACCGCGGGTGTCGCTTAATTTCTCGCTTCTTTTCGACACTACAGAATCTACAGCCTCCTGTTTGTGAGCGTCATGTAATTTTAGAGAGTATTAGTTTAACCTCTTATTGCCTGGGCTGCGTCGGGCAGGCATCCTGCCGTCTAGTGCCGAGTGATTGTCACGTATCGACCAAGAGAGCAACAGAAAAGAGATTTCTGCTCATTAATAAGTTGAATCCTGCGCAATTCTTAAAGGGGTTGTCCCGCGCCGAAACGTTTTTTTTTTTTTTTAAACCCCCCCCCCCCCCCCGTTCGGCGCGAGACAACCCCGATGCAGGGGTTAAAAAAAACCACCCGCACAGCGCTTACCTGAATCCCGGCGGTCCGGCGTCTTCATACTCACCTGCTGAAGATGGCCGTCGGGATCCTCTGTCTCCATGGACCGCAGGGCTTCTGTGCGGTCCATTGCCAATTCCAGCCTCCTGATTGGCTGGAATCGGCACGTGACGGGGCGGAGCTACACGGAGCCCCATTCAGAAAAGAAGAAGACCCGGACTGCGCAAGCGCGGCTAATTTGGCCATCGGAGGGCGAAAATTAGTCGGCACCATGGAGACGAGGACGCCAGCAACGGAGCAGGTAAGTATAAAACTTTTTATAACTTCTGTATGGCTCATAATTAAAGGAGATGTCCCGAGGCAGCAAGTGGGTCTATACACTTCTGTATGGCCATAATAATGCACTTTGTAATGTACATTGTGCATTAATTATGAGCCATACAGAAGTTATAAAAAGTTTTATACTTACCTGCTCCGTTGCTGGCGTCCTCGTCTCCATGGAGCCGACTAATTTTTGGCCTCCGATGGCCAAATTAGCCGCGCTTGCGCAGTCCGGGTCTTCAGCTTTCTTCTATGGAGCCGCTCGTGCCAGAGAGCGGCTCCGTGTAGCTCCGCCCCGTCACGTGCCGATTCCAGCCAATCAGGAGGCTGGAATCGGCAGTGGACCGCACAGAAGAGCTGCGGTCCACGAAGGTAGAAGATCCCGGCGGCCATCTTCAGCGGTAAGTATTGAAGTCACCGGACCGCCGGGATTCAGGTAAGCGCTGTGCGGGTGGTTTTTTTAACCCCTGCATCGGGGTTGTCTCGCGCCGAACGGGGGGGGGGGTTTTAAAAAAAAAAAACCCGTTTCGGCGCGGGACATCTCCTTTAATGCACAATGTACATTACAAAGTGCATTAATATGGCCATACAGAAGTGTATAGACCCACTTGCTGCCTCGGGACAACCCCTTTAATTATATATGGGTAAATTAATATTAGTGCAGCCATGGAGCTGGATAGGATGGAGTCACAACGGGGGCTTTATGCCTGGGGGCCAAAAAAGTCTCTAAGGGTGGATTCAGACGACCGTATATCGGCTTGGTTTTCACGCTGAGCCGATATATGGTGTCCTCATCTGCAGGGGGGGGAGGATGGAAGAGCCAGGAGCAGGAACTGAGCTCCCGCCCCCTCTCTGCCTCCTCTCCACCCCCTCTCCGCCCTTCTGCACTATTTACAATGAAAGGTGGCGGGACAGGGCGGGGCTAAGTTCCGAGAATTAGCCCCGCCTCTCCTCATTGCAAATAGTGCAGAGGTGCGGAGAGGAGGCAGAGAGGGGACGGGAGCTCAGAGCACTGCTCCCGGCTCTTCCAGCCTCCTCCCCCTGCAGAGAGAGGCGATGTATATCGGCTGGGCGTGAAAACCCACCGATATACGTTCGTCTGAATCCAGCCTAAAGACATTAACTTGACCCCTTAATGGCTATTTTGTACCTAAAGGACCAGACACTTTTTAAGGATTTTACCCATGTGGTGTTTTTACTCCACTATTTTTTTTCCTTAAGCTAACACATTTATTTTGCTGCATTTTTCCCCCGTGATATCTAGGGCTTTTTAAAAATATTTTTTTCACCGACTTTGTTGGCGTCAGCGGCGGGTCATTTTCTTTTAATGCATATATTTTCATTTTATTCTGTAATTCTTTTTTACTTATTCCTGTAACTTTTTTTTTACCATCTATGACCCCCATGACGACATATAAGACCTCTGGGGGATATTCACATTACATATATTTTTTTTACATACTTTTGCACTGTAGCTAGAGCATCCTTCAGAGACCCCCCTGTAGTGACTATAGTCACTGGCAGAGCTGATCAGGGTCTGCTAGGACCCTGCAGCTCTGCTGTGCCAAAGAGCTCCCGACGGTCACGTGATCACCAGATCACACAGTAGAAGGAACACTTCCACTTTCACTTCTTAGTACATAGCATTCATTGAGCGCTGTGTACTCAGGAAAGAAAAAGGCAGACGTGGTTAAAAAACGCTTCTCCCTTCTGCTCCGGGTTCTCAGTCGTGACTGAGAATCTGACGTGTTTCTGCTTGAGCAGGAGCTTTAATCCCACACCGTATTTTTGCCATCGGCTAGGATTAAAGCCCAGAACCAAGCGCCATAAATTTATAGCACTAGCTCCTTAAGGGTCCTTAGTCAAAACTGTTCTATGATTGGACAGCACTGGCCAATCCGAGTAGCATGTACCAAATTAGACTACTGATGCACCACTGGCGGATAAGGGGGACAACAGCACAAAAGTAAAAGTGCCGGGTAATAGTACTCCCGCTCTTTCCAGTTTAGGAACAGATTCTGTCTCAGGACCGGAGGGTCACTTTTAGGGAATATTACAGCCCGGTTCAACTAGAGCTCTCTACCTCAGGGGTCTAACACACTACCAATGCACAGTTACCACTAGATAGTTAGAAGATTGCAGAAGCCATCTTCAAAGACCAAAAATGTAGCCTGCAAAGTGGCAGATTGAAGGTACAATGGTGCAGAGGACAGATGGCCAGAACTAGAACTACGGCTTTGCTCTCTGGGCAGAATTTTGCTATGAGGCAGGAGAATCGCTTTAATTAAATGGGTTGTCTAATGAAGATATCTACTGTCCTATTAGGGCTCCTGGATGTATGAAAAAGGGATCTCTTGTATGAGCCAGAATTCTAAAGAGTAGCTCACACTACGGTGGACCCGGCCTCTTCATATGTCATATGGCATTGGTTACCCAAATCATTTCAATTAATATTACATTTTATTTGCAATGGCCACTCTAAGGATGCAATGGGCATATTCATCATTGTATTCTGAGCATGCTCGGAGTGTGGAAAACATAGAAACCAAGACTGGAATCCGGGGCAGTGACTACTGTCACCTCTCTCCCACGACTGGCTGCCCGTATTCCACCTCTCTGCAGTCCTGGTTTCTATGTTTTTCAGGCTCTGAGCATGCTCTGAATACAATGAGGAATATGCCCAATGAGTCATGATTAAAACATAGAGCCTCAGACTAAAGCCCTGTTTACACGCAACGATTATCGCTCAAAATTCGCTCAAACAATGTCTTTTGAGCATTAATTGTTGCGTGTAAATGCTACCACTATCATTTGCTTTTCATCTGTACAATGATTTTTAGTTGAGTTTACAATTAGAGATGAGCGAGCATCGCTCTTCTTGAGTAACTGTACACTCGTCCGAGCAAATGCAGGGGGGCGTCGGGGAGTGGGGCGGGAGAGTGAAAGAGATCTCTCTCTCTCCCCCCGTTAACCCCCGCTCATCCCCGCCGCTCCCCCCATTTGCTCAAACGAGTATGCAGTTACTCGAGAAGAGCGATGCTCGTTTGAATAACTGCCTTAATCGAGCGTGCTCACTCATCTGTATTTCCAATACATTGTTCGGATGGAGACCTGATAGCAGGGATCGTATGCTGTGATTCTCCACAGGAGCGCTGATAACATTGTATTCTGTCCCCCAGCAGAACAAGGGGGCTATATGCAGATAACAGACCATCTGCTGTTCTCTGCATACAGCTCAGTGAGGCTCATTTATATGCAAATGAAGCTAATAAGCTGCTAATGGACATTAAAGGAGATGTCCCGCGCCGAAACGGGTTTTTTTTTTTTTAAACCCCCCCCCCGTTCGGCGCGAGACAACCCCGATGCAGGGGTTAAAAAAACCACCCGCACAGCGCTTACCTGAATCCCGGCGGTCCGGTGACTTCAATACTTACCGCTGAAGATGGCCGCCGGGATCCTCTATCTTCGTGGACCGCAGCTCTTCTGTGCGGTCCATTGCCGATTCCAGCCTCCTGATTGGCTGGAATCGGCACGTGACGGGGCGGAGCTACACGGAGCTACACGGAGCCCCATAGAGAACAGCAGAAGACCCGGACTGCGCAAGCGCGGCTAATTTGGCCATCGGAGGCCAAAAATTAGTCGGCTCCATGGGAACGAGGACGCTAGCAACGGAGCAGGTAAGTAAAAAACTTTTTATAACTTCTGTATGGCTCATAATTAATGCACAATGTATATTACAAAGTGCATTATTATGGCCATACAGAAGTGTATAACCCCACTTGCTGCCTCGGGACATCTCCTTTAATGCACATTACCTGCTTATGCAAAATGATCGCTCAAACTGTCATTCTCCCAATCTTTTGAACGAATTTTGAGCAACCATCTTTGCATGTAAATGAGGCTTTAGACTTCACATGTGAACCTTGAAAAGACATACACAATTGCAGACCTTATTATGTTTAAAACTCACAAAACAATAAACATTAAAGCGAGGCAATTTTCCTGACGCTAAGAATTTGGCCTTATTATATGTTTCTGAGGCTTTATTCCCACGAGCGTATATCGGCCACCGTTTTCACGGCCGGCTGACATACTCAACAGTCTGATGCATTGGATTCCAATGTATCAGATCACACTGGCGTATTCCTGCGGAATAAAAGCACCCGGCCGGCCAATATAGCGTCGGGCAGCAAAGATAGTCCTGAGACTATCTTTGTGTCCGGAATATGTCGGCTGCTGCATAGACTCCTATGGGAGCCGAAGAAGGGAGTTGAAAGGGAGTTTAGCAGCATGACTGCTAAACTCCCTCCCTCTTCTCTCCTCCCCTCTGGCTGTTAGCAATGGGAGGGGGCGGAATGGGGGGGGGAAGATAAACTCCGCCTCTTCCCCCATTGCTGGCTTTGGACAAGGGGTGGGGAAGGGTCAGGTGCTTAGCTCTGCCCCCATCCCACCCACTCCCATTGGAAACAGCCGGAGGGAAGAATAGAGGAGGTGAGCTGGGAGGGGGAGGGAAAGGGAGGCAATGGCATTGCGGCTTGGGCGTATATATGTGCCAGGGCCCATGCCCTCTGAACGACCGCACAAAAATTAGATTTGTATGCCTGTTCACGAGCTTTTACGGCGCCGCCGGGCGCACGTAAAAACACCTACGCTCGTGGGAAAGATCTCTGAGATATGGAAAAGAGATTGTCAGCTCAATTAAGGACAGGGAATGCATGACTGTTAGCATTATATGTACAGCGCTGTGGAATATGTTGCTGCTATACAGTACATGGCTCATTTATTAGAAACCACGGGCCTTTAATGATTGGTTCTTCCCTGTATAAAAATTAGACTTGAGACCTCTAAATACAGCATGAAATCCAAGGACAAGTTTGGTTTCTGTGGACCAGTTTCAATGTTAATTCCCATTAGATGGGTAAATCCAGCAATCTGAGCAACTTCCAACAAGGCCTGGTTCTAGACTAGCCAGGGCCAGGATTTCACTGGCAACCATGTAGGGTTTTCCCATGCATGGAGAGTATACCAAGAATGATGTGATTGAGGAAAAACATCCAGCGAAAGTGGATTTTTTGGACGAAAATAACTAAAAGGGGTCAGAGGAGAATGTCAAGAATCATTCAGATGAACAGGCACTGCACAGTCCAGAGCTGCTAAATACAACAGTTACGCTCTAACTAAAGTGTTTGAACACATAACTCACTGTTTCTTAGTGCACATAGACTATCACAGCAGGTGACCTGTTCCAGCGCCATTCTGTCTTAGAGAAACAGGAAGGGAGAATCCAGTGGGCAAAAGAGCAAAAAAGTGTAAAAACGAGCAGCGGAAACACATTGCCTCATCGTAGTCACATAGTATGTAAGGCTGAAATAAAGACTTATGTCCTTCCAGTTCAGCCTATTCCCCCAATGTTGATCCAGAAGAAGGCAAAAAAACCAACAAGATTGAAGTCAATAATCCCTATTTAACCCCTTAAGGACCAAGCTGTTTTTTACCTTAAGGACCAGACACATTTTAGAGATTTTACCCATGTGGCGGTTTTACTGCCCTATTTTTTTTTCCTTTAGCTGTCAAATTTGTTTTTGCTGCGTTTTTTTTCCATGACATATAGGGCGATAAATTTAAATATCTTTTTTATTGACTTTTTTTTCCTGTTTTTTAGTTTTATTGTGGGTAAAATACTAAAATAGTTTTTTTTTTAAATTTAGTATATTTATGACTAAAATAAAGTTTGGGAATGGATTCCTCTATTTGTTTCGGACGTTTTGATATATAGTATATATGGTTTTGGTTTACAGGGCGCATACGGCGACGGTTTCTGCTGGCGTCTGCTTTGGGTTATTTTCTTTCTTATGCATGTATTGTAGTTTTATTCTGTTATTTTGTTTTAATGATGTATGTAATCATGTTTTTTACTATCTGTGTCCCCTATTACGTCATATAAGACTTCTGGGGGACATTCATTTTCTATTTTTATTAGACACTTTCCCACTGTAGCTGGGGCATCCATAAGAGCGGCATCCATAGGAGCCCCAGTTACAGGGGGAAACAGCCCCTGCAGTAACATTAGTCACTGGCAGAGCTATCCAGGGTCTATTCTAACCCTCCAGCTCTGCTGTAGCAGGGAACCCAGGCGGTCACATGACACCCCCGTCCCTCATCCCCCGGGCACCCAATGTAAAAGTTACATGTTACTTTCACTTTCTAGTACACAGTGCTCACTGAGCACTGTGTACTCAGGGGCACAGAAGGCAAGAAGGGTTAAAAACCCCTCCTGCCTTCTTTTCCGGGTTATCAGCTGTTACTAACAGCTGATAACCTGTTCCTGCCTCTGACTGATTGCAGAGCCAGGAGGCTTAAAGCGCTGCTGTAATTTTACATATGACGGGCTTTAATCCCAGGACCAGGCACCGTAAATTTACAGTGCCTGGTCCTTAATGGGTTAAGCGAAGAATTACTTCCCAACTCCAATCTGGCAATTGGAATCATTCCTGAATCAACAACCCTTCTAAAGTAATCAGTGACTACAACATGTATATTGTAACGCTCAAGGAAGGCATCCAGGCCCCTTTTAAACTCTTTTGATCTAATGGATCCAGATTTCTATTGCACCATTCTGATAGGAGGGGCAAAATTTGGCACAAGCAGCATGAATCAATGACCCCTTCCTGTCAGATGGTCAGAGGATGTCAGTATCTCCATCTAATTTGCAGCAACCAAAAAAAGCTTCCTGTCCGTATGGGCCCATTTTCCTGAAGAATGAGTTCATCCACTAGTGCAATCTATGCTACCATGAGTTGCTGCAGTTCTGAAGGTCAATGCGTTATTAGATGGGGGGCTGTAATAAGTAAATAAGCAGATGAAATAAAAAAGGTGAACATTCCAGACTGTCAGTATTTAGCAGCTAAAACTAAAATGCGATCCCCATTCCCAAGCAATGAACGTTCATTTGCCTCCACTTCTAAACCATGATCTTCTTCTTTTCCTTCAGACTGATGTTTCTTCTATTTTACTTGGAGTTTCACCTTCTTTTCTATTACTTGAACTTTGCACTTTCCAGAAGATTTTCTGAGAGAGAAATCGAGCATTCTTGCTACTCTTCAGAAAGGAAAGAAAATAAACCCGCCAGTAACACTTGTCAGAAATAAGTGCTCCATTTAACGGTCTTTCTTCCCAAGGAATGTCCAGATAACATTCAATATTACAATAATATATGCCGTGTATTACTAATAACGCAGAGTCGAGGCAGAGTATATACATATTCAACAATATTTCTCCCAGAAGAATGAGCTCTGATATGAAAATTATTGGTAATAACATCCACATGTACTTAATTTTGATTTATGGGATGTTAGACATAATTGAATCTATGACTGCTCTATTATAGTGTAATATAAGAAGCAACATGCAAAGAAAATACAGAAAAACGCAGCGAAAAAGATTCGGTGGTTAGAAATCTTGATTAACCTCATGTAGTACAAAAAGAAAAAGAGGCGGGCTTAAAGGGGTCGCCGGGACTTTAGGCATTTTTTTCTATTGATGATGACCTATCATCAGGATAGGTCATCAGAAGATGATCGGTGGGGTCAGCAACTTGGGATCCCCATGATCAGCTGATTCCCAGTAGCACTGTCAGAATGGATAGCGTGATCTGCTTCCTGTGTTGTCCATATGCAGTGTCCGAAGAGCGGGCCCACAGCTGAGGAAATGTCGGGGAAGATTGAGGCCGTGTCATGGGGCTCTAGCATCTCCTCCCCTGGGGGTAGCACAGGACCCGTCCAAGTTACTGCGGGGGAGTTTCACAGGGTAACCCAATATACGATTTACCTTAAAGTCCTTGTCACTCATGATGCCACCGTTCTGTCCTCTGCGGTGAATCCAGATATTGTTAATAAAGAGTCCACACACAGGGATAACGTTTTAGAGCAGAATCGGGAACGGTCGTTTATACTCGTTTACTTGTGCCAATGATTAACAGTTCAAACAATTTACACAAGCCATCAGAACACTGGTGCAAACAAATTAGTGGTGTGACAGGGAGGCATCAAAGGATGACAGACGAGTCCACAGTCCAAGTTATCTGTGGGGTTCTGTTTTCGGACACTTTCCTTCTCTCTCTCTCTCTAGCTCTCTACCAGTCAACACTCACATTTAGGGAAGGGCACTCAGCTCTGCATGACGGTTACTCTCACTCTCTCAGTCCTCCAGGTCAATAGCAGGAAGGCCTGGGTGAATTGGGCCCAGGGCAAACACAAGGCAATCGCTTAGCCTCTTCCATCCTGTCTCAAGTAGAAGCACTACTCCCCTAAATCTGCACCTTGCACTCTCATATATATATATAACATGGTCACATGACACACAACGAGATACATTTTCCAGACATGACCCAGACAGTAACCCATTCAGTGCTGCAGAGGTACAATACACATCCAATTCACTCACATAGAAGACACTGACAATACCAATGCATAAGACAAACACATTCATACTTATGGAGGGGTCCCATTAACTCTGGGCCACTACACATACTGAAAGCTGTTTTGGCAGCCAGCTGATCATGAGGTCTTGAGGAGTTGTATTTTTCAGTGGCGCCATTTAATGTACCATATAATATATTGGAAAACTTTTTAAAAAATTCAAAATGGGGTGAGAATGAAAAACAAATGTGTAATTTTCTTTGAGTGCGGTTTACAGCGTACATAGCGCAGTAAAAATGACATGTTATCTTTATTATGTGGGGGTCAGTATAATTATAGAAATACCAAAATAATAGTTTTTTATGTTGTACTACTAAAAAAAAAATTAAAAAAAAGTTTTCTTTCACAATCTTTTGACCCCCTAACTTTTGTATTATTCTGGCCAATACAGTTATGTGAAAGCTCATTTTTTGCAAACTGACCTGTAGTTTTTATTGGTACCATTTTGGGGTACATACCACATTTTGATCACTTCTTGGACTGGGGTAACCAAAAAAAACCACACTTCTGTGTTGCATATTTTTTATGATGGTGTTTATTGTACAGACTAAATGTAATTTTTTAATAAATTGGACTTTTATTATTAAAATGGGCTAAAAGGGGTTAATGAATCAGAGTGTCAGATAATAATTGTTTCCAATTTTAATCTTCCACAAGTTCTATTCTTTTTTTTTAATGTTTTTTCTTGTAGTTTATGTATACGCTGCTTGCATTTTCTTCATTTTCCCTGACCTTTTTTTCTTGAAGGACTCTCACCTAGTCTATACTCGCCAATCTTCCCAGACATGCAGAAGGAACATAGAACAAGGGAAGACTTGTTAGACTCCTAGAAGAGTTGGCGTGTCTCCTGGTCAATGGACCTCACTACGTGATTTGTTCGTTGCTTCACTTCCTTGAATAAATCCTCTTCTTCAGCTCTTTCTCCTCCGCTCCACCCCTCAGATTATCAGAGAAGACAGAGACAGGAGGAAGAGGAGAACTCATCTGGATGCACATGAAGCTGCCACGCGGTGGACAGAGAAAGTGAAATTGTGGATAAAGGAAGTAGTGTGGCCAAGTAGGGACTTGTGGGGCACAAAGAGGGCACGATTACCTAATGGAAGCACAAAGGGACCCTTTTTTCCTTATGTGGCATGAAGGGATCATTATTATGCCGTGGGGCACCAAAGGAACACCATTACCTTAAGGGCACACTTTTCCCTAATGGAAGGACACAAGGGAGCACAAAGAGGGCAATATTACCTAATGGGGCACAAATGGATCATTATTACCGTGTGTGAGGCATAAATGGGGCAGTAGTCCCTTTTTGGGGGCAACAAGGAGGCACTATTACCTTGTGGGAGCACTAAGAGTTTGTGGGGCACTATAACTTTAGGGAACTAAGGGAGCATTTTTACCTTGAGCAGATGCAAAGGACGAATTTTTACAAAGAGGGCACAAAGAGGATTTTATTACTGTGCATGAGGTACCGAGGAAGGTTGAGATAGCAGCAGGTTAGGGAGTCTCTAGGTACCCCCTTCATTTTAGTGCCCACGCTCCAGGGGGTAGGGTCTGGGAAAATGGGAATAGCCTTCACATAGAAAAAAAGCTTACAGTGAGCTTTGTGTGCTTCTGTCTTTGATCTCCCTGATAGCAGTTTCTAAAAGTTGGCAAATAGAACCTAATTAGAATTAGTATACTGTAAACTGTGTATAGAGATGATATAAACTTTAATGCACTGTTGTATGTCTCCTCCCAATATCTATGGCCATGGCCTACACAATTTTGCACACAAACTCCCAGTAAAATGAGATAATTCTGGTGTAATCTATAAATGCTGTCATATTTCAGTTCACAGAGTCAATGTATATAAAGAGTGCATTAGCCTATAAGGTGCATTGCACACGAATGGAAAAAAAAAGATACAATGACTTGTTAATGATCGTGATAGGCGCTGACACCATGGTGAACTATGACTATGCCTATACTACCTGTTAGGAAGAGAACACATTTGCCAGCGTTACATTGCCTGGTCAGCAAACAGTAGCTCCAGCAGAATGATAGATTTCGCTCATAAAAAGCATAAATTTACTTTAAGTGTTTCCCTCAGATGATTTTTACACATGGCCAACAACGTAGATGCTTCCAAGTTCTCGTCACCCTTAGTTTACTCTAGATGACTGATCTGAGTACTTGCAGTACAAATCATTACTACAGAAACTGTTGAGTTTCCTCTAGTACTACATTGAGGACAAAAATAAAATCTGTAAGAGGAGAGTATCACTGAATTAAGGCATAAGAACTTGGTCATTATACTGGACATTTCATTTTTCAGTGCCATTTAGGGGTGCAACCATAAGAGGTGCAGTGTTCATAGTTGTATGTAGTACCAGAAGGGCTCCAAAAAGATCTGCTGACCTCATTGCTTAGCAAACATTGTTTTAGGAAGAGTTCCTCATTGGTTAGTCATCCTTTAAGTATTCCTGGCCTCTGCAGTGTGGTTGCTGGTGATAGCAGTAACAATATGCATTTATACCCAGTATTCCTTGTTAAGGTTCTAATGCCTTGTTCTAGTCTAGTTTGTCCTTGCCGGTGTGTTCTTGTGTTTATGGTTGTCTAGTCCAGTCTTGTTTTCTAGCCTCGGGTTTTTGTCTGCTCATTCTGTGTTTGTATCTGGCTAACCTGGGTTCATTATTCAGATTGTTTGTTTGGCTTCTTGTCTGGATCATAGTACTCTCTTGTTCTCAGGGATAGTATTTCAGATAGGGTCTCCAATAAGGATAACTGAGGGCTACTTAGGGACAGCGGTATCAGGTGTTAGGATCAGTGCAATAGAGAGATTAAGGGGAGATGAAGGAGGAGCTAGCATTAGGTTGTTATGTCTGTTATATTTTGCAAAAATATGTAACATTTTAGACCTTTCTTAATGGCTTAATGAGGGACAAGGCTGCCTGTATGGTGACAAGTTTACAATAATTACACCAAAAATTGGTGACTATTATAAAGCTATGCCAGCTCATAGTTGGAGTACAACGGATTACAGTTTGAGGTGCACAGATGGCTCAAAATTTGTCAAATGTATTAAAAAGGTTTTATCATTAAAAAAAGTAATTTCCTATAAACAAATATGCTAGAACTTGCTGTTCAATAGGACTGCTGGGACCCCCACTGAACCTGGGAACAGAGATCTGTTGTATTCCTGAATGAATGGAGCGGTGGTCACACATGTGCATTGCAGCTTCATTCATCTCAATGAGTCTGCTGGAGATAACTGAGTTGAACTGCTCAACTGCCTCTGGTGGACCAGTTGAAATGCATGCGGCAGCAGTATGTATGTGCAATGCTGGTATGTTCATGTCTGCAAGCACTGGACTCTTGTTCTTGGATGAATGGCAGTTCCAGTAGTCAAACACTCCCCCAATCACCAAGTTTTACCTTATCCTGTGGATAGGGGTAAAGCTTCATTTTGACGAGATGACAAACGATGACCAACACTCGGCACTGCACATGGTAGCCCCCGTGCACCTGCACGGGAGCTAGCATTGCTGGTTCACAGCGGGGAGGCTGGAGGAGATTTCACTCCTCGCGCTCCCCTACCCCTCTCCATTGACATAACGCAGCGGCCGTTCAGTGCTGAACGGCCGCTATTTACAAAGAATGACGAGCGATCAGCTGATAGTCCATCGTTTATGCAGCATAAATGATGGACGATGAGCTGAACGCTGATCGCTCAGTGTAAATAGCAGACGTTCAGTACTGAATGGCCATTATGTTAAGTCAATGGAGAGGGGTGGGGGAGTGAAAAGAGTGAAATCTTCTGCAGCCTCCCCGCCCCCTGCTGGCCGCTCTATGAGCGAGCCAGCACTACTAGGACACATAGGGACGAGTGTCAGGCATTGTTTGCCCGACATTCGTCCCACCTAAATGGAACTTAACTTGTTTTCATGATAAAACCCCTCAAGGCAGTTTGCACCTCTTAACACTGTACATTTAGCACATCTTCCTCTAGTAGACTTCAGATTAATGAAACGCCGATCTTAATAAACTTCCCCAAAGCATATTACAAAGTGGCAGAACATTTATTTACAGTACATAAAACCAGAAAATTCATCTAAAGTTGCTCCAAACATCACAGTAATATAAGAAGCCAAGGAGCAAATATAAAAAATATAAGCAAACAAATCTGAAGGGAAGTCAACTTTTATCTTGATTTTGGCCATTTTATTCCTTCATCTGTTTATCCACAGAAAATCACGAAAATCTGAAAAAAGCTCCATAAAATTCATCTGCATAACATAATCTAACACGTTTCCAGACACGTTTCAAGATGTTTAGGCGCACTTTCTTTCATTACAGGAAATATTTTCCAAACCCCATAGGGTCACATCTGCTCACGACTGGACAATGCTCCCACTTGGCTTATAATAATAACAACTTGAAATGTTTAATTTATGCAAATTGTCATAGAGCAAAAGTAATAGTATACCGGCTGTAGAAGCAGGTACAAGAGCGACTATTGTAATAGAGAATTTCAGGACATGTGATCACTGTGCCTCTAATGAACCCCAATTTACTACATATTTTATTAAAGGGGTTGTCAAGGGTTAGAAAAATATGGCTGCTTTCTTTCAAACACAGCGCCACCCTTATCCAAAGGGTTTTGTGTGGTATTGCAGCTCAATTCCATTCAGGTAAATGGGTCTTAACTGCGGTACCAGACACAACCCCTACCAAGGGTGGTGTTGTGTTTCGATGGAAGCAGCCATGTTTTTTTTAACCCTGGACAACCATTGTTAACATTGGGAATGCACTGTTATTCTATAGATGTCAGATATTCTCTGCCCATCCTTAAAGAGGTTTTCTGGGCAAATTCTATTGATGACCTGTCCTCTAGATAGTTCATCAATAGATAATCAATGGAGACCCATCGCTTAAGATCCCCAGAGATCAGCTGATCGCATGGCCTGCTGACAGTGCAGCAATGTCAGGCATTGTCATTGGGGTTGAAGGCAAAAGCATCATATAGGATCTCACTCTCATTGAAGTGCTGCCTCCTATTACACTTCCCCATCCGACCCCAGTGTGGGAGCTGGAAGTTCTAGAAGTGTAATAAGAGGCTACACTGACAGTGGGCTGGATGATCAGCTGATCATTGGGGATCCTGAGTGATGGGACCTTGGTGATTATCTATTGATGAATTATCCTGAAACCCTCTTAAGAAACACTCATGGGATTATTGACATTATATTGTCATGTGCCAATTCCAAAGCTGGTCCCAAAAAGATAGTGAAAAATAATAATACAAATTAGGAAATCATAAAGAGAATATCTCTACTTGGACAAGAAATATTTTTAAAAGGATCTGTCAAGTCCTCAAAGCATTCATCTGTGAATACCAGTCCCACCACTGCACTGATGGTATCAGACTTTTTTTTCTTTAATAGCCTGCCCCATTCTCTTGACATTGGTGCCACTTGTTTCTATGGTCAGTATGTAAATGGGGGTTCAATGTGTCAAGTGGGAGGATACTGGTGCTCCAATAGAAAGGGAATATACCTTCCAGATCTGACACTGTACAACCAGTGTGGCTATTAGAATGGGATCTTGTGAAATGTAGCCTCTGTCATGAGATCACGCTTAGTTTCTGGAGGAACATACAGGAAGGAGGTGGAGCAAAGGAGAGAGGGATGCCGAACTCCCGTAATACCCCCTGTCTGCTCTTTCCCGAGGCGCCAGAAGCAGGTGCCAGAGGAGAGAAGGATAATGAACTGCCAGCCCACCCATCTACCCCAAGAAATTGGAGAAAAGCAGAGAGAGGAACCCAGAGGTGCCTGACCGAATGCCTATCCCACACAGAAGTCAGGTAAATTGAGTGTCATCTCAGGGCAGAGGCTAAATCTCACAAAATCAAGCTCTAATGGCCCCTACAACATGGTCCACACTGATTGGATAGTGCTGGATCAGACAAACACTCCTCTTTGCATCATAGTACTGGTGTCCTTCCACTTGATACATTCAGACCTCATTTGCATATTGGGCGCAGAACCTAGCGACACAGATATCAGGAGAAAAGGGATGTTAGTGAAAAAAAGTGGGCTGTCATCAGTGCAACAGTTCTGAGAGGCTGGTATTGGCAGCTGAAGTTTTTCTGAGGATATGACAGGTACTCTTCAATATTAACCATACAGGAAGTTTAATTTATGAAGTCCTCCAATCAATGGATCCTGCAATGTGGTTTTCTATCCATAGTAACCAACAGAGCGTCTCTGGCTGTGAACTAACTTTTTTGATACATTATATTTGGATCCATCCTTATCTAAGCAAAATATTACCACTGTGAGATATTGTGACTAGCATTGATTAGTCGTGATCATGATCTCAATCAGAGTTTGATTGACTGGTGTTCTGTTAGGGATTGTCAACCTATGTAGTTGCAGATTTAACAAAAGCGATTAAAAAGTCACCCAAACTCCAAAATAGTATCACTAGAAGCTACAGGACAAAATTATCATGTCGTTTTTGCCACAATGCATAGATTGTGAAAACAAGACAAGCCCCCACACCTCCCCCTCGTTTTTTCCATTTCACTCCACATAGAAAATTTTAGAACCTTTCTAGGAAATTCTGTGGATTAAATGGTATCATTGAAAAATATAACTTGTCCCGCAAAAAATATGCCCTCATGAAGCTATGTCAACACAAAAATAAAAAAGTTATATTTTTTGAAAGGGATCAGAAAAAAAACGTAAATGAAAAAAAAAAAGGGCCATGACCTTAAAGGATTAATCGCAATTGTATCCAAATCAAAAGGACGTTTATCAACCAGAATCATTAGTGTGGTCCGAGTAGGATTGTCAAAAAGCCTCTGCTACTGATGTCCATGTGGTCATCTTCAAGTGAAGACAATGTGCTTTTTTCTATAACTGCAAGTTATCATTTAGGTTCATATAAAGTCCGTTTAATCTACATTAAAAAGTCATAATCAAGATCCAATACCCACTGCAGATGTATTGGTGATACACAAAGTCTGTCCTCTGGAACCATAGGAATCCATCTCCCTTTGGTGATATGGCATTCAAAGGAATATGCAATGATTCTATATGAACCTGAAAGAGAAACCACATGTACTCAGAGGCATATGTGGGTATAGTGTGGGTCCGTTGACTTGTCGGGGTGCCATATTACTTAGAACTTTGTACAGAGCCATAATATGTCCATGCAGGGGCGTAACTATAGAGCAGTGGTCCCCAACTCCAGTCCTCAGGGACCACCAACAGGTCGTGTTTTCAGGATATCCTATGGTAAGAACACCTGTGGCAATGTCTGAGGCACCGACAATAATGACATCACCTGTGCAACACTGAGGAAATCCTGAAAACATGACCTGTTGGTGGTCCCCGAGGACTGGAGTTGGGGAACACTGCTATAGAGGATGCAGGGGATGCGGTTACACCTGGGCCCAGGAGCTTGAGGGGCCTATAAGGCCTCTCTTCTCCATATAAAGAGCCCAGTACTATGAATAAAGTATTATAGTTGGGGGCCCTGTTACAGGTTTTGCATTGGGGCCCAGAAGCTTCACGTTATGTCTCTGTGCAGCATGGTTTAGGTATGGGTACGGGTACAGATAGAGGGGGGGCCCAGCTCACCTTTTGCATCAGGGCCCCTGAGCCTTTAGTTACGCCCCTGTGTCCATGTGCATGGGTCCTAAGACCGATACAGTAGATACTGGAACTAGAGAGAGCTACATGCGAATAAGGAATGAGATGGAAAGTCTTGAGAAGGGTTGGCAAAAACTTCAGTCTAGGCGTGATCAAAACATGCATTACAGAAATCCGGATCATTTGTTTCTGCAAGTCACTCATGAAGTTTATCTTCCTATCTATATCCGTGTGAGTAGAATTGGTCAGACTTAACTTTGCCTTAAACTGTGGAGTTTACCTTCTTGTGGATATTACACATTTTCTCCTGGGCCTTATAAAGTCCACAACTTCCAAGTCCTAATTCTTATACAAAACATCAATTTTTACCCTTGTCTATTCATTTCCTCCACATCCCGATCCGTTCTCATGCACTTATGAATTGCTTTTGATTTTATCTTATTGCTTCTTCAGCTTAACTAGGTGCTTATAATAACAAGACGCTATTAGATCAATATGGCACACATTACCCTAAAACAGATTACATCTCAAGACCGCACCGCGCTCCGGTTCAAGCAGTTCATAAAGCATTTTTCAAATTAGTTAGCTGTCACCACAATTTCACCCAAGATTTCATCAGTTTGATCGGTGAGGTCTGTTACCTTTTAATGACACTTTCATTAATGTAAAGGTGGAAGAACAAATATGTGGAATTACACGGATCATTGACTTAAATTGACTAAAAGAAATAAATAAAGTCCTTAGGGTTTTTAAGATGCCCAAAGATATTTTCTACTTGGCTCTGCTCTTCTACTCTTCGATCAGGTCAATTCAACCTCTTTATGGCCATGTACATTGTAGGATGCTCCGTCTTCTATGCTGATCTCCAGGCCGCTTTAATAGACTTTAATGATGTCACTGCTGCTTGTCCTCTTAGCTTGAAAATGTCTGGCGAATGCCCTGCTGCCATGGATATAGGAGCCTGGCCTTACCGCTCCCTTGATGTTAAGCTCCCATACGTCCAAGATTAAGAATAGTGCTTCCCCTAGAAATTACAGTTGTGTTTTACCTCTTCTCTCTAGTAATAATAATTGTTTTTCCCATTTGCTTCTTTATGTACCCAGTAGTCACAGCAGCCCTCCAACTTCCTTATTAGCCACAGCAGGCCTTTACATGTTTCTTAGTTAAGTAGCCCCTTTACTTCCTCAGTAGTCACAGCCAAACCCTGACTTTCTCAGTAGTCACAGCAGGCCCTTACATCTCTTTTAGTTACAGTAGACCCCCACTTCCTCAGTAGTCACAGCAGTCCTCCAACCTCCCTTATAGTCACTGTAGACTCTTACATCTCTCTAAGTTACAGTATCCTCCTCACTTTCTCAGTAGTCACAGCAGGCCCTTACATCTCTTTTAGTTACAGTAGACCCCCACTTCCTCAGTAGTCACAGCAGTCATCCAACCTGCATAATAGTCACTACAGACTCTTACATCTCTCTAAGTTACAGTAACCTCTTCAGTTCCTCAGTAGTCACAGCAGTCCTCCAACCTCCCTAATAGTCACTACAGACTCTTACATCTCTCTAAGTTACAGTAGTTCCCTCACTTCCTCTGTAGTCACAGCAGGCCCTTACGTCTCCTTTAGTTACAGTAACCCCTTCAGTTTCCCTGTAGTCACAGCAGTCCTCCAACCACCTTAATCATCACTGTAGACTCTTACATCTCTCTAAGTTACAGTAACCTCTTCAGTTCCTCAGTAGTCACAGCAGTCCTCCAACCTCCCTAATAGTCACTGTAGACTCTTACATCTCTCAAAGTTACAGTAGTTCCCTCACTTCCTTAGTAGTCACAGCAGGCCCTTACATCTCATTTAGTTACAGTAGAACCCCACTTCCTCAGTAGTATCAGCAATCCCCCAACCTCCTTAATAGTTACTGTAGACTCTTACATATCTCTAAGTTACAGTAGCCCCTCACTTATTTAGTAGTCACAGCAGGCCCTTACATCTCCTTTAGTTACAGTTGACCCCCACTTCCTCAGTAGTCACAGCAGTCATCTAACCTCCATAATAGTCACTGTAGATTCTTACATCTCTCTGTTACAGTAACTCCTTTACTTCCTCAGTAGTCACAGCAGTCCTCCAACCTCCTTAATAGTCACTGTAGACTCTTACATCTCTCTAAGTTACAGTAGCCCCCTCACTTCCTCAGTAGTCACAGCAGGCCCTTACATCTCCTTTAGTTACAGTAACCCCTTCAGTTTCCCTGTAGTCACAGCAGTCCTCCAACCTCCTTAATAGTCACTGTAGACTCTTACATCTCTCTAAGTTACAGTAACATCTTCAGTTCCTCAGTAGTCACAGCAGTCCTCCAGCCTCCCTAATAGTCACTGTAGACTCTTACATCTCTCAAAGTTACAGTAGTTCCCTCACTTCCTTAGTAGTCACAGCAGGCCCTTACATCTCCTTTAGTTACAGCAGAACCCCACTTCCTCAGTAGTATCAGCAATCCTCCAACCTCCTTAATAGTTACTGTAGACTCTTACATATCTCTAAGTTACAGTAGCCCCCTCACTTATTTAGTAGTCACAGCAGGCCCTTACATCTCCTTTAGTTACAGTAGACCCCCACTTCCTCAGTAGTCACAGCAGGCCCTTACATCTCCTTTAGTTACAGCAGAACCCCACTTCCTCAGTAGTATCAGCAATCCTCCAACCTCCTTAATAGTTACTGTAGACTCTTACATATCTCTAAGTTACAGTAGCCCCCTCACTTATTTAGTAGTCACAGCAGGCCCTTACATCTCCTTTAGTTACAGTAGACCCCCACTTCCTCAGTAGTCACAGTAGTCATCTAACCTCCATAATAGTCACTGTAGATTCTTACATCTCTCTGTTACAGTAACTCCTTTAGTTCCTCAGTAGTCAGAGCAGTCCTCCAACCTCCTTTATAGTCACTGTAGACTCTTACATCTCTCTAAGTTACAGAAGCCCCCTCACTTCCTCAGTAGTCACAGCAGGCCCTTACATCTCCTTTAGTTACAGTAACCTCTTCAGTTCCTCAGTAGTCACAGCAGTCCTCCAACCTCCCTAACAGTCACTGTAGACTCTTACATCTCTCTAAGTTACAGTAGTTCCCTCACTTCCTCAGTAGTCACAGCAATCCTCCAACCTCCTTAATAGTCACTGTAGACTCTTGCATATCTCTAAGTTACATTAGCCCCCTCACTTCCTCAGTAGTCACATCAGGCTCTTACATGTCCTTTAGGTACAGTAGACCCCCACTTCCTCAGTAGTCACAGCAGTCCTCCAACCTCCCTAATAGTCACTACAGACTCTTACATCTCCTTTAGTTACAGTAGTTCCCTCTCTTCCTCAGTAGTCACAGCAATCCTCCAACCTCCTTAATAGTCACTGTAGACTCTTACATATCTCTAAGTTACATTAGCCCCCTCACTTCCTCAGTAGTCACATCAGGCTCTTACATCTCCTTTAGGTACAGTAGACCCCCACTTCCTCAGTAGTCACAGCAGTGCTCCAACCTCCTTAATAGTCACTGTAGACTCTTACATCTCTCTCAGTTACAGTAGCCCATTCAGTTCCTCAGTAGTCACAGCAGTCCTCCATTTCTCTATAGTCATAGCAGCCACCTAGTAGTCACAGCAGTACCTCCACTTGCCAGTAAAGTAGGAAAGATGAACTTCACTCCAAGATAATGAAAACAATATGCATGCTTCTCTAATAGTTCATATCACACCACCATATACAGCACGCTGTGACATCTTCCTGTCTCTCTAGACTGAATGACGTCACTGCACACACATTCAGGTGGAAATGTTGCGCAGGTGCAGGCCTTCAGTTATGTTAATGTCTCCACTTTCCCTGCACTTTTCCTATTTCCTTCTAGATTGTAAGCTCTTGTGTCCCCCCTATTTCCTTATAAGCTTCCAGCACTGCGTATTCTGTACGTATAAAATATACACGTAATACGCAGCCAACATACGCCTGGAGGAGCCCTAATACTCTGCGTGATGTCTGATTCTGTCCGTACATTTCCTCTGACTTATGTAGGCGCTATAGGAGATAATGAGCTCAGATGACGACGATGATTATACCGCGTTTCCCCAAAAATAAGACAGTGTCCTATATTAATTTTTGTTCAAAAAGGTTAAACTTTTTTACATGTATAGCTGCCTGGACACTATTTAAATTGACTTTTTTAATTACCTGTTAGAAGGGCTTAATTTTGGAGTAGGGTTTATATTAGAGATGAGCGAGCATACTAGTCCGAGCTTGATACTCGTTCGAGTATTAGGGTGTTCGAGATGCTCGTTACTCGTAACGAGCACCACGCGGTGTTCGGGTTACTTTCATTTTCTTCCCTGAGAAATTTGCGCGCTTTTCTGGCCAATAGAAAGACAGGGAAGGCATTACAACTTCCCCCTGCAACGTTCAAGCCCTATACCACCCCCCTGCAGTGAGTGGCTGGCGAGATTAGGTGTCACCCGAGTATTAAAATCTGCCCCTCCCGCGGCTCGCCACAGATGCATTCTGACATTAGTTCAGGGAAAGTGGTATCTTGGTGGAGCTGCTATAGGGAGACCGTTAGGAGTATTTTAGGTTTCAAGAACCCCAACGGTCCTTCTTAAGGCCATAGAAATCGCAGATCGCACCTATGTGCGATCTGCGATTGCCGTTCTCTTCTCTATATGCGCTCAATGGGGCCGGCGGCAGCAGCGCCGACCCCATTGAGAACATATAGAAGACATCATTCTTCTCTGCCACAGCTGTAACAGCTGTGGCAGAGAAGAACGATGTTTGCCCATTGAATTCAATGGAGCCGGCAATACAGCAGGTTCCACTGAAAGCAATGGGCTGCCGGCGTGCGCGGGGATGAATTGTCGGGAAGGGCTTAAATATATAAGCCCTTCCCTGCAATTCATCCAGAAATGTGTTACAATAAAAATATATACCGGCGTATAAGGCGACGGGGCGTATAAGACGACCCCCCAACTGTCACCTTATATGCCGGCAATACAGTGGAGCAAAGAATAAAAATCAATACTCACTTCTTCTGGTGTTCTGCGCCGCTGCTGCAGGCTGTCGTTCCCTCCTGGTTCCCGGCAGACCATTGCTTTCTCTACGAAGGGCTTTAAATCCCCGCCTCCAGAAACACACGTGCCTTCAGCTAATCACAGCCAATGACAATGATGTCATTGAATGGCTGTGATTGGCTGTGTTTCTGGAGGCGGGGATTTCAAGCCCTGCGTCCAGAAAGCAATGCTCTGCCGTGGAACCAGGAGGGAGCGACAGCCTGCAGGAGCACTGCAGAACGTCAGAAGAAGTGAGTAATGATTTTTATTCTTTGCTCCGCTGTATTCCCGGCGTATAAGGTGACAGTTGGGGGGTCGTCTTATACGCCCCGTCGCCTTATACGCCGGTATATATTTTTATTGTAACACATTTCTGGATGAATTGCAGGGAAGGGCTTATATATTTAAGCCCTTCCCGACAATTCATCCTGCGATCGCCGGCAGCCCATTGCTTTCAGTGGAACCTGCTGTATTGCTGGCTCCATTGAATTCAATGGGCAAACATCGTTCTTCTCTGCCACAGCTGTTACAGCTATGGCAGAGGAGAACGATCTTTACGCTGACAGTGCGGGGGGGGGGGGGGGGGGCACTCTTGCCGCTATTGTGGCTTAATAGTGGGACCTGGGAACTTGAGATGCAGCCCAACATGTAGCCCCTCACCTGCCCTATCCGTTGCTGTGTCGTTCCCATCACTTTGTTGAATTGCCCAGATTTTCACAAACGAAAACCTTAGCGAGCATCGGCGATATACAAAAATGCTCGGGTCGCCCATTGACTTCAATGGGGTTCGTTACTCGAAACGAACCCTCGAGCATTGCGAAAATTTCGTCCCGAGTAACGAGCACCCGAGCATTTTGGTGCTCGCTCATCTCTAGTTTATATTTCAAGCATCCTCAAAAATTCTGGAAAATCATGCTTTGTCTTATTTTCAGGGTAACAGGGTATCAGTCTTAAAGACACCTTTCTTTCAATCATCTTCCAGGTCCTTAAGATTCACAAACCTTTCAATATTTGTGCCGCAGGGCTGTTAATGTCCAAAAGTAGATCTACTTCTCCTAATGAAATGATTTGCCGCCCTTGTCATTCGGTTATCATATTTCATGAGTAAAATATCTCCATTCCAATTTTTTTGCATTCTGCGGTTTTAAATTATGGCTTGAAGAGAATAATTGTGTAAGTAGTTAGCGCGCTCGCAAATAAAACTGACAATTTGTCATCCAACACCACAAGAAAAGGAGCTCTCATAGCGAGTAAGATGGCTGCATTATGGTAATTTCCTTGCTTTTCCCTGGTGGACGCACATTGATTAAATATTGTATTTACTGAAAAGGTTAAGGGATTTGCAAATAAAATAATAAGATTTCAGTGATAGTCGCGGTTCACATATAGTTCAGGCTCTGATTAACTTGCCTGACAGTAAAACACAAAAATAAATGTTAATTACGCCGACTTGGTTACTTTGCATCGGACCACTCTGCAGGTTTGCGCTCTTGTTGCAGCCTAATTGGACAAAAATAAATTTAAGTCTCTTGTCAAATTCCTTTTTGACAATCGCAGCCCCGGGGTCCTCAATGTGATATCTTGTTTCCTGTTTTACTGCTCTTTTCAACCATTTTTACAGATGTACAACTGCATCAAGTGTAATGTTAACTTTCTTACTCCATATATGGCTGCCTGATGATTTGTGGTCAGATTTTAGGCAAAACTCAGTGTGTCTATGCCCATGATTTCAGCTAAAACTGGGCATACTGGCGTAGTTGTGGGTGTCTTTTATGTCAAGCCATGCCCCCTTTTCACTAAGCCACACCCCTTGTGTATCCTCTCAGTAATAATGCTCCTCAGGCACTCCCTTACAGTTATAGTGCCTCTCAGCAACTCATATAACGCCCCATAGTGTTCCTCTCACAGTAATAATGTCTTCATAAGCCCCCCTCACGGCCTTTTTTTTTTTTTTACTAAACCATTGGTTTGTGTACCCTCACAGTTAGGGCTCCCACCCACTGGCGTTTTTTTCTCCACTGCGATGCGATTCTAAAGTTAAAGTCTCGCATCGCAGTGCGAGAAAAACGCAGGCAGGTATCCCAAACTCGCTGGGATATCGCTGCAACATCGCCAGTCTTTTCAATGGGGCCAGCGGCAGCAGCGCTAGCCCCATTGAAAATATATGGAGAATGCCAGGGACTTCTGCCACAGCTGTGACAAGCTGTGGCAGGAGTTTCCTTCATCCCCGCGGGGACCGTGGGGATGAAGGAACCCTCTGTCACAGCTGTCACAGCTGTCACAGCTGTGGCAGAAGTCAGCGGCATGCTATCCCATTGAAAGCAGTGGTTTCTGGCAAGCCCCGCAGAATGATTATCGGAGAAGGGCTTGAAATATAAGCCCTTCCCCGATAATCATAAAAAAGTGGTTAAAAAAATAATTAAAAAGTTACTCACCTCTCCTGCTGTCAGCCGCGTCCTCCGGCTGGCTCCCCTGCACTGCTACTGAGCTCTTTCAGCAGATGGGGATTTAAAAATCCCCGCCTACTGAAAGGGCTGTGCAGATTGGCTGAGGGCTCAGCCAATAGCAGCTACTGCTTAGCTATTGGCTGAGCGCTCAGCCAATGACAGATAGCTCTTAGCTATTCATTCAGATATTGCTATTAATAAATGAATAGCTAAGAGCTATCTGTCATTGGCTGAGTGCTCAGCCAATAGCTAAGCAGTAGCTTGAAAGCAATGGGATAGCATGCCGCGGACTTCTGCCACAGCTGTCACAGCTGTAGCAGAAGTCCGCAGCATTCTTCATATCTTTTCAATGGGGCTAGCACTGCTGCCGCTGGCCCCATTGGAAAGACTGTCGCAGCGATATCGCAGCGATTTTCTCGCACGGCTCTGCAAAAGTTTTCACTTACTCTCGCAGCGCAGTGGAGAAAAAAATGCTAGTGGGTGGGAGCCCTTTTAGTGCCCCTCAGTGATCTCCTCACAGTAATAGTACTCCTAAGTGATCTCCTCACAGTAATAGTACCCATCAGTAACTCCTCACAGTAACAGTACTCATCACAGATCTCCTCACAGTAATAGTACTCCTCAGTGATCCCTCACAGTAATAGTACTCCTCAGTGATCCCTCACAGTAATAGTACTCCTCAGTGGCTCCCTCATGATAATACAATCCCTTAGTGTCCCTCTCACAGTAATAGTACTCCTAAGTGATCTCCTCACAGTAATAGTACCCATCAGTAACTCCTCACAGTAACAGTACTCATCACAGATCTCCTCACAGTAATAGTACTCCTCAGTGATCCCTCACAGTAATAGTACTCCTCAGTGACTCCCTCATGATAATACAATCCCTTAGTGTCCCTCTCACAGTAATAGTACTCCTCAGTGATCCCTCACAGTAATAGTACTCCTCGGTGACTCCCTCATGATAATACAATCCCTTAGTGTCCCTCTCACAGTAATAGTACTCCTCAGTGATCTCCTCACAATAATAGTGTCTTTCAGTGACCCTCTCAAAGTAATAGTGCCTCTCAGTGACTCCCTCATGATAATACTACCCCTTAGTGTCCCTCTCACAGTAACAATATCTTTGCATGCTCCCCTCACCCCCTTCTTTTACTAAGCCATCACTTCGTGTCCTCTCAGGCCTTAGTCACACCGGCGTTTTTTCACACGATTTGCGCATCGCATGACGGATGCGCATGCGCAAATCGCGTGACCGGCGCCGAAAAATCGGCCGAAAAAACGCCCGAAAATCTGCTCCTAGCCGCGTTTCATTAGAAACGGGCCGGAGCTGTCCAGCGCATTGCATTCAATGGAGCCGGCAATACAGCCGGCTCCATTGAAAGCAATGCGCTGCGGGCGAGCCCGGGATGAATTGTCGGGAAGGGCTTAAATATATAAGCCCTTCCCTGCAATTCATCCTAAAATGTGTTAAAATAAAAAAAAATTGTATACTCACCTTTCCGCTGCAGCCGGAGTTCTGCCGCGGCCGCTGTCAGTTCCCCTGAACTGCTTCTCGGCACTATTCAGCCGGCGGGGCTTTAAAATCCCCGCCTGCTGAATGAGTTGCCTCTGATTGGTCACAGCCTGACCAATCAGAGGCAGGTTTCACTCACACACCCATTCATGAATTCATGAATGGGTGAGTGACTGCTGCCTCTCATTGGCTCAGCGGGACCAATCAGGGGCAGCTCTGAATAGTGCCGAGAAGCAGTTCAGGAGAACTGACAGCGGCCGCGGCAGAACTCCGGCTGCAGCGGAAAGGTGAGTATACAATTTTTTTTTATTTTAACACATTTTAGGATGAATTGCAGGGAAGGGCTTATATATTTAAGCCCTTCCTGACAATTCATCCGCGCTCGCCGGCAGCCCATTGCTTTCAATGGAGGCGGCTGTATTGCCGCTCCATTGAATTCAATGGGCAAACATCGTTCTTCTCTGCCACAGCTATTACCATTTGTATCCTGGTTTTCCTAGGGGGCTTACTCCTTTTCTGACGTCATACAAAGACGCTATCTGCTGGCTAAAGCCAGTACTGCATGAGGTGACATGTTGGATAGTCTCTGACAGCAGAGAGGCTGGCAATATACAGTTAGAGAACCCCGACGGACGTCTTCCAACATCGGAGCTGTACAGCCTTAAATCATAATGCCTTAAGACGTCAGACAGAAGATTGGAAAGGGTTAAAAGACTAGTTTAGAAAAACAATTTTAAAATACTCTATTAGGAATGGAAAGGGTGAGATTAGTAGCGCTCCAAATGAAGGGATAGAAGAAAAAGGATTTAGGTAGGGGTGAGAAGGAAATGGAGGTGGACTCACCCCAGGCGTAACCGGACCCTACGGTTTAGGGTCACGGTACGTCTAATGATCCAGGGAAGCTGGTGATATCAAATACCGATAGGGTTCCAATTCACTGGTCTTGATGACATCCCGGGGGTAGAGCGTCACGGGGTAGCTCTAGGTATAATATACCAGAGACAGCAAGAGGAAACAATACTAAACGAGAAAAAGCCCTGATGCTCCTGTGATTTGGCATGCTGAAGAATGAATATAAAGGCACTTACTTCGTAGGGGTGCCTGTTGGAAGTGGCACCCCTAGATCCCAGTTGGCATATAGTAGAATGAAAGGTGACGTGGTTGATGAAGGATTCCAAAGTAGCGATTTATTTTCTGCTACAACGCGTTTCAGCTTTGCAAATAGCCTTTATCAAGCATACACTTAGCTTTGAGAATACTCAGGCAAATAGGAGCTCTAGGACCAAGCTCTGACTTCCAACACACTCAGAGGAAGACTGAAATTAAACTGCTTTTTCTCGTTTAGTATTGTTTCCTCAAAATACTCTATTAGGTATTAGATGTGTCGGACCCTCATTTATTAACGTCTAACTCTGTAGGACCCGTTACGTTTGTGCATTCCACGATCTCAATGGGAAGTGGCAGGTCCCGGCACGGATTAGCGCTTATCTCTGACAGAAGCAGTAGAGACCCTACAGTACAATCAGATTATCATTAAGGGCCCCGTCTAACAACAAGGTATTATCCAAAGTCCTACAAGTCAGAATATTCATATCCATTTCCCATTACTTTAAGACACACAATCTTTTTCCGTAACCACACAAGTGTCTCCTTCCTCCTTGATCTATGGCGACTGTAAGAGAAAATTACAATACACAAGACTTAAGCTTTATAAATCTCTGTGGAAGACTGCAATAGTCTATAACGTGGCCAAGTTTTTCCCTTTGCTTTGCCCACTTTCAAGCCAAGAAATTTGCTTTGGAAGACGTGCCTCTGACCACAGTCCTTTGGCTTCTGTATGAGGTGCAATATTTTTTATTCTTCTTGGTAAAATATGTCCCCACCCATCTACTTCTGACTGCGCTCCAGAAAACATGCTTTTACTATATAGAAATACAATTCTTGCCACCCAGCCAGACGTTAACCCCGCTCAATCATGGCTTTTCGTTTTCAAGAAAGCTATAGCGTACGATTGGCACATATATAAGACAAACATAAATGTACATGTATCCCCCGTTATACAAAACCACAACAATTACTAGAATGGCGCGGGGCCTAGCTCAATATTAAAGAAGCCGCACTGTATAGTATCGTTAGCTATGTCATGGGTTGGATGGAAGAGAAGGCATTACTAATACTGTAAATGTACGGTGGGGTACCCAAAGGAATATGGACTCTTCTTCTGGTGGGTGGGGCGTTACTACGGTAGTACCGGATTCTATTGCTCAATGAATGTCTGTGGAACCCTTCTGAGGCCTCATTCACACGAGCGTTTTTTTTGGCACGCGCACAAGGCACGCTTCTAAAAGGGTTCCTATAGAAGCGTTCATATGTGCGGAATTTGAAGCGCAAAAGAGCACACACCTGAAAAAGATAAGACTAAGGCCACCTGCAAACGAGTGGAAATTCCGTGGCAGGATTTCCACGGAATTTCCACCGCTGGAAGCCTGCATAGGATTGCGTTAACAAACGCAATCCTATGCAGACGGCCGCGATTTGGCCGCGCGAAGTATCGCGCGGCAAACAGATCGCGGCATGCTCTATTTCTGTGCGTGGCTCGCAGAGACCTGCACAGAAATGTCACTCACCCGCCACCGGCTCCGGTCTGTGCATGCGCCGGCTGCCCGGCCAGCCGGCACATCAAACAGCCGGAGCCGGCGGGCGCGGGTGAGTACGCGCTGGTCCCCGCAGATGCTTGGGTCGGGTCCCGTGGCAAGAATCCTCGCAGCCGGATCTGACCCGCCCGTCTGCAGGCGGCCATAGGTGCGCATTTTGCAGGAGTTTCCATTGACTCCTATGGGAGCAGGAATTACCACTACTTACAGCAGGGCATTTAAAAGGTGCTTCTAGCCAGAAGCACTTTTTAAATGTCTTGCTGTTAACCCCTTAGTCCCTGCGGGGGTGAGGGGACTCCCGAGAGTTCCGTTAATCCCTGTGGGGAGTCCCCTAATCATTGAACACTGTGACAGTGCTCAGTGATTAGGGGACTGCAGCAGGGATGTAAGAATCCCCTGCCACAGTGCGATTCCATCGCATTACTTTCAATGGAGCCAGCACTGCTGCTGCCCCATTGAAAGCAAAGGGATGAAGGCAACCCCTGCAGTGATTATTTTTATGGGGTGGGGCTTGAAAGATAAGCCCTACCCTGAACATCATCTCTAGCTGTAGAAAAAAAAAGTTAACTCACCTAGAAGCACTGTCTGGCTCTTCTCCCCAATCCACGGCAGTCTTCTTCTGTATTCTGGTGGCCAGGGATTGAAAAATCCCCGCCTCCAGAAAGCGCTGCCTCTGATTGGCAGAGCGCTGTGACCAATCAGAAGCAGCACTCAGCTGTCATTCTAGGAATGGCTGAGCGCTGCCTCTAATTGGTCACAGTGCTCAGCCAATCAGAGCCAGCGCTTTCAGGAGGCAGGGATTTTTCAATCCCCGGCCAAAAGAAAATGCCTTGGAACAGTGCAGGGGAGCCAAGAAGAAGAAGCACAGAAGCCCCGACAGCGATGCTAGGTGATGTATATATTTTTTTTTCAGCAGCTAGGGCTTATTTTCAGGGAAAGGCTTATATTTCAAGCCTTTCCCTGAAAATCCCGGCGGAGGTTGCCTTCATCCCATTGCTTTCAATAGGGTGGCAGCAGCGCCTGCTCCATTGTAAGCTATAGAATAGCATTGTGGTCCTCTGTCACAGCTGTGGCAATGAATTATTTCGTCCCTGCGGGGAGTCCCATCAACACACACTTTTCCTGCGCAAACTTCCAGCAGGTTTTCTTTGTGTACATAGGCGCACAAAAAAACACGCTCCTCTGAATGAGGCCTGAGGTGGTACACTAGCCGATGCTGTTGGGGAAGGTTGCCTTCGGGTTCTGGTGATTTTTTTCAACAGGCTGTTCAGTTTTTCACCTATTTTGTGTTGGCTGATTCCGGCAAACAATGTGCCGATGTGACATTTTGTTTCCTTTTCTACTGATTAAAGAACTAGTAAAAAAAGTTGCACGGATCGAGATCGGGTGAATACGGAAGGTGAGGCTAGCTTGTCATGCGATTTTCGTCATAAATTGCTTAACACTCAGCGCTGTGTGGGCAAACAGGTGACCGGTTCTTCCATCGTGACAACACAGCGCTGGTGTACATTGCAAACCTCCTATATACTGTAGAAGCACTCTTGGTGATGCTTTGCTGGGCATGGACAAAAGGAACCACGGCTTCGGTTAGTCTCATCCTCTTTCACCGTGAGCAGAGTGTAAAGTCCCATTTACACTGGACGAATGTAGGGCAAACGCACACTTGTCCCCCCACATACTCGCTCCTTTGCTGTCACACAGGAGCGAGTACTGCTGGCTCTCTGACAGAGCAGCCAGCAGGGTGCCGGGATGGCTGGAGGAGATTTCACTCCTCGCTTCCCCCCTCCCCTCTCCATTCACTTAACTGTTTAGTTCTACCCCTTATCTCACAAACCACAATGACTGGTAACTTTATAATGCAATGGAGTGATATGAATGAGGTGGAGGTGAATCGGTTGCAGTACAGAAACATTTTATTCTACATGATATTAATATTATTTTCTCACTCTATAGGAGGACATAGCATATGAAAACATTGCATCCTACACATAGGCCTACAGGCTCGAACAACACATGACATTACTAGTACCCACTACAGTTATCAGTTTCTAGCCGTCCTTAGATAGGCCCATGGACCTCAACTTGTCTATGTTCACAAACACCCGACAGTCTCTGTATATATGGTGTGTAGTTCCAATGGGGACCTCTGTGCTACAGGGGCAATACCAGGTGGCTTTTCTGGCTTTAGTCTACTTTCCTCACACAACGGTGACCTCCACTCACCTGGAGCAATGGCCACTACATCTAACAGCACATGGACATGAGTCCTTGGGCCTTTCACTGCAAGTTGCTCACAAAAACCTCGGATACGACTCACCTTCGACTGTCTGTATACCGCCTAACCCTTTCCAATACACTGTCTGACCTCTGAAGACATTCTGATTGAAGCCTGTACAGCTCCGATATTGGAAGACATCTGGCAGGGTATTCTTACTGTAGATTACTGGCCGCTCTGTTGTCAGAGGCCTCTCCAGTATGTCCCGTACCGCAGTACTGGCTCCAGCCAGCAGATGGCGCTATTGTATAATGTCAGACAGAGAAAACCCCCTAGGAAACCCTGAAGCCAAAATTGGATTGCAAAGGGTGAATAGGAATCCCTATTACAATACTGTTGTTGTATACAGGTAGTATTTTCAGAACAGACAACAATAATGTGATTTGCTTCTGCGTTACACTTACCTAACATGACCCAATATGGTGGGTCACTATGAGAAAGCAAACTGCCTCTAATAAAGGAGCCATCTTTGATGCTCGTTATTTACCCCATAAAGGAGCCTCTATTCAGCGACTACCGTACCTTTAAACCAGTAATATATTCCATGCAGACAATTCTGGTAGCGCGTACGTTAAAGTAATAGACTCAGCTCAGCGCACTGGAAAAATATTAATCTATCAATCAGTCTCAATTGCCAAATTTCTGACACCGGCAAATGATTTTTAAATTAGGCAAAATAATTCACGCAGACTGCAGGAATGGGACCGGCTCAGCTTTCTGTGAAATAACTTTCTGTTCCACGAATGGTTTAATAATACGGGGGAAACATTTTCCATGAAACTTAGTGATAATTGTTTAAATCAAGGACATATGTGCAATTTTACCAAACATGAATCCATTGTCCCGCTAATCGCGGGAACGCTCCCGTAACAAAGGATCTGTGTGCACATTTTATTACAGTAACGTGACATATTACGCCTTTTATGACACACTCTAAATTAAGAATATGACAGGATTTAGTAAGCAGCGAAAGGACAGAAGACGGCAGAGGATTTATGAGGAGCTCCAGTGGCCGCGGCTGTGAATCTACCGCTCTCTTGATATCACTTGCGAAAAGACTTCCGGTATTCTGGTTGGTTTAATGGAGCGTTCGATTGCCAAGATTTTTTTCTCCCCCCCCCCCCCCCCCCCCCCAAGTATATTTCTGGATAATTATATCATTAAAACCCCAATGTTACATTCTGTCCAATAAATTGTCTACACCTCTTGATTCTCAGATTAACAAGCAGTTGGAAATTTTATATATTTAGCATGGCAGAGTATTAAGTAGACATAATTTAAAAAATGTGAAAAACCATTTGGAATGGAGAAGCGAATTCTGGCCGTTCCTGAGTGTACGATGTCATGTGTTTATACAACTTCAATAATTCCTATGTCATTCGTAACTTGTAAAAAGAGGGGTTAATTTTTTTTCTTAAAGGGGTTGTACCACAAGTGTAACTTATTCGCTACATGCAGGATAGGGGATAACTTGAGGATCGGTGGGGCTCCCACAGGGTTCCCGTATTTTCCATCCTCTATCACTGTGGGGTTATTGCCCCTCCTTCAACGATGAGGAAACTGAATGAAGTGCTGGTCATGCAAGTGTACTAGCACTCCTGGGATTGCAGAGATACTCAAGCGAGTGTTGCGTGGCTATTTCCATTAGCCCCATTGAAATTAATGGAGCACTGACCATGCATGCTCAGCCAACACTACCTTAATAGTGGGGGATGAAGCGACCCCTGCAGTGACAGTCAGAGTAGGACACGGAAGTCGGGATTGGCGGGGGTCTCAGAGGTGAGACCCCCATTGATCAACAATTGCGGTATACCCATTTTAAGAGTTATACACTGAATGGCTACTTTTTTAGAGACCCCATGTAGTAGCGTGTTGGACCTCTTTTGGCCTTCTACACCACGGCAGTTTTTGTGGTGTAAGGGGTCAAATAGCCATGCATATATATCTATGTATATGATTGGATATGTATCTACATGTGTTATTGCGGGACTTTATATATATTTCTGGCAGAATCTTCTGAGAGGTCACTTGTCTTTTTTTTTTACTCTAACTTTGTTGCTGGGGATTACCAGGATCTGAGCTGCCCGTTAATTGGCTTATGAGTTGGGTATGAAGCGCAAACTTTGGTGATGACTGAGGTTCAATAGCCGAAGACTGACAAAGGTTCCCTTGATGACCCCATGTTATTGCCCACAATGCCTTGTGTGGGCCCAGAAAAGATGTGAATACATCTTGGACACATTCTTCAAAGTCGTTGAAAAGTAAGTAACAAGTCCCATTTCCTGCTGAATCTTACGGATGATTGGGCCCGCATCTGGCATAAATAGCATGAAGCCGTATTCCATGGTGCATCATTGCAGTTCAACAGGCAGGTGAGGGCAGTGTTATGGTCTGGAGAGCATCTTCCAGGCATGACCAAAGACTAGTGATGTAGAAAGGGGGGTGCAGCAGGTGCGGGCCGCCCCGGGTGTAATCACTGCCGGGGGTGACAAAAAAGTTTCCACACTGGGTACCACCACCTGACCTTGCTACGCCACTGCCTAGGACCACTGGTCATACTACAATCCTTGAATGGTGAGCACTATAGAGACCTGTTAGCTGACCATCTACAACCCGTATCTTCAGGAAGTCTTCCCAGACTACAGTCCCATCCTTCAACAAGACAACGACCTGTATCATCAAGTTTGGATCACTAGGAAGTGGCTGGAGGAACACGGCAATAAAGAATTCATACTACTTTAACTCCAAACTCTCCGGACTGTAATCCAATTGAACATCTTTGGGACATGCTGGAAAACTTTCTACGAAAAAAAAGTTTGGTACTGTGTTAGCCAGTAGAGCAATGTGTGATTGTTCTCAGTGAGAGAAACCAAGTAATCTTGTAGATATGATACCTTTTAATGGCTAACAAAAATGCATGATGTTACAGCAAGCTTTCAGGGATATCTCACCCCCTTTGTTTCATAAGCCTGATGCAGTGGGTGAGATATCCCCGAAAGCTTGCATTAACATCATGCATTTTTGTTAGCCATTAAGGCCTCATGTCCACGGGGAAAATCAGGCCCGCTCCGGATTCTCCATGGAGAATCCGTAGCGGGTCCCTCCTGCCCCGCGGACATGAGCGCTAAAAATAAGAATAAACTTACCTCTCGCCCGCTCCGGATCTTCCCCTCGCCGCGGCGTCATCTTCTCTGCGTCGCGGCCGGATCTTCTTTCTTCGGCCCGGCGGATGCGCAGGATGACGTCGGTGACGTGCCCCGCGCATGCGCCAGCCCGAAGAAAAAAGATCCGGCCGCGACGGAGAGAAGATGGAGCCGCGGCAAAGGGAAGAACTGGAGCGAGTGAGTAAATCCCGATTTTTGTCTCCTGCAGATCCGGACGGCTTCCATAGGCTTCAATAGAAGCCCGCGGGAGCCGTCCCCGCGGGAGACCCGCACGAAAATGGAGCATGGTCCAGATTTTTTCATGCATTTTTAAAAAAATCCCTTTTATTGACCATCCGTGGGTATTTATCTACCCGCGTGTGGTCAATGCATCCCTATGGGGTGCGGATTCGCGGGCAGGAGAAGAGTTAAAATCCACTGCGGATTTTAATTCTTCTTTTGCCCATGGACATGAGGCCTAAAAGGTATAATATCTACAAGATTACTTGGTTTCTCCAACTGAGAACAATCACACGGAAAAGTTTCTGAGATCTGCAAAATGTGCACCAACTGTCGGAGCTGCTGCCACGGCATGGGTCAAGTTGAGTATGGAGGATGTTCACCATCTTGTAGAATCTACTCCTCGAAGCCTTGATCGCCCATACAGCTAGGCCAATCCATTATTGATTTGGTGTTCCTGATGCAGTAAGCGTTCAATGTATCGGCCGCATACCGATGCATTCACTCCGAATGTGACATTCTTTGAAAACCACTGATACAAAATAGAATATACGACTTTAGTGCAGAACGATTGTGTTCGAACTTTCTCAAAACATCTTGAGTTTTATAAACTTGTATGCTCCTCAAAAATGTATTTATCAGGAAATTGGTTCCTAAACATCTGCAGTTCACATGCTCAGACCCCAGCGCTTCCACCGCAGGCTTCTGGAATAGCAGTGCTGCATGTAAACATATCCTGGTAAATAGAGATGAGCGAACGCGTTCGTCCGAGCTTGATATTCGTGCGAATATTAGGGTGTTCGGGATGTTCGTTATTCGTGACGAACACCATGCGGTGTTCTGGTTACTTTCACTTCCTTCCCTGAGACGTTAGCGCGCTTTTCTGGCCAATTGAAAGACAGGGAAGGCATTACAACTTCCCCCTGCAACGTTTAAGCCCTATACCACCCCCCTGCTGTGAGTGGCTGGCGAGATCAGGTGTTCGCCTAATATAAAAGTCGGCCCCTCCCGCGGCTCGCCTCAGATGCGGTGTGAGTTAGATGAGGGACAGTGCTGTTTATACCGGAGCTGCTGTAGGGAAAGAATTGGTAGTTAGTGTAGGCTTCAAGACCCCCCAAAGGTCCTTATTAGGGCCACTGATAGCTGTGTGTTGGCTGCTGTTAGCAGTGGGATTTTTTTTTCTTTCTCAAAATCGCCTCTGCAGACCGTTGCACCTGGCATTAGGGACAGAAGTGCTGCATAGGCAGGGAGAGTGTTAGGAGTGAGTGTAGCCTTCAAGAACCTCAACGGTCCTTTCTAGGGCCATATTTATCCGTGTGCAGTACTGTCCAGGCTGCTGTTGGCTGTGCTGCATTTTTTTTGGGCTTCTCAAAATCGCCTCTGCAGAGCATTGCACCCTCCATTGATACTGCAGGGAAAGAATTGTATAGGCAGGGCCACAACACAGTTATTATTCATAGAATATACGCAGTGCTGCCTGTTGGTGGGAAAAAACTGAAAAGAAATCTATTTGTCCAGCCTGTGTCCGTCCTTACGCCTGTGGAGACGTGTGAGCTGCGTGAAAAACATTGCTAAATCATACGCAGCCAGCTACGCTTTACTGCTGGGTTCGCCATTTGCTTTCCTTAATTGGGAAAAAAAAATACCTGCTCTCCAAGAGTTATAATAACTCTGCTACCCTCACGTTCTGTGACACATAAGCAGGGACACAGCGCAGTTATTAAACTTCGCAGGTTCATTGAATATACGCAGTGCTGCCTGTTGGTGGGAAAAAACTGAAAACAAATCTATTTGTCCAGCCTGTGTCCGTCCTTACGCCTGTGTAGACGTGTGAGCTGCGTGAAAAACATTGCTAAATCATACGCAGCCAGCTACGCTTTACTGCTGGGTTCGCCATTTGCTTTCCTTAATTGGGAAAAAAAAATACCTGCTCTCCAAGAGTTATAATAACTCTGCTACCCTCACGTTCTGTGACACATAAGCAGGGACACAGCGCAGTTATTAAACTTCGCAGGTTCATTGAATATACGCAGTGCTGCCTGTTGGTGGGAAAAAACTGAAAACAAATCTATTTGTCCAGCCTGTGTCCGTCCTTACGCCTGTGGAGACGTGTGAGCTGCGTGAAAAACATTGCTAAATCATACGCAGCCAGCTACGCTTTACTGCTGGGTTCGCCATTTGCTTTCCTTAATTGGGAAAAAAAAATACCTGCTCTCCAAGAGTTATAATAACTCTGCTACCCTCACGTTCTGTGACACATAAGCAGGGACACAGCGCAGTTATTAAACTTCGCAGGTTCATTGAATATACGCAGTGCTGCCTGTTGGTGGGAAAAAACTGAAAACAAATCTATTTGTCCAGCCTGTGTCCGTCCTTACGCCTGTGGAGACGTGTGAGCTGCGTGAAAAACATTGCTAAATCATACGCAGCCAGCTACGCTTTACTGCTGGGTTCGCCATTTGCTTTCCTTAATTGGGAAAAAAAAATACCTGCTCTCCAAGAGTTATAATAACTCTGCTACCCTCACGTTCTGTGACACATAAGCAGGGACACAGCACAGTTATTAAACTTAGATAATTCATTCACTAGAGGCAGTGGGGCCTTTCGTTTTCCAAAAAGGGCAAAAATTATATTTGGCCTGCAGTCTTGCGCCAATTTATTTCCTGCCTGGGAAATCTAATCACTGGTAATACAGCATGCTGAGGGGTAGGGGTAAGCCTAGAGGACGTGGACGTGGACGTGGCCGAGGACGCGGAGGGCCAAGTGAGGGTGTGGGCACAGGCCAAGCTCCTGATCCAGGTGTGTCGCAGCTGTCTGCTGCGCGATTAGGAGAGAGGCACGTTTCTGGCGTCCCCACATTCATCGCCCAATTAATGGGTCCACGCGGGAGACGGTTATTAGAAAATGAGCAGTGTGAGCAGGTCCTGTCCTGGATGGCAGAAAGTGCTTCGAGCAACCTATCGTCTACCCGCAGTTCTGCGCCGTCCACTGCTGCCAATCCGAATCCTCTGTCTGCTGCTCCTCCTTCCTCCCAGCCTCCTCAGTCCACTACAATGACACCTGCTCAGGAGCGGGAACACTCCCAGGAACTGTTCTCGGGCCCCTGCTTAGATTGGGCAGCAGCGGTTCCTCTCCCACCAGAGGAGTTTATCGTCACTGATGCCCAACCATTCGAAAGTTCCCGGGGTCCGGGGGAAGAGGCTGGGGACTTCCGCCAACTGTCTCAACAACTTTCTGTGGGTGAGGAGGACGATGACGATCAGACACAGTTGTCTTGCAGTGAGGTAGTAGTAAGGGCAGTAAGTCCCAGGGAGCAGCGCACAGAGGATTCGGAGGAAGAGCAGCAGGACGATGAGGTGACTGACCCCACCTGGTGTGCAACGCTTACTCAGGAGGACAGGTCTTCAGAGGGGGAGTCAAGGGCATCAGCAGGGCAGGTTGCAAGAGGCAGTGCGGTGGCCAGGGGTAGAGGCAGGGCCAGACCGAATAATCCACCAAGTGTTTCCCAAAGCGACCCCTCGCGCCATGCCACCCTGCGTAGGCCGAGGTGCTCTAAGGTCTGGCAGTTTTTCACAGAGACGCCTGACGACCGACGAACAGTGGTGTGCAACCTTTGTCGCGCAAAGCTCAGCCGGGGAGCCAACACCAACAGCCTCACCACCACCACCATGCGCAGACATATGATGGCCAAGCACCCCGCAAGGTGGGACAAAGGCCGTTCACCGTCTCCGGTTTGCACCCCTGCCTCTCCCCCTGTGCCCCAACCTGCCACTGAGATGCAACCCCCCTCTCAGGACACAGGCACTACCGCCTCATGGCCTGCACCCACACCCTCATCTCCGCTGTCCTCGGCCCCATCCAGCAGTGTAGTTCAGCGCACCGTTCAGCCGTCGCTTGCGCAAGTGTTCGAGCGCAAGCGCAAGTACGCCGCCACGCACCCGCACGCTCAAACGTTAACCGTCCGCATCGCAAAATTCATCAGCCTTGAGATGCTGCCGTATAGGGTTGTGGAAACGGAGTCCTTCAAAAGTATCATGGAGGCGGCGGCCCCGCGCTACTCAGTTCCCAGTCGCCACTACTTTTCCCGATGTGCCGTCCCAGCCCTGCACGACCACGTCTCCCGCAACATTGTGCGCGCCCTCACCAACGCGGTTACTGCCACGGTCCACTTAACTACGGACACGTGGACAAGCACAGGCGGGCAGGGCCACTACATCTCCCTGACGGCACATTGGGTGAATTTAGTGGAGGCTGGGACAGAGTCAGAGCCTGGGACCGCTCACGTCCTACCCACCCCCAGAATTGCGGGCCCCAGCTCGGTGCTGGTATCTGCGGAGGTCTATGCTTCCTCCACTAAAGCACCCTCCTCCTCCTCCTCCTCCTCTGTCTCACAATCAAGATGTGTTAGCAGCAGCATGTCGCCAGCAGTCGGTGTCGCGCGGTGTGGCAGCACAGCGGTGGGCAAGCGTCAGCAGGCCGTGCTGAAACTACTCAGCTTAGGCGATAAGAGGCACACGGCCCACGAACTGCTGCAGGGTCTGACACAGCAGACCGACCGCTGGCTTGCGCCGCTGAGCCTCCAACCGGGCATGGTCGTGTGTGACAACGGCCGTAACCTGGTGGCGGCTCTGCAGCTTGGCAGCCTCACGCACGTGCCATGCCTGGCCCACGTCTTTAATTTGGTGGTTCAGCGGTTTCTGAAAAGCTACCCACGCTTGTCAGACCTGCTCGTAAAGGCGCGCCGGCTCTGCGCACATTTCCGCAAGTCCCACACGGACGCTGCCACCCTGCGCACCCTGCAACATCACTTTAAGCTGCCAGTGCACCGACTGCTGTGCGACGTGCCCACACGGTGGAACTCTACGCTCCACATGTTGGCCAGGCTCTATGAACAACGGAGAGCTATAGTCGAATACCAACTCCAACATGGGCGGCGCAGTGGGAGTCAGCCTCCTCAATTCCTTTCAGAAGAGTGGGCCTGGTTGGCAGACATCTGCCATGTCCTTGGTAATTTTGAGGAGTCTACCCAGGTGGTGAGCGGCGATGCTACAATCATTAGCGTCACCATTCCTCTGCTATGCATCTTGAGAAATTCCCTGCAAACCATAAAGGCAGCTGCTTTGCGCTCGGAAACGGGGGCGGGGGAAGACAGTATGCCGCTGGATAGTCAGGGCACCCTCCTGTCTATTTCTCAGCGCGTACAGGAGGAGGAGGAGGAGCATGAGGAGGATGAGGAGGAGGGGGAAGAGACAGCTTGGCCCGCTGCTGACGGTACACCGGCTGATTGCCTGTCATCCTTTCAGCGTGTATGGCCTGAGGAGGAGGAGGAGGAGGAGGAGGATCCTGAAAGTGATCTTCCTAGTGAAGACAGCCATGTGTTGCGTACAGGTACCCTGGCACACATGGCTGACTTCATGTTAGGATGCCTTTCTCGTGACCCTCGCGTTGCACGCATTCTGGCCACGACGGATTACTGGGTGTACACACTGCTCGATCCACGGTATAAGGAGAACCTGCCCACTCTGATTCCCGAAGAGGAAAGGGGTTCGAGAGTGTTGCTATACCACAGGACCCTTGCGGACAAGCTGATGGTAAAATTCCCAGCCGACAGCGCTAGTGGCAGAAGGCGCAGTTCCGAGGGCCATGTTGCAGGGGATGTGCGTAGATCGAGCAGCATGTACATCCCAGGCAGTGCAACAGTCTTTAAGGGCCTGGCCAGCTTTATGGCTCCCCACCAAGACTGTGTCACCGCTCCCCAGTCACGGCTGAGTCGGCGGGAGCACTGCAAAAGGATGGTGAGGGAGTACGTAGCGGATCGCACGACCATCCTTGGTGACGCCTCTGCCCCCTACAACTACTGGGTGTCGAAGCTGGACACGTGGCCTGAACTAGCCCTGTATGCCCTTGAGGTGCTTGCTTGTCCTGCGGCTAGCGTGTTGTCGGAGAGGGTGTTTAGTGCGGCTGGGGGAATCATCACAGATAAGCGTAGCCGCTTGTCAACCGACAGTGCCGACAGGCTAACACTCATCAAGATGAACAAAGGCTGGATTTCCCCAGACTTCTGTTCTCCACCAGCGGACAGCAGCGATACGTAAGCAATACGTAGGCTGCACCCGCGGATGGAAGCTACGTTCTCTCTCACCATCCAAAACGGGGACATTTCTGCTTCATCAATCTGTGTCTAATATTCCTCCTCCTCCTCCTCCTGCTCCACCTCCTGAAACCTCACGTAATCACGCTGAACGGGCAATTTTTCTTAGGGCCACAAGGCTCACTCAAATAATTTTTCAGAACAATTTTTATAAGTTTCAATGCGCTTAAAAGCATTGGAACTTTAACTTGAACCAATTTTTCGTTACACTGGGCTGCCTCCAGGCCTAGTTACCACTTAAGCCACATTAACCAAAGCGATTAATGGGTTTCACCTGCCCTCTTGGCTGGCCATGGCCAATTTTTGGGATGTACATTAGTACTGTTGATACAGCAATTTGTGTGGGCCCTCGCCTACAGTGTAATCAAATTAATTTTTAGCCCACCTGCATTACAGCAGACGTTACCTCAGCTGTGTTGGGCAATGCAATGGGATATTTTTGTGTACCGCCGGTGGGTTCCAGGGAGCCACCCATGCTGTAGGTGCACACTGAGTTTTTAATACTTCTGTACACTTCTAAAGAACCCGTCTGACTGGGGCATGCAGTGTGGGCCGAAGCCCACCTGTATTACGCACGACATTACTACCTCAGCTGTGTTGGGCAATGCAATGGGATATTTCTATGTACCGCCGGTGGCTTCCTGGCACCCACCCAGGCAGTGGGTCCACAGGGAGTTAAACCTACATGTGTCCACTTGTAAAGAACCCCAGTCTGACTGGGGCATGCAGTGTGGGCCGAAGCCCACCTGCATTACGCACGACATTACTACCTCAGCTGTGTTGGGCAATGCAATGGGATATTTTTGTGTACCGCCGGTGGGTTCCAGGGAGCCACCCATGCTGTAGGTGCACACTGAGTTTTTAATACTTCTGTACACTTCTAAAGAACCCGTCTGACTGGGGCATGCAGTGTGGGCCGAAGCCCACCTGTATTACGCACGACATTACTACCTCAGCTGTGTTGGGCAATGCAATGGGATATTTCTATGTACCGCCGGTGGCTTCCTGGCACCCACCCAGGCAGTGGGTCCACAGGGAGTTAAACCTACATGTGTCCACTTGTAAAGAACCCCAGTCTGACTGGGGCATGCAGTGTGGGCCGAAGCCCACCTGCATTAACCCTTTCCAGTCCACTGTGTGACCTGTGAAGACATTAGGGTTTAAGGCTGTACAGCTCCGTTGTTGGTAGACGTCCGTCGGGGTTCTCTTACTGTATATTGCCAGCCTCTCTGCTGTCGGAGCCTATCCTACGTGTCAGCTCATGCAGTACTGGCTTTAGCCAGCATATAGCGCCGTTGTATAACAGCAGAAAAAGAGTAAGCCCCCTAGGAAAACCATATACAAATTGGATTGGAAAGGGTTAAGCACAACATTACTACCTCAGCTGTGTTGGGCAATGCAATGGGATATTTCTATGTACCGCCGGTGGCTTCCTGGCACCCACCCATGCTGTAGGTGCACACGGAGTTTTTACTACATCTGTACACTTATAAAGAACCCCAGTCAGACTGGGGCATGCAGTGTGGGCCGAAGCCCACCTGCATTAAGCACGACATTACTACCTCAGCTGTGTTGGGCAATGCAATGGGATATTTCTGTGTACCGCCAGTGGGTTCCAGGGAGCCACCCATGCTGTGGGTCGACAGGGACTTCACAATAGGGAGTTGTACCTGCCTGTGTCTATGAATTAAAAAGCCCGGTCTGACTGGGGCATGCAGACACCTTGACAGAATGAATAGTGTGTGGCACATAGGTTCCCCATTGCTATGCCCACGTGTGCAGCTCCTGATGGCGGTGGCACAGGATTCTATTTCTCATTGCTTCTGTACAGCATTGTGGGCTATCGCTCCGCCACTTTTAAAGAGGGTCGCTGCCTAGCCGTGCCAACCTCTGCAGTGTGTGCCTGCGGTCCCTCGTCATGGCAGACGCAATTCTAAATAGACATGAGCGTGGTGTGGCATGAGGGCAGCTGAAGGCTGCGCAGGGACACTTTGGTGTGCGCTGTGGGGGGGAGGGGGGGCGGTTGGGCAGCATGTAACCCAGGAGAAGTGTCAGTGGAGTGTCATGCAGGCAGTGATTGTGCTTTGTTGGAGGTAGTGTGGTGCTTAGCAAAGGTATGCCATGCTAATGAGGGCTTTTCAGAAGTAAAAGTTGTTGGGAGGGGGGGGGCCCACTCTTGCCGGTATTGTGGCTTAATAGTGGGACCTGGGAACTTGAGATGCAGCCCAACATGTAGCCCCTCGCCTGCCCTATCCGTCACTGTGTCATTCCCATCACTTTCCTGAATTGCCCAGATTTTCACACATGAAAACCTTAGCGAGCATCGGCGAAATACAAAAATGTTCTGGTCGCCCATTGACTTCAATGGGGTTCGTTGTTCGAAACGAACCCTCGAGCATCACGGGAAGTTCGTTACGAATAACGAACACCCGAACATTTTGGTGTTCGCTCATCTCTACTGGTAAACCTTTCCATCCCGAGAAGGGTTTAATCTGGAAGAAAATGGCCCATAAATCCTGCAATGTTAATGTCCTGTTTTTATCATGCCAGAAGACAGACAGTGACCGACTCCGTAACCGCAGGAGAGGACTTTAATGTTATCTCATGTCTGCCGCTATGTTGTTTATATGCTGACGGTTTCTGTTTTAAATTTTAATAGCCGTTTAAAATGTCTCTATGTAAGAAACACAAGGATGTGTCTTATGACAGATATATGTGCTTTATGGCAGCCGAGCCATTCTTTACCAGAAATGTGTCAAGTAGAGCCGCTTCCTGCGGAGCAAAATCAAGGCTCATCGCATTGCTTAGCGCAGCTTCCTTCTCTTCTTCCTTCTGATGGATCTGCAAAGTATTAAGCTATTAGGATAAATGTTCCGTCCGCCACGTAAGGTACAAATACTCATTTAAAGGGTTAGTTCAGAAATGTTCAAATAACTCTACAAATCTGTGGGTTTTCCTGCAGGGTGCAAATTTGAAAATCCACAGCATGCTCTGATTCATTACATACGAATAGGGGTTTGTATTCTCATTTGTTGGGTATTTTTGGTGTAAAACTCCGTACCAAAAAATTTGCCATGTGTGAATATGATGTAAAGGGCCATTATATCACAAAGGGTATATTGTTTGATACAAATCTTGAATTCAAAAATTAGAAATTTGAGATTATTATTGATCAAATTTAAGAACATACATACTGCACATATCCATTGGTACTTGATTTCCTGCTTATATCCTTTTGCCTTAAATCAGAGTCACAAAATTACCTTGTATGCACTTAGGGTTACCACCATTGCCACCTAAAAATAATAGCCATGTAAAAAGGGGGTGTGGCTGGGGGCATGGCTTATCACAACGTATATGGCCCCCATTAGTGGCCAAAATAGTAATAGTGTGCCCCTCAACAGCTTAAATAGTAATAGTGCACCCTTTAGTGGCCCCAATACTAATAGTGGCATTGTTACTGGCCCCAATGGTAACAGTGTACCCCCTTAGTAGCCATAATAGTAATAGTGCCCCAGTAGTAATAGTGCACCCCTTAGTGGCCCTAATACTAATACTAGAATTGTTACTGACTCCACTGATAATAGTGCACCCCTTTAGTGGACTCAATAGTAATAGTGTCCCAGTAGTAGTCCCAATAGTAATAGTGCACCCCTATTAGTGGCCTCAATAGTAATAGTGCTTTTGTTAGTAGCTGCATTTGTAATAGTGTGCCCCTGTTAGTGGCCCCAATAGTAATAGTGCACTCCTTAGTGGGACCAATAGTAATAGTTCCCTTAGTAGTGGTCCCAATAGTAAAAGTCTACCCCTTAGTGGCCCTAATACTAATACTGGCATTATTACTGGCTCCAATGGTAATAGTGCACCACCTTAGTGGCCCCAATAGTAATAGTGTCCCATAGTGGTCTCAACAGTAATAGTGCACCCCTTAGTGACCACAATGGTAATAGTGTCCCAGCAGTGGCCCCAATAGTAACAGTGCACCACCATTAGTGGCCTTAGTAGTAATAGTGCTTCTGTTAGTAGCTGCAATTGTAATAGTGTGCCCCAATTAGTGGCCCCAATAGTAATAGTGCACCACCATTAGTGGTCTTAGTAGTAATAGTGCTTCTGTTAGTAGCTGCAATTGTAATAGTGTGCCCCAATTAGTGGCCCCTATAGTAATAGTGCACCCCTTAGTGGCCCCAATAGTAATAGTGCACCCCTTAGTGGCCCCAATAGTAATAGTGCATCCCTTAGTGGCCTCAGTAGTAATAGTGTAGCCTCTTGACCCCTGAGAAACAACCATGGCAGCAAGTAGTTTACTCACTGAAGCGGGTCCAGTTTGGCTGCCACAGCTGCTGTACACAAAGAGACCCAGCTTTCTCCCCCTGGCATCTGCGCTGCGTACTGGAATGCAGGCGTCGGGGAAGGAAGCGGGATCTCTGTGTACAGCAGTGCGGCGGCTGGACCGGACCTTGTTGGAAATGCTCACAGGCAGCAATTATTTTCTACTGGCCATTAATTTGGCTGATAAAAAAAAATTCTGGCAACAAGCTTGGAACTTAATCACCAGCTGGGTGAACGCCCGATGTACGGCGCACGTCAGGTGTCACTGTATGGAGCAGGCTTGGGAGCCAAGTCTGCTCTATATATTGTGGGTGTCGCTTGTCTTTGACACCCACCTGCAACAGTCAATCCCAGCTCTTAACCCTTTAAATGCTGCTGTCAATTCTGGCAGCAGAATTTAAATGTCCTCATTATGATTGAAACCTTCTGACCCTTCCTTCCCTTCCCCATTCCTCGCGATGAGTTTGCAGGGTGCTGTTTAGGTGTCATGGCAGCCTGGAGTTTTGTGAAGGCCACCAGGGTCAGCTCTAGGTCCAGCACTTCATAGAAGGAACCAGAGAGGAGTTGTTGGGGGAGCGGTTTTGAAGATCACAGGGTTTCGGGCCGTGCATCATGATGTGGAGAGGCTGCCGCGCAGGTAGCTACAGATGTGTTTTACTGTAAGGAAGGAAATCCTAAATGTTAGGAAGAACGGACTTCTCCATAGCCATCCTTCCCAGCGGGTGGTTGAAAAAATGGCCTATCAGATCCCACCTACCTGGGTTTGTTTAGTGCTGACACAAGCCCTGCCCAGGGCAGCTGCTATTGTTTGCGTGTTGCATGTCTTAAAGGGGTTGTCCCGCAATAGCAAGTGGGGTTATATACTTCTGTATGGCCATATTAATGCACTTTGTAATATATATCGTGCATTAAATATGAGCCATACAGAAGTTATTCACTTACCTGCTCCGTTGCTGGCGTCCCCGTCGCCATGGTGCCGTCTAATTTCAGCGTCTAATCACCCGATTAGACGCGCTTGCGCATATGGGTCTTTTCCCTTTGGCTCGGCCCGGCAGCAGCGGCGTTCTGGCTCCGCCCCCTTCTACGCATCATTGCGTAGCTCAGCCCGTCACATGTGCCGATTCCAGCCAATCAGGAGGCTGGAATCGGCACACGTCATGGGGCGGAGCTACGTGATGACGCGTAGAAGGGGGCGGAGCCAGAAACAGAAAGGTAAAAACAAAGATTCTTTTTAATTATTGTGAAAAAAATGAAAAATATTGAAAGTTTAACCCCCCCCCCACCCCTCATTCCAGTCATTGCATCAAAAAATAAAATAAAATGTAAAAATTGGTATCACTGCCTCCATAAAAATCCAGTTTATGAAAATATCACATTATTTATCCCGCATAGTGAATGATGTTAGAAAATACGCACTTTTTGGTCACCCCAAGGTGAAAGTCTAAGTAATAAGAATAATCTTTATTTGTATAGTGCCAACTAGAGATGAGCGAGCACACTCAGATAAAGCAGTTACTTGAGCGAGCATCACTCTTCTCGAGTAACTGCTTACTGGTCCGAGCAGGCTCGGGGGGGGGGGGGGGGGGGGGGGGGGCGGCAGGTGTTTCCGGGAGAAGTAAAGGGAGAGTGATCTCTCTCACTCTACCTCCCGCTGTCCCTGGCCGCCCCCCGCCTGAGCCAGCTCATCTCCAGTGCCAACATATTCTGCAGTGCTTAAGAGTCACCCCAGTCATTAACCCTTTGTAATCCAGTTTTGGATTCAGGATTTCCTAGGGGTCTTTCTCTTTCTGCCATTATACAATATCGCCATCTGCTGGCTAGAGCCAGTACTGCAGTATGTGACATGCCAGAGAGGCCCCCTACAACAGAACGGCCAGTAATCTACAGTAAGAATACCCTGCTTGATGTCTTCCGACATCGGAGCTGTACAGCCTTCAATCGGAATGTCTTCAGACGTCAGACAGTGGATTGGAAAGGGTTAAAGGGTTAAATCTGCTTGTTTTTAGGAGAATTGGAGGCAATTTGAGAACCCTCAGATGACTGTTGGTGTGTCAGGGTTTAGACAGGCAAGCGTGTTTTACTACGATTTTGGTCTCAGGAAAATCCCGCCCACAAAACACTGAGAATAGAACCGATTGATTTTAGTGGTTAATCCTCACTTCCTTTTTTCCACATATTTGCGTACCAAAGTGCCCCATGGAGGTCTCCGGGAGGTGGGCAAACCCATGATCACTAGCACTGGGTTAGGCTAATTAATAGTGATGAGCAAGCATACACGCTAAGGGCAATTACTCGATCGAGCATCGCCCTTAGTGATTCCCTGCCCGCTCGGGAGCAAAGATTCAGCTGCCAGCAGCGAGCTGGGAGCGGCGGGGGAGAGCGGGGAGGAACGGAGGGGAGATCTCTCTCTCCCTCTTTCCCCCCCTCTCACCCCTGCTCATGGCCGCAACTCACCTCTCACCCGCGCCGGCAGCCGAACCTTTTCTCCCAAGCGAGGAGATACTCGCTAAGGACAATGCTCGATCGAGTAATTGTCCTTAGCGAGTATGCTCGCTCATCTCTACTAATTAACCATTTAAATCAGGGGGAGGTGATTCCCCTGCCTGTGTGAATGAGTGGTGACTACACAAACATGCCAAATATTTGAGCACACAAATTACACGTGTTCATTGCGCAAGAAAATTGTGTAGGAGCAAGTGTATTGCAACATGGACTCGTCTCTTGAAGCCCTTAGAGTACTGCTAAACGTTCTAAAACATTAGGGTTCATTCATACACATACTTTTCAGCATGTGAAGTCAACCCAACAGGTTCATCTATTTCCACCCCCTCAATCTTACCCTCATTGCCAGATGGAGCATAAGTCACACCCCACACAGTCCACCCCAGATACATGCTGACACCCAGAGGCGTAACTTGAAGCTTCTGGGCCCTCATGCGAAATCTGGAACAGGGCCCCCAACTATAAAGCTTTAGTCATAGTACTGGGCTCCCTATATGGAGTAGAGAGGCCTTATGGGGCCCCTAAGGCTCCTGGGCCCGGGTGCAACGGCAACCCCTGCATCCTCTATAGTTACGCCCCTGCTGCCACCACTGGGCATATTATTATTAGCCTGACCAGTTGCCTTGCTTCATGTACTATATAAAAACACACACTACATTCTAGTCAGGGGCGAATTGGGCATTGACTCCACCGAGAGAAATACTAGTGGGCTGATCAAGTCCTAGGGCCAGTGCTAGGTGACCCTTTTATTAAGTAGTTCAATGAGGGGGATGAACAAGGGGTAGGTGGCCTAGGGCTGCCCGGTCCGGTAGGCAGTTGGGCCCCTAAGTTTAATTGTTTTAAGTGAAGGCTTTTGCCTAAAATTAAAAATAACTGCGTAATCACTGTGGCGTCACCAACACTGAGGCCAGGAGTTGGGCACAGCCATCATGTGACATGATTATACTACCCGGCTATCAGCAGAGACTGCAGCAGCCTGGAGGTGAGTATAATCTGTTTTTAATTTTAATGCATGAAAGAAGGCATAAAGTGACTTTATATGTGAGTGGGGGCATATAAGGGGGCACTATTACTGAGTGGAATAATAAAAATGCATTATTACTGAGTGCAAACATTGCTACTGCATGGGGGCATTATCACTGAGCGCAATCATATAAGGGGGCATTACTACTGGGTGCAGACATAACAGGGCATTATTTCTAAGTGGGGCATAGAAGGGGGCATTATAACTGAATGGGGCATAAAAGGGAATCATAACTGAGTGGGGTATTATAAGGAGGCATAAGAAGGTATTATGCTACTCAGGGGCCGCAACATCACCATTCTGAACTCCTGGTATCATGTTGCCCAGAATGTGAGCAGTGATGCCAGGAAAACGGGCAGTGATTCTGTGGCCTCTGATTGGCAGGCAGTAGTCACCTTACTTGCGCTGTCAACAAAGATCGGGAAAATCGTGGGACTGCAGCGCTTGATGGCCGGAGCTGAGGACAGGTAAGTACCATTTGTTTTATAGTTTTAAGCAATTTGGCTTTACTTTTGGAAAGTGAATATACAACCAGTCAAGCAATTCTCACCAAACCCTCCAATTCCATTGGCACAAAATAGACTGCATGCCTAATCCTATAGAGATAAATGGGAACGCATGTGCACTCCCTTCTGAAAAGAGTCAAGCTTGCTGTGTGCACACTAACTTTGTCAGGGGCCACTGCAGGAACCAGGCCTGGATGAGTACGAAAAGAGGCTCCCCGGATTCTACATCACCTGAACTATAAGCTCCATAACTTAGTTAATGGTCTTATAGTAGGCGACAGGTTCCCTTTATGTCATGGTAATACAAAAGTTTTACCATGACCCGCGGGGCAGCCAATTGTCAAAGTAGGAGAATTTAAATGGAGAAAGGTTGCAAATGATTTTCATGTTGGCCACCGATACGGATTTATATAATCCGTTCAGGATCTATGGATATTAAATAGATGGCTGAGCAATGTTGCATCAGCCATTAGCATCCAGCAAGTCTTTGATTTCTAGAACGTTCCGTGTATTTTTTTTCGTTTCAGAGGAAGATGCCATTTAAATCTTTCATCTTCACATAATTAATCTCAAGATCACAGAAGATAACTATATATAAGCGTACACTGTATCACTTCCTTTTGGCAGTTTCGAATAGCCGTATTCATGGTAAGTATGACAAAAAGCTAGAGGCGAAGGGTCATTTGACCGTATTTTACTTGCTTTCCAGGAAGAATAGTCTAGAGTGATTGTTAATTAGATCAAGTACGATAATGAGCCAACTCCTTAAAAAAATAGTGCACTAAACCCATGAGCAATGTGCCATCCTTTGGGTTACAGCCAGTCTGCTATTCATATTCAAGAAGAGGACACTAGGTAGTAGAAGTATGCCAGATTTGGGCTGAGGCCACATTTGCGCAGGCATGAGATGGCAACATGAATTAAATCATTACATCCTTTGCTACAGCATAATATATATTTGACCCCACGTTGGGCGCTCTTGCTTATGACAAACGATTCCGAGTCTCAACAGTCAATGCATAATATGCATGATTTGTGCGACGGCACAATTTGTCTATGTCATGTATATTGAGCTGTCAGGGAGCATCTAAATCACTTCCCTTTCTTGTCACTCCACCTTCATAATGCATCCTACAAGACACAACAGCATCGGGAACATACAATGATATGTAAATCCGGCAATTCATCAAGCGCTGTGTAATACAGGTCTAATTCTTCCAGTTAGAGTTCAATCTGCTGAAAAATAAGGCTGATATCTGTGAAGAATGAGGGAAACAAAGATGTTCATATCAGCCCATTGTTAGCCGGTGGCAGGGAAAGAAAACGGGAGGACAATGGCTGGAGTTTAAACAAGCTGCCGAGACCTGCTAAGACGTAGACAAAGGCCGAAGGCTGAAAAAACAGTCTACTGTGGAATTCCCGGCTTCTATTATACTTCTGAAACAATCCTCACTTAGAGGGTGGATTTGCATCTGTAATAGAGTTCAGGCTCTGTTTGTGAAAGGCTTTCGCTAGGCCTGACCCCTTCGTTTAAGATCACATTGATACTCAGTGCCTCGCCTCTACCCCGTCTTGAACCACCGAGCGCAGTATCATGGGAAAATGCACCGACTTAAAAGGGAGCAAAGTGAGACAAGAGCATGGCAGAAAGAAAATAAAGGCCCGAGGCAATTTTGGTAGGAACTGACAAAGAATATTACTTTAGCAAATAATAGAACCTACTGCTGGTAATTACAGCTAACAAGCTTCTCCCAACCTAAATGTGACACTTGGACCAGTGTGAAAAAGAGTAATATAGGCCAAGCTTATTTAACTCCTTTAAAAGGTTTGACATGGATAAGAAAATGCTTGGCTTGGAAGTTCTAAATTGCTTCACGTAAAAGTTGAATTACCCGATTGTGTGTTTTTTAGGCTTTTTTGCAAATTGTAATTTTGCAATTAGTAATTAGACATGTTAGACACATTTACATGGAATGTATAAATAGAGAATGCATGCCAGGAACACTTGGGTCCAAATCGAAGATTGGGTAGACACATCTCCATATAGGGTGGCTATCCAAATTTTGTTTGGAGCAAACTGTAGAGCAGCATACCCCTCCACCCCATGAGTGCTTTACAAATTCTAGGCTACCAAGCTGAAATGTTGGCTGAACATCATTCTACTTTTTGGGGGTAATTTCTATGAGTATGTTAGGGGGCTACCTGGTTATGTTGTGTTGATAATGTGTTGATGAGGCAGGGACGTAACTATAGAGGATGCAGGAGATGTGGTTGCACCCGGGCCCAGGAGCCTTGGGGGGCCCATAAGGCCTCTCTTCTCCATATAGGAAGCCTAGTACTATGAATAAAGCATTATAGTTGGGGGCTCCATTCCAGGTTTTGCATTGGGGCCCAGGAGCTTCAAGTTACGCCTCTGCCTACAGGGCTAATAGCAAAGATGCCCAATAGATAGATGAAGCAGTGGCTCTTCACAGCTTGTGCATAGGCTACCCCTCAGTACACCCTTGAGCTACTGTCTCCATGCCATAAGTTTATGGCACTTGGAACATGCCCGGACTCTGTGAGTAAACCCGAGAACCGGAACTGTTGCCCAGCTGCGTAAACCAGAAACTTATGGAAACACGGTCCTATTGAGAGGCTTTCATTACCTGAGCAAAAGAGTTATATTCTGCGAACTACTTACCGGTACTAGGAAACATGATTCTGCAGCCTGATCACGGCCTTGTTGCATTTGCCTCTGTTATTATATTATAAAGCTTACTTGGCTCAGAATGAGAAAGACAGAATCCTATTATGCCTACCCATGGAAACTGTGGTATACTGCCATACCTTGTGCATATTATTGAGACGTGCGCCATTCAGCAAAGTAGGATTTAGAGTGGCCAATCCGAGTTATTAACTATTGCTGAGTGTGACTCCCTAGGATGTGGATACGGCCACCATGACTACTGTGATGATACAATTTCTAGTCCAAACTGAGATAACCATCCCACTCACAGATATGAACTGACCCTTTTTACCTCACTGGCCTTCTCTAGTGGAAGATGACAGACCTTGGCCCGTTACTAAGTCCAAAGTAACAAGCAGTTGGCCTTCTGATATTCGAATGTCAGAGACTTCTTTCTTGTTGGTTCTTTTGGCCCTTACTTCCGTCTCTCTTCCCTAGCAATTTGGGACTGTCTATAGTGCACCCATAGATTGTAAACATTCTTCATTTGCTTTGACCTGAACAACAGCAGCCACATTGTGGACAGTGATATTTAATTTTGTGATCACATTATTGACAATTGTGATGGCCATTGGGTGTTATACACCTCCTCCCACCCCCCTCTGCCTTTGGATACTGTCAATGGCGTTCTCTGCCTTCCCATCTGCTGTGCTGCCAGCACTACATCATGTCTTCTGCCACAGTCCTGACCCATAAAACATGCATGAGCACTCAGCCCATCTCCAGTATGTGCACTCAGCTTTCTTGTCCCCAGCCTATTCCAGGGCTTTCCAAGTTATTCAAGGCCCCCTCTCTCCACTGGAAAGTGCCTGAGCAATAAGGTTCCTAATGTTCCAAGTAAATATTTTCTGTACCCTTTTTGTCTACTGGTTTTGACCTGCAGCCTGTATAGCCAGCTTCCCTTAACTCTGTTTGTCCTGATCTTGGCCTGTTTTCTTATGCACAAACTCTGCCTGGCCTGACTTCAGACTGTTATTTGACTTGGTCTTAGCCTCATTCCTTGGTACCACCCTCTGGTACTGTGAGCGATTATAAGAACCAAAGTACCTCCATCTTGTCTTTTCATATACACAGTTAATACTAACCTGATTTTAACTAACATTCACATGATGATTCAGCGTAGAAGCTAAAAAATGTTTAGTCTGTGATTACAAGCAATGTACATCTATATCTTGTGGTATCTTGTGCTAGACACTGGTTCCTGTAAGACTCAAGGACCTATTGTTATGGTAAGACTGTGTGAGAAAGTCTGGATTATCAAGAACGCATGTACATTGTTTTGCTAAAAGGCCTTCATTTCTTTGAAATGGTATATAAGACTGAAGGTTTTGCAATAAACCAGAAATTTCTATCATACAGCCTTCATTGCTGTGTCGTAAAGATATTTCTCCAAGCCGGCTTGATACTCTAGTTTGGCAATCGGTAACATATTGGAAGAAAACCCTTAGCTTTTTGCCGACAGGTACCTTGAGCCTTGATTGAGTCAGCTTTCACTGCACTGAGCCTACTTCTGAGTTAACGTTCAGGAGGCACCCTGCAGTAAAGAGAGATCCCTCAAAAAGGGTTTAAAGGGTGAAGACCAGGGGCGTCTTGTAGCTGCCTTTGGGAGTAGCCCCAAGTCAAATCAGTCACTGACATAGTGAATCCATGCCTTCTGCAATGTAGAGTCAAGATGGAATAAAGCAGGGTTGCAGCCGGGCTTTTCTCAATTCAGAGCAAAGTTTTAATTCATTGCCCTAGCACTGTATTTATAATCCTACCCAAGGCAGAATGGCTTGTTGTGAGCACTCCTGGTACCCAGGATCCTGAACAATTGCCCCTCAATCACCTCTTGCACAGACAATATGATGAAACTGCATTCATACTCTTAGGGTGTATTAACGTCAACAGATGTGGGCTCTCTGCTCTGGACCTAGCTCTATAAACCACAGTGGATTCTCATAAAGGAAAAACTATTCTGACTCTCCTGGACTTGGACCATTCATACAACAGCAGCTGCAGAGGAACTGTCTTGCTGGCCATGTCTTCTCCCTGCAAAATCAACTTATTTGTGATGAGACAACCTTTATAACATATATTCCTAACTAATACATAGTGATGATGCATATTGAAACGCAGAAGGTGTAGACCCACAGGGTCATTGACTGATTTGGCTTTCGGCTAGTCCTGAGGGCTGCAATAATGGGTCCCATGGTTTTCACCCTTTAAACCCTTTTTTTAAGGGATCTGGTCTTTGCGATAGAGAGCCGCCCCCCAACAAGTCACTTTCCTAGAAGTAGTCTCAGTACAGTGACAGCTGACCTGGGAGGATGAAAAGCACCTAAGCATGGTAGCAAAGAGACAGCCAAGGACATAGTCAGTATAACGAGCTGAGGTCAGGACAGATAGAGTTCATGCAATATAGTCAATCAGGCAGTAGGTCAGGGCAGATAGCAATCAGGAAAATCATGGTCAGGAAACAGGCCAAGGTCAAGACAGGCAGAGTTTGGAAAATCCAGGAACATACACAAGAGTCAAGCAGAATACAAGTACAGAACCAATAGAACCCTGTTGTTCAGGCGCCCTCCAGTGAGGGAGGATGCCTTAACCCTTTCCAATCCACTGTCTGACGTGTGAAGACATTCTGTTTGAAGGCTGTACAGCTCTGATGTCGAAATTCATCCGGCAGGGTATTCTTACTGTATATTACTGGCCGCTCTGTTGTCAGGGGCCACTTCAGCATGTTCAATATCGCAGTGCTGGCTCTAGCCAGCAGATGGCACCATTGTATAATGGCAGAAAGAGAAATCTCCCTAGGAAACCCTGAATCCAAAATTGGATTGCAAAGGGTTAAATAACATAGGAATCATCTAGATCGGCTGGGGACAGGAAAGCTGGCTGTGCATGCTGACCCTTTAAGAGGCGGGGTGAGCACACAAGTGCCTAATGGGCAGAGGAAACAGCAGGGAGAATGTGTTGTCTGCCACACAGAAGACTTGAAGGATTCCAACGGCCAAGACCAGTGGGAGGGAAATGAGAGTTGGGGCACCGCCAGCTGCAGCCGGCAGCCATAATAAATATGGCACTAGGGCAACTGTTAATATTGTGAAGACACTTATATTTAAACTTTTTAAAGTTCTTCATATTTTATGGCTCGCTTTGCAGTGCAGAAGAACTCCTCCTCTATTAGAAACCACAATATCACTCCAAATCCCTAATAATACTCAGACACAACCTTCCAGCCAAACCAAAATGTTTTATGTGATGAAAACAACATTGTTCTTCTCTATATTAAAACCTAGTAACTGAAATCAGTTAAGTAACTAGAAACTTTATAACTTTTAATCCGGACCGCCTGCTACAAATGATGGCAGGAGTGCCAGGAGGGAGGTTAGAGGAAGAAAGCTTTGAGAAAGAGCCAGGTATTGGCAGAATGTAGATGGTCTGAAGCTGTAAAAGTAGGATCTATGTTAGAGGCTGGACTGTTAAAGCGCCTCTCCCATGCCATTTTTTTAATGTATTACTAGCCCCCCAGTATATAGAAATTGGCTAGTCTTACTTTGTTTAGTTATTGCTTTCTATTTGAATGACCTGGAGTCCTTCTCCTCAGGTGGGCCTCGCTTCTGACCAGCTCAGATTTACTTGTGTTTATATGCTCTCATATTAGTCAGTTTTTAGACAGCATAACTGCTGTGTGATGGACCCTACCACACAAGCTCTTTTGAGGGGGAAAAGGACATTTCTATCAAGTTACTGGTGATGATCAATCAGATCCTGTCACATAAGTATAATAGAGGAGATCACAGCTCATCCTCCTGAATGTATATTTATGGTCTGTAGCTTACTTATGTAAATATAAAGTATACAGATAGTAATAGCATTGTCTTCCCTGCAAGTAGAGATGGTGCAGGCACTAGGCGCTCATGTGATGTTACGCTGATGCAATATATGATTGATAGCACAGAATAGTGAAAGTGAAAGCAGGGACACATCTCTGCATCAGGGTGTAGGTACAGGGGAGAAAGCGCATTATACACTGAAATAGGCCATAGAAGTGAATGGGCAACCGTAAATATGCAGTGAATTTGTGAATCAAAACAGTGTGCCCTTTTGCGTTTTTTTGCACACATAAATACGTTACGATAGATATGAGATACATAGATAAGAGATAGATAGATATGACATAGGTAGATAGATAGATAGATAGATAGATAGATATGAGATAGATAGATAGATAGATATGAGATAGATAGATAGATAGATAGATAGATAGATAGATAGATAGATAGATATGAGATAGATAGATAGATAGATATGAGATAGATAGATAGATAGATATGAGATAGATAGATATGAGATAGATAGATATGAGATAGATAGATATGAGATAGATATGATAGATATGAGATAGATAGATAGATATGAGATAGATAGATAGATAGATAGATAGATAGATAGATAGATAGATAGATATGAGATAGATAGATATGAGATAGATAGATAGATAGATATGAGATAGATAGATATGAGATAGATAGATAGATAGATAGATATGAGATAGATAGATAGATAGATAGATAGATAGATAGATAGATAGATAGATAGATAGATATGAGATAGATAGATAGATAGATATGAGATAGATAGATATGAGATAGATAGATATGAGATAGATAGATATGAGATAGATAGATAGATAGATAGATAGATAGATATGAGATAGATAGATAGATAGATAGATATGAGATAGATAGATATGAGATAGATAGATAGATAGATAGATAGATATGAGATAGATAGATATGAGATAGATAGATAGATATGAGATAGATAGATAGATAGATAGATAGATATGAGATAGATAGATAGATAGATAGATAGATAGATAGATAGATAGATAGATATGAGATAGATAGATATGAGATAGATAGATATGAGATAGATAGATATGAGATAGATATGATATATGGGATAGATAGATAGATAGATATGAGATAGATAGATAGATAGATAGATAGATAGATAGATATGAGATAGATAGATATGAGATAGATAGATGCATTGTGTGATGCATTTCGGAGCTGAGAATGGCACTTTTTTCAGCTAGGGTGTACAGCAATCCCTGCACAGATTTGTGCTTCAAAAAGGTGCCATTCTCAGCTCCGAAACGCGTTGCATTTACCTTCATTGCTTTCTTGTATGTTGGGATTCCCCATTAAAGTATCATATAATCATCCATCCAGAGAGAATGTGGTTTTTCCTCAACACACATTTGGGGACCATAGGGAGGAGAATTCCCCCACCTCATAGTGGGGTCACTCCCTCCACTCCAAGTCCCAGCACACTTTCCTTCTTGACCACCATTGGAGCGCACTCACACAGTTTTAATTAGATAGATAGATAGATAGATAGATAGATAAATATGAGATATCTAGATAGATAGATATGAGATAGATAGATAGATATAAGATAGCTAGATAGATATGAGATATCTAGATAGATAGATATGAGATAGATAGATAGATAGATAGATATAAGAAAGATAGATAGATAGATAGATAGATATGAGATATCTAGATAGATAGATATGAGATAGATAGATAGATAGATAGATATGAGATATATCGATAGATATAAGATAGATAGATAGATAGATATGATATAGATAAGTATGCAGATAGATATGAGATAGATATGAGTTGGATAGATTAGATAGATAGAGAGGAGATATATAGATAGATATAAGATAGAGAGATATGATATAGATATGTATGCAGATAGATAGATAGATATAAGATAGAGAGATAATGAGATAGATAGATATGAGATAGATAGATAGATAGATAGATAGATGATAGATAGATAGATAGATAGATAGATAGATAGATAGATAGATATGAGATAGATAGATAGATAGATAGATATGAGATAGATAGATATGAGATAGATAGATATGAGATAGATAGATAGATAGATAGATAGATAGATAGATAGATAGATATGAGATAGATAGATAGATAGATAGATATGAGATAGATATGAGAGATAGATATGAGATAGATAGATAGATAGATAGATATGAGATAGATATGAGAGATAGATATTAGATAGATAGATAGATAGATAGATAGATAGATAGATAGATAGATAGAAATGAGGTAGATCTCTTTAATGTAGTCATAGAAATACAACAAATCCAACAACCATTAAATATTGTAATATTGTCTGACTGAGAACAGTGTAAACCAGCTTTCAATAAGCGTCTTGCAATAACTTTCATAAATATTCAATCACAGTAATAAGGGATTAGGATAAATGAAAAAAAAAAAAGTAATAAACACAACATAAAGCGATGTCTTTTATGTCATGTTCACCGCTCTCAATCTTTTGTAGAACTGTCTGGTGGTAAATGTAGGACTTGTCAGGTTAAGAGCTCTCATAATGGCATTAAGATAAATGGAAAGCCATTCATCATCTTTTAACTGGGCTGAGTTAATGTCTAGAATATTTAATTAAAAGACTTAACGACAAGACAGGTGCAAAGGAAGGAAAAGTGCAGGATTTAATAGGGTATCCAAGCCGAAGCTCCGCTTCCACCCAGCGAGACAAATGTCCAACCAGACCTAATTGATATAAAATCTATTTTTATAGGAGGTAAAGGAGATTAGGAATATTAGAGACGTATCTCCATTACATTGAGTAAAAGCTTCAGACAAGACATGAGTAATTGTGAATCGAGTCCTTCGGTGCAGATGGCTCTATAGAATAATGGAGTTCCTCGACTGTAAAACATACGGAAAATCTATACCAAGTTGGAGACACCTCGAAAAGCTCCGACTTTTGTAAAGGACTCGATTCCTAAGAGCGAAAAAAAAAATAAGCGGAGGATTGACACGGGTGCATGTTTTGTCTCAGAATGTGACAGAAAGTTAATTTGTCTCAAACAATGGTAAAGTTCACAGATTCTAAACTTTCAAGTTCTGCGATTTTTACAGACTGGAAACTTTCATTAAAACCGAAAAAGTGCCGGGTTATTAAAACGTATTATAGAATTTCCAGTAAAATTAGGTCGTTGGACGGCTTCGAACACGCTGATGTAGTGTGAGCATTGTTTGCTTAGTATTCACAAGCTAGAACCCATATCTCCGTTCAGGGGCCAAGATTCCAAAAAGTCGATGTCATGGACCTTAACAGTTACTACGACATCTCCCAATTAAAGAAGAAGAGAGAGGTACTCGACATTTACAGGTTTTAGTTTTAGGAGTGGCCGTCATTGACATATTTGCGGTTTCATTCACAGATTCGGGCTCCTGAGCTGGGATGTTAGTGCAATTTATTAAGGTCAATAGCAAAGGCCGTTTTATGGCTCGCCATATGCACTATATCATTCGAACATGTACAAGCAAATGAAGGCAAATAATGTGACCTCGGTCATGGTTGGCAATGGATGAGAGGCATAGTAGTAGAGCTGTAAACCCTAAAATAAACTCAGCACTTTTAATGACCCCAAATTAAAGTTTCAATGAGCTGAGCAAATAAGTTGTATCTGTGCTGCTGAGACAGACTTGTGGCTTTGTTTCAAAAACCACCATCATTATCGTCATCATCATCAAAGAGAAAATAGATGCCAGACCTGTCGTGAAGTTCTACTGATTAAACAGGAACGGTTGGGTCAAGTACTAGTGAGTTTTCACAAAAACATATGGACTGAATACACTATCTTAGCTATGATGTATAGGTGCAGTGGTTCGATACATCAAGGATGTGGGATGTTTCATATGACTTGGCCCTACATCGGTCACCTTTGGGTTCATGAATGGTTCTAGCGACAGCACCACACTCGATCCAGTGATAATACATAGTAATTTGCTGAACAAAAACTAAGTGGAAGAAATCCAATACAGTAAGGACACCAGGAACTGGACACCAAACGAGGGACACCTTCACGTGCAAACTTCCTATAGCCATGATGGATCAGAAAGACTTTTCAATTAGAGATGAGTGAGCATACTCGCTAAGGGCAATTGCTCGAGCGAGCATTGCCCTTAGCGAGTACCTGCCTGCTCGAGAGAAAAGGTTCGGGTGCCGGCGCGGGGGAGCGGTGAGTTGCGGCAGTCAGCAGAGGGGAGCGGGAGGGGGGAGAGAGGGAGAGAGAGATCTCCCCTCTGTTCCTCCCCGCTCTCCACCGCAGCTCCCTGCACGCAGCTGGCACCCGAACCTTTTCTCTCGAGCGGGCAGGTACTCGCTAAGGGCAATGCTCGCTCGAGCAATTGCCCTTAGCGAGTATGCTCGCTCATCACTATTTTCAATGAAGAACACTTCTGCCTGATCCATTGTGGTCCAATTTTAAGCCTGCAATGTGAAGGTTTCTCTGTTCTCTGGGTTTCCAGTTCTTGGTGCCATTATTGTATTGACTACTTAGACCCTGGTAAAGTTGGCATGAAATGCAGAGGGTTGACGGTTCTGGGTGCATTCTTCTATCATATGCTGTTTAATGGTGTTGTGCCTATTATAGAGCAGCACTGTATGATGATCCCCTTAAAAAGGTTATCTTGAACCTATAGCAACCCTGACATTCCTCTTTGGTGCCACTGTTTCTCCAATCTGACATTTCTGAGCCACATTTTCAGCTGTCCATTATGGTGCCAAAATATTCTGCCTACCTAATCCGCACTGTGCATTTTTAACCCTTTCCAATCCACTGTCTGATTTCTGAAGACATTCTGATTGAAGGCTCTACAGCTCCAATGTCGGAAAATGTCCGGCAGGGTATTCTTACTGTATATTACTGGCTGTTCCATTGTCAGGGGCCTGTCCAGCATGTCCCATACAGCAGTACTGGCTCTAGCCAGCAGATGGCGCCATTGTATAATGACAAGAAGAGAAAGCCCCCAAGGAAACCCTGCATCCAAAATTGGATTGCAAAGGGTTAATGTTAGACTACCAATGCACTACACTTGTTGAATGATTGGCCAGCACTGCACATAAGATTAGCGCAGGCGAATCAGAGAGCCGTGGAATGTGCATTAGAAAATTGCAGTGGCCACATTGTAAGACTGAAAATGTGGCCTGTAATTGCTGAATCAGGGGGACATCGGCACAGAAGACTAACGACAGATATTATAACTCCTCCCTTTGATTCCCGGACAGAATGGATGTTAATTATCTATCCTTAGGATAGACCAACAATATCAAATTGGTGGGTCTCTGACTCCCAGCACCGCCGCTAATCCACTGCCGGAATTGGTTGCGACAGCCTCTTCATTGAATACCAGATTAGCTTAGAAGGCTAAGCAGAGGCATGGTGGTATGGATAAGTATCCATTTCATTTTTATAAGGAGACATATTCTACTTTGTTAATAAAGGGCAACTCCAGCGAGAACACATTTTTTCCATCTATTACCTTAAAGGGGAACATGGTGGCCTCTAGCATTAAAGCAGCACAGATGGGTTCTATTACTATATAGGGGCACAAGGGGGCTCTATTATTTTATAAGGATAATTCCAGGACTTTCTTTATTTTTGTTATTGATGATCGACAGGGACCAACGCTCGGATCCCTGCCGATCAGTTGATTCCTGGTGCTGCTGTCGCTATGGTCAGCCAAGAAAGTAGAAAGCACTGACTACAGTTCAGCAGTCTGCGAACTGTGCCTGCAATACCAACCTGGGCCACTGCACTGTGGTCAGCACTTTCTACTTCCTGACCGCAGTGACAGCAGCCATAAGATTCAGCTTATTGGCATGGATCCGAGAATCAGCTTCTCCCCAATCATCAATAGCAAGCATAAAGAAAACTCCTGGAGTGCCCTTACAGGGAAGTTGTATTACTTTAAAAGAGCATAGAGGGGGGTTCTATTTATATGGGCACGGGGGAGTTGGGGGGTATGTCTTTAAAGGGTTGTCAATGTTAAATTTTAAAGGAAAATCCTTCCTCCCATGTATGTAAGTAATAAACAGTCGCATACCTTCCTCTTCCAGCTCCCCACAGCTACAGCACCACATACACAGATCTCCGCTATGTTGCTGTATTGGCAGCCTGCAGTCAGCCTGTGTATAGGACATCGCAGGATGCTGCAGCCAATCATAGGCCTCAGAGTTCAGGCTCTGATATCTGTGATTGGCTGCACCAGCCTGTGATATTCCATAAAAAGGCCGACTGCAGCCTATCAACACAGTCCGGGCGGAGAGAATGGAGCTGCTGTGGGCAGCTGGCAGAGGGGAGTATACAATTGTTTATTACTTTTATACCTGAGAAGCAGGAATTTGGAAAAAAAATAACTTGGACATCCCCTTTAAGGAGCACAAATAGACCACTATTACTTTGTGAGCATTAGGCGATATAATTACTTTTCTGGAGCACAAAATGGGCATTATGGCAGGGAACACAGAAAATAATTATTTTTTGTGTGGCATAAAGAGGTGTTATTACAGTGCGAGGGTACAAAGCAGGCATTACTTCTTGTGGTGGCCCATGTGGGTGAATTATTACCATTTGCAAGCAGTGTTACTTTGTGGGGCAAACGAGGGTCACTTTTACTGCTGGAGACTCTTAGGGGCTTTCTGGACCATTGGAGAATATCTATCTATCTATCTATCTATCTATCTATCTATCTATCTATCTATCTATCTATCTATCTATCTATCTATCACATTATCTATCACATTATCTATCTATCTATCTATCTATCTATCTATCTATCTATCTATCTATCTATCTATCTATCTATCTATCTATCCATCTATCTATCTCATATATATGTATTTATCTCATATCTATCTATCTATCTAGCTTATATCTATCTATCTCATATCTATCTATCTCATATCTATCTATCTTATATCTATTTATCTCATATCTATCTATCTCATATCCATCTATCTATCTATATCATATCTATTTGTCTCATATCTATCTATCTATCTATCTATCTATCTATCTATCTATCTATCTATCTCATATCTAGCTATCTATCTCATATCTATCCATCTATCTATCTTATATCTATCTATCTATCTATCTTATATCTATCTATCTATCTATCTTATATCTATCTATCTATCTATCTATCTATCTATCTATCTATCTATCTTATATCTATCTATCTTATATCTATCTATCTCATATCTATCTATCTATCTATCTATCTCATATCTATCTGTCTATCTCATATCTATCTATCTATCTATCTATCTCATATCTATCTATCTATCTATCTATCTCATATCTATCTATCTATCTATCTATCTATCTAGCTATCTATCTATCTATCTATCTGATATCTATCTATCTATCTATCTATCTATCTATCTAGCTATCTATTTATCTCATATCTATCTATCTATCTATCTATCTATCTATCTATCTATCTATCTATCTATCTATCTCATATCTATCTATCTATCTCATATCTATCTATCTATCTATCTATCTCATATCTATCTATCTATCTATCTATCTATCTATCTATCTATCTATCTATCTATCTATCTATCTATCTATCTATCTATCTATCTATCTATCTATCTCATATCTATCTATCTATCTCATATCTATCTATCTATCTATCTATCTCATATCTATCTATCTATCTATCTATCTATCTATCTATCTATCTATCTATCTATCTATCTATCTATCTATCTCATATCTATCTATCTATCTCATATCTATCTATCTATCTATCTATCTCATATCTATCTATCTATCTATCTATCTATCTATCTATCTATCTATCTATCTATCTATCTATCTATCTATCTATCTATCTATCTATCCATCCATCCATCCATCCATCCATCCATCCATCCATCCATCCATCCATCTATCTATCTATCTATCCATCCATCCATCCATCCATCCATCCATCCATCCATCCATCCATCCATCCATCCATCCATCCATCTATCTATCTATCTATCTATCTATCTATCTATCTATCTATCTATCTATCTATCTATCTATCTATCTATCTATCTATCTATCTATCTTATATCTATGTGCTTTCTTTGCTTTGCTTTCCACTCTGGTGAAAACACATTATTCCATCCTCGCACCCCTCACCTGATTTTCTGTCACACCTTGGCAGTATCCTCTGTATATTGCAGTCATGTCCATGCAGTGCAGCCTCTTGTCTGATCTTTATCAGACACCATCTCGATGCTGAGATTTTTCCCTGCTTTCTCTTTGACTTCTCTGTACTATCAATCCCATGATGCATCAGCATAACCAACTAGAGCCTGTACCATTTCTGCTGCAAGGAAAACACTGCCATTTCCGCCTGCATTTTAAATTCCTTTAAATAAGCTACAGTCCATAAGTATACAGTCCGGAGGATGAGCTGTCATCTCCTCTATTATAACCGTGGGATAGGAGCTATGTGATCATCACTAACTGTGATAGGCGTTGCATCTACATAATAGCATCACCCAGATATTAGGCTGAGAAACTGACTAGTTTAAGAACACATAAACCCAAGTAAACCTGAGCTGGTCAGCATTGAGATCACGTAAGCATCTGAGGAGAAAGTGGCCAGATGAAAAGAAATAACTCAACAAGGTAATACTAACATATATACTGAGGACTAACTACACATTGAATGAAAAAAAATACATCGGAGAGGCTCTGTCATTTTTTCATCTCCATTCCCAGGTTTTCCGTCTGCAGCCCGGGGGAAGGGGGGGGGGGGGGGGGACTGACTTCAGCTTTCCCCTTGAACGCTAGTCTTCCAGTGATCCCAATTAATATTTGACATTATTTGCTCTTCTAACATTCAGCATCCCTACTGGTGCCTCACGGATATTAACATTACTCGGATTTATAAATGACATTTCCCACATCTCTACCGACAGATACAAAGTGCTACAAGCTGGGGGATTTTTATTTTACTGTGCTTTTTACATTATTATCATTTATTTTGAAGCGCCGTTCACTCCAGGCAGCGGTACATATGGAAACGGGGTTTAACCACTCTGCAATCATCCTACGTAAATCAGTGGGCTAGCCGGCTCATCTATGTGCCTGCAGCCTGTTGGGGCTCCTTCACATGGGTGTCTTTGCATGCGATACGTAGAGAATAGACGCCATTTATTTCAATGGGTTCGTTCTCATTTCCTGTTTTGGCGCACAAATTTTGCGCGTGCAAAAAAACCCCCATTGTGTGCAATTGTGCTTTTTGTTTGTATGAAAGAGCCCTAAATGTATGCAATGCTGTAGTTGATAGCACTGCAATGCTCCAGCATATAGTGCCATCGGCAGGATCTGGCTGTCACACTGACGGCCCGATCCTGTTTTGTGACATAATCAGTTCCGTGACACAGAACCCCCCACACAGCGCTCATGGTGAACACTGTGTTCTCAAATGCCGAAGTGCTGCTTTGGGATTAGCTAGGGAATCCCGTCACATCAGTAATGACATCACAGGGATTCCCTCTGCAGACGGGGACTTGGAGGCATGCAAAGATGTCATGTGTGTCCCCTTTGTGCATACAGATCACTGGTGTCATTCATCTAATGGGCTGTTACCATTGGATCACTATATATCACTGATCTGTGTATGGGAATAGTGTGGAACACATCGATAATGTCCCCCCTGTTAACCAGTAGTAAAGTAAAAATTAGTCAACACTGAAAAACATTAGAAATAGAGATGAGCGAGCACCAAAATGCTCGGGTGCTCGTTACTCGAGACGAATTTTTTGCGATGCTCGAGGGTTCGTTTCGAGTAACGAACCCCATTGAAGTCAATGGGCGACTCGAGCATTTTTGTATTTCGCCGATGCTCGCTAAGGTTTTCATTTGTGAAAATCGGGGCAATTCAAGAAAGTGATGGGAACGACACAGAAACGGATAGAGCAGGCGAGGGGCTACATGTTGGGCTGCATCTCAAATTCACAGGTCCCACTATTAAGCCACAATAGCAGCAAGAGTGCCCCCCCCCCAACAACTTTTACTTCTGAAAAGCCCTCATTAGCAATGCATACCTTAGCTAAGCACCACACTACCTCCAACAAAGCACAATCACTGCCTGCATGACACTCCGCTGCCACTTCTCCTGGGTTACATGCTGCCCAACCCCCCCCCCCTCCCCACGACCCAGTGTCCACAGCGCACACCAAACTGTCCCTGCCCAGCCTTCAGCTGCCCTCATGCCACGCCACCCTCATGTCTATTTATAAGTGCGTCTGCCACAGGAAAAGCAGGCACACACTGCAGACGGTTGGCACGGCTAGGCAGCGACCCTCTTTAAAAGGGGCGGGGCGATAGCCCACAATGCTGTACAGAAGCAATGAGAAATCCAATCCTGTGCCACCTCCATCTGGAGCTGCACACGTGGGCATAGCAATGGGGAACCTATGTGCCACACACTATTCATTCTGTCAAGGTGTCTGCATGCCCCAGTCAGACCGCGTTTTTTTATATAAAGTCACAGGCAGGTACAATTCCGCAATGGGAATTCCGTGTGCACCCACAGCATGGGTGGCTCCCTGGAACCCACCGGCGGTAAATAAATATATCCCATTGCATTGCCCATCACAGCTGATGTAATATCGTGCTTAATGCAGGTGGGCTTCGGCCCACACTGCATGCCCCAGTCAGACTGGGGTTCTTTAGAAGCGGACACATGCAGTTACAACTCCCTGTGGACCCACAGCATGGGTGGGTGCCAGGAAGCCACCGGCGGTACATAAATATATCCCATTGCATTGCCCATCACAGCTGAGGTAGTAATGTCATGTTTAATGCAGGTGGGTTTCGGCCCACACTGCATGCCCCAGTCAGACTGGGGTTCTTTAGAAGTGGACACAGATGCATTTACAACTCCCTGTGGACCCACAGCATGGGTGGGTGCCAGGAAGCCACCGGCGGTACATAAATATATCCCATTGCAGTGCCCAACACAGCTGATGTAACGTCAGCTGTAATGCAGGTGGGCTAAAAATTAATTGGATTACACTGTAGGTGAGGGCCCACAAAAATTGCTGTATCAACAGTACTAATGTACATCAGAAAAATTGCCCATGCCCAACCAAGAGGGCAGGTGAAACCCATTAATCGCTTTGGTTAATGTGGCTTAATTGGTAACTAGGCCAGGAGGCAGTCCAGTTAAAATAAAAATTGGTTGAGGTGAAAGTTTCAACGCTTTAATGAGCATTGAAACGTATAAAAATTGTTTACAAAAATGGGCCTAAGAAAAATTTCCCGTTTGGCGTGATTACGTCAGGTTTCAGGAGGAGGAGCAGGAGGAGGAGGATGAATATTATACACAGATTGATGAAGCAAAAAGGTCCCCGTTTTTGATGGGGATACAGAACGATGCTTCCATCCGCGGGTGCAGCCTACGTATTGCTTAGGTATCGCTGCTGTCCGCTGGTGGAGAAGAGAAGTCTGGGGAAATCCAGGCTTTGTTCATCTTGATGAGTGTTAGCTAGAGATGAGCGAACGTACTCGGATAAGCACTACTCGTCCGAGTAATGTGCCTTATCCAAGTCCCGCTGTACTCGTGCAGAAAGATTCGGGACGCGCTGCGGAGCGGGGAGTTGCAGGGGAGAGCAGGGAGGAACGGAGGGGAGATCTTTCTCTCCTTCTCTCCCGCCCGCTCTGCCCCGCTCCCCGCTGCAACTCACCTGTCAGCAGCGGAGCGCCCCGAATCTTTCAGCACGAGTACAGCGGTACTCGGATAAGGCACATTACTCGGACGAGTAGTGCTTATCCGAGTACGTTCGCTCATCTCTAGTGTTAGCCTGTCGGCACTGTCGGTTGACAGGCGGGTACGCTTATCTGTGATGATTCCCCCAGCCGCACTAAACACCCTCTCTGACAAGACGCTAACCGCAGGACAAGCAAGCACCTCCAGGGCATACAGCGCGAGTTCAGGCCACATGTCCAGCTTCGACACCCAGTAGTTGTAGGGGGCAGAGGCGTCACGGAGGATAGTCGTGTGATCGGCTACGTACTCCCTCACCATCCTTTTACATTGCTCCCGCCGACTCAGCCGTGACTGGGGAGCGGTGACACAGTCTTGCTGGGGAGCCATAAAGCAGTCAAGGGCCTTAAAGAGTGTTGCCCTGCCTGTGCTGTACATGCTGCCTGATCTCCGCGCCTCCCCTGCTACCTGGCCCTCGGAACTGCGCCTTCGGCCACTAGCGCTGTTGTATGGGAATTTTACCATCAGTTTGTCCGCCAGGGTCCTGTGGTATAGCAACACTCTCGAACCCCTTTCCTCTTCGGGTATGAGAGTGGAAAGGTTCTCCTTATACCGTGGGTCGAGCAGTGTGTACACCCAGTAATCCGTAGTGGCCAGAATGCGTGTAACGCGAGGGTCACGAGAAAGGCATCCTAACATGAAGTCAGCCATGTGTGCCAGGGTACCTGTACGCAACACATGACTGTCCTCACTAGGAAGATCACTTTCAGGATCCTCCTCCTCCTCCTCCTCCTCAGGCCATACACGCTGAAAGGATGACAGGCCAGCAGCATGTGTACCCTCACCAGTGGGCCAAGCTGTCTCTTCCCCCTCCTCCTCATCTTCCTCCTCCTCCTCCTCCTCCTCACCGCGCTGAGATATAGACAGGAGGGTGCTCTGACTATCCAGCGACATACTGTCTTCCCCCGCCTCTGTTTCTGAGCGCAAAGCGTCTGCCTTTATGCTTTGCAGGGAACTTCTCAAGAGGCATAGCAGAGGAATGGTGACGCTAATGACTGCAGCATCCCCGCTCACCACCTGGGTAGACTCCTCAAACTTTCCAAGGACCTGGCAGATGTCTGCCAACCAGGCCCACACTTCTGAAAATAATTGAGGAGGCTGACTCCCACTGCGCCGCCCATGTTGGAGTTGGTATTCCACTATAGCTCTACGCTGCTCATAGAGCCTGGCCAACATGTGGAGCGTAGAGTTCCACCGTGTGGGCACGTCGCACAGCAGTCGGTGCACTGGCAGATTAAACCGATGTTGCAGGGTGCGCAGGGTGGCAGCGCCCGTGTGGGACTTGCGGAAATGTGCGCAGAGCCGGCGCACCTTTCCGAGCAGGTCTGACAAGCGTGGGTAGCTTTTCAGAAAGTGCTGAACCACCAAATTAAAGACGTGGGCCAGGCATGGCACATGCGTGAGGCTGCCGAGCTGCAGAGCCGCCAACAGGTTACGGCCGTTGTCACACACGACCATGCCTGGTTGGAGGCTCAGCGGCGCAAGCCAGCGGTCGGTCTGCTCTGTCAGACCCTGCAGCAGTTCGTGGGCCGTGTGCCTCTTATCTCCTAAGCTGAGTAGTTTCAGCACGGCCTGCTGACGCTTGCCCACCGCTGTGCTGCCACGACGCGCGACACCAACTGCTGGCGTCGTGCTGCTGCTGCTGACACATCTTGATTGCGAGACAGAGGTTGCGTTGGAGGAGGAGGAGGAGGAGGGTGGTTTACTGGAGGAAGCATACACCGCCGCAGATACCACCACCAAGCTGGGGCCCGCAATTCTGGGGGTGGGTAGGACGTGAGCGGTCCCAGGCTCTGACTCTGTCCCAGCCTCCACTAAATTCACCCAATGTGCCGTCAGGGAGATATAGTGGCCCTGCCCGCCTGTGCTTGTCCACGTGTCCGTTGTTAAGTGGACCTTGCCAGTAACCGCGTTGGTGAGGGCGCGTACAATGTTGCGGGAGATGTGGTCGGGCAGGGCTGGGACGGCACATCGGGAAAAATAGTGGCGACTGGGAACTGAGTAGCGCGGGGCCGCCGCCGCCATCATACTTTTGAAGGACTCCCTTTCCACAACCCTATACTGCAGCATCTCCAGGCTGATAAATTTGGCTACGTGCACGTTTAACGCTTGAGCGTGCGGGTGCGTGGCGGCGTACTTACGCTTGCGCTCAAACACTTGCGATAGCGACGGCTGGACGGTGCGCTGAGAGACATTGGTGGATGGGGCCGAGGACAGCGGAGGTGAGGGTGTGGGTGCAGGCCAGGAGACGGTCGTGCCTGTGTCCTCAGAGCGGGGTTGGATCTCAGTGGCAGGTTGGGGCACAGGGGGAGAGGCAGCGGTGCAAACCGGAGGCGGTGAACAGCCTTCATCCCACCTTGTGGGGTGCTTGGCCATCATATGTCTGCGCATGCTGGTGGTGGTGAGGCTGGTGGTGGTGGTTCCCCGGCTGATCTTGGCGCGACAAAGGTTGCACACCACTGTTTGTCGGTCGTCTGCACTCTCAGTGAAAAACTGCCAGACCTTTGAGCACCTCGGCCTCTGCAGGGTGGCATGGCGCGAGGGGGCACTTTGGGAAACAGTTGGTGGATTATTCAGTCTGGCCCTGCCTCTACCCCTGGCCACTGCACTGCCTCTTGCAACCTGCCCTGCTGCTGCCCTTGCCTCCCCCTCTGAAGACCTGTCCTCAGTAGGCGTAGCAAACCTGGTGGGGTCAGTCACCTCATTGTCCTGTTGCTCTTCCTCAGAATCCTCAGTGCGCTCCTCCCTCGGACTTAATGCCCTTACTACTACCTCACTGATAGACAACTGTGTCTCATCGTCATCGGCCTCCTCACCCACTGAAAGGTCTTGAGACAGTTGCCGGAAGTCCCCAGCCTCATCCCCCGGACCCCGGGAACTTTCCAATGGTTGGGCATCAGTCACGATAAACTCCTCTTGTGGGAGAGGAACCACTGCTGCCCAATCTGAGCAGGGGCCCGAGAACAGTTCCTGGGAGTCTGCCCGCTCCTCAGAATGTCTCATTTTCATGGAGTGAGGAGGCTGGGAGGAAGGAGGAGCAGCAGCCAGAGGATTCAGAGTTGCAGCAGTGGACGGCGCAGAACTGTGGGTGGATGATAGGTTGCTGGAAGCACTTTCTGCCATCCACGACAGGACCTGCTCACACTGCTCATTTTCTAATAAAGGTCTACCGCGTGGACCCATTAAATGTGCTATGAATGTGGGGACGCCAGAAACGTGCCTCTCTCCTAATCGCGCAGCAGTCGGCTGCGATACACCTGGATCAGGAGCTCGGCCTGTGCCCACACCCGGACTAGGGCCTCCGCGTCCTCGGCCGCGCCCACGTCCTCTAGGCCTACCCCTACCCCTCTGCATGCTGTATTACCAGTAATGCAGAAACAGAACGCTGTAATTAAATGTGCCGCTTATTGGTTGGAGGCTGACTTCGCTTACGGAACGCCAGGAAATAATTTGGCGCACGCCTGCTGTAACACTTAGCTGCCTGCGTATGATTTTGTGGAAGTACTACACCCAGCACACACGGACCCAGAACACTGAGCACAGTGACAGGCAGGCCAAATAGATTTTTTGCCCAATATTTTTTTGAAAAGGCCAACTGCGTATATTCAGTCAATAATATATGTCTTCTGGCCCTGGAGTGTGTGACAGAACTAAAGAGTGTCGCACTGTTATTAACTGCAACAGAGCGGTGATTTCTGAGCCAGGAAATAATTTGGCGCACGCCTGCTGTAACACTTAGCTGCCTGCGTATTTATTTGTAGAACTACTACCCCCAGCAGACACGGACCCAGAACACTGAGCACAGTGACAGGCAGGCCAAATAGATTTTTTGCCCAATATTTTTTTGAAAAGGACCACTGCGTATATTCAGTCAATAATATATGTCTTCTGTCCCTGCCTACGCACTTCTGTCCCTGGAGTATTACTGCAGGGCGCAATGCTCTGCACGGCCGATATACCAAAAAAAAAAAATGTGCAACACTGCTAAAAGCAGCCTCCACAGTACTGCACACGGTTAGATGTGGCCCTAAGAAGGACAGTTGGGGTTCTTGAAGCCTACACTAACTCCTACCACTCTCCCTATAGCAGCTCCGGCACCAACAGCACTGTCCCTCAGCTATGTCACAACGCATCTGAGGCGAGCCGCGGGAGGGGCCGATTTTTATACTCGGGTGACACCTGATCTCGCCAGCCACTCACTGCAGGGGGGTGGTATAGGGCTTGAACGTCGCAGGGGGAAGTTGTAATGCCTTCCCTCTCTTTCAATTGGCCAGAAAAGCGCGCTAACGTCTCAGAGATGAAAGTGAAAGTAACCCGAACACCGCGTGGTACTCGTTACGAGTAACGAGCATCTCGAACACGCTAATACTCGAACGAGTATGAAGCTCGGACGAGTACGTTCGCTCATCTCTAATTAGAAACTGAAAAAAAAAATAATTAAAATGCGCAAAAAAAATGAAGAAAATGAGAGAGATAATAAAAACCAAAAAGAAAAAAACTAAAAAGCTGTGCCAAAAAGTGCGCTCCTCTCTGAGCTCCATACACCAAATTTAGACATTCTGCATAAGGGTTACTTTCAGACGGGCGAACACAGAGGTGTAACTTGAAGCTCCTGGGCCCCAATTCAAAACCTGTAACAGGGCCCCCAACTATAATGCTTTACTCATAGTACTGGGCTCCCTATATGGAGAAGAGAGGTCTTATGGGCCCCCTAAGGCTCCTGGGCCCGGGTGCAACCGCATCCCCTGCATCATCTATAGTTACGCCCCTGGGCGAACACGATATTAGACCAATAAACCCGTTCTGATATCGCGATTGTCAACGTGTTTTACCCGCGGATGCAAAAACGTCTCGCATCACTTCTCTGAAATACGGATCCTCCGGCACTTGCTTCATGCGCGTTGGAGGTTTGTCAAGTGTTTCCGTTGATTTCAATGGGCAGCATCATATGGCACTTGCGTGCGCCTCACACGGCATGTCACGTGTCTGACTGCCCCATTGAAAAAAATGCATTTCAAGAGACGTGAAAGAATAGGACATAGAGTGATGATTTTACCTCGCAGCCTCGCTCATGTGTGTGAGTCCATTCAAAAGAATGGAGTTCATATTCACGCAAGTTTTGCGCATTTCACAAAACACAACCCCTGTGAGATGCATGTAGCCGGGCACAGACATGTTCTGCACGGGCATTCATGTTACACAATTCCATCCAGCACCCGTTTTAGTCGTCTCCCCCCGACCCCGTCTTTGGCTCCTCTACTGAAATACTTTCTGTACTTGGCTGATAACACTGGGCAACACGATTTTTGTAACCGGTAAGCAGATAGGCGCTTATAGTAACTTTAGTGCGCTGAGTTCAAATATGATATCCGTTTTTTTCTGCCCCATAAGGTTTTTTCAATTCTGGGGAATAATGTAATCCAATTGCATTCATTCCCAAGGGGATAAAGGAATCCCCAGCCATAGCTGTCACAGCAGTGGCAGAAGAGTGCGTCTTCTCCCTACGTTTTCAATAGGGCTGGTGCTGCTGCCGACACCATTGACAACAAGGTGAAGCCCCTAGATATGACAGCATTCAGGGGTTTCACATCCAAGGAATTGCCTGCTGCAGCCATCACAGCCGCAGTAGGGGATAGCGGTCCGCTCCCATTGCTTTCAATGGTGAGACAGTAAATCCAGCCCCATTGAAAGCAATGGGATAACATCGCGGTCCTCTGTGACAGCTCTGACAGGGGATTCTTTCATCCCTGTGGGGAGTCCCATCATCACTAAATACTGTGACATTGCTGTCGCAGTGTTCAGTGATGAGGGGCCTCCCTGCGGGGATTGATGGAACCCTCTGGGAGTCCCCTCATCCCCGTAGGGATGAAGGAGTTAACAGCAGGACATTTAAAAGGTGCTTCTGGCTAGAAGTGAATGGAAACTCCTGCAAAACGCGCACCATGCCCTATCTTTTTAGGTGCGCACTGTTTTGCGCTTCAAATTGCGCTTCAAATTCCGTGCATATGAAAGCTTCTATAGGAATCCATTGGTTCTTTTAGAAGCGTGCAATATGACCGCGCAAAGCACACATAAATAAATAACTATTCTATTTATCCATCCATGTGGTTGTGTGCGGGTTGTTTTTTTGCAGGACGAGTTGTATTTTTCAATGGTACCATATAATGGACTTAAAAACTTTTAAAAAATTCTAAGTGGAGTGAAATGGAAAAAAAAACTACAAATCCACCACCGGTCTTGTTTCTAGGGTGTGCACACTGCAGCATAAATGACATCACTTTTTTCTATGGGTCAGCGAGATTACTACAGTACAAAATATATAGGGTTTTTTTTGCTGACCATTTTTTGTGAGTTGTCCTATGGTTTCTATTGGTACCATTTTGAAGTATATATGACTTTTTGATCGCTTTATATCACATTTTTTTCTTGGAAACAGCCCGTGTGTCCTGAAAAAAAAACACACACACAAAAAAAGACATTTTGGTGTAGAGACTAAAAAAAACTTCACCTTTAGAATTCAGCATTTCAAAAGGTGAAATTTTGCTCTAGGCATAATGGCCGAAAACACTTTGGGGCATGAAAGGGTTAATTATGCAACATAAACTAAAAACAAGTGCATTAAAAATGAACTGCCCGTATTTTCCGGCATATAAGACGACCCCCGACTTTTCGTCCTATATGCCGGGAATACTGTGTGAAAAAAAAAATCAATACTCACCTCTGGCGGCGCTGCTGCAGGCTGTCGCTCCCTCGTGCATGCTGGCAGAGCACTGCTTTCAATGACGTCATAAATGGCTGTGATTGGCTAACGCCAGACTAAGTTAGCCAATCAGAGCATTAGCTTTCTGGAGGCGGGGCATTCAAGCCCTGCTTGCAGAAAGCAATGCTTTGCCAGCGTTCACGAGGGAGCGACAGCCTGCAGCAGCGCTGCGGGAGGTGAGTATTTATTTTTTTTGGGGGGGACACTGTAGACCCGGCGTATAAGATGACCAACTGCAGAGCAGATTTTTCAGGGTTATACGCCGGAAAATACGCTAAATGAATGACAGACTGATCCAGAAGAAGAAAGGGGTCCATTTATGACATTTAAAGGGTCTGGGTCGAGCGACCCACTATACTATCAGGCAGTTTGGCCCAACGATAATCTGCCTGGTAGGCCAGATTACTAGTCCAGGCCTGGAGATGATCCTGACTCTGAAGTGGTATAGCACATATAGGATTAAATGGTCCCATAATATATCTGTCTTTTATACAGAGGCGTACATGGTTTTTTTTGGAAAATTCCATGAAAACTTTTACCCTAGGAACATATTTCTATAGCACAATGCAATGTGTCACAGAGGTATCATGAAGCAGCATATTGAGTACTTGTGAGTCTGTAGGGACTCTGAGTACCGCTCTATGCACTCTTTTAAAGGGGTAACTAAACTTTTTAAAAACTTTTGTCATAGTGACATTTCAGAAGTTTTGATGGGTGGGGGTCTGGGTATGAGCCCCCATGATTACTAAAACTAACGTGAAGAAGCATCTATTTGAGCGCTGTGCTTGTTCGGCTGTTGGCGCAATGTACTTGCTCCATAGAAAGTCTATGGAGTCTATACACCGCCCACAATGACGGCCAAGCGGGCACAGCTCTGAGATGAGCACTTCTGCCCATTTGTTTTAGTGATTGTGGGGGTTTCAGTATCGGGACTCCAACTGATCAAAACGTCTGGCATATCACTATATTACTATATATATTATATTATTATTGATTACTCGATCGAGCATTACCCTTAGCGAGTACCTGCCCGCTCGAGAGAAAAGGTTCGGCTGCCGGCGCGGGTGAGAGGTGAGTTGCGGCAGTGAGCAGGGGGAGGCGGGGGGAGAGAGGGAGAGAGAGATCTCCCCTCTGTTCCTTCCCGCTCTCCCCCGCCGCTCCCCGCCCGCCGCCGGCAGCCGAACCTTTTCTTCCGAGCGGGCAGGTACTCGCTAAGGGCAATGCTCAATAGAGTAATTGTCCTTAGCGAGTATGCTCGCTCATCTCTAGTCTCCATCAATAGCGTCCGTGACCCAAAAATCTATTTTTTTAAATTCTTTACGTTTCACGTCTTATGTAAGGAAAAATAATTACTGAAAAATGAAACGCGAGACGTTTATTTTCGCAGCCCGTGGAACGTCTATAATTCTACGAACACATCCTTCTCTCGGCTTTGGGTGAATGTAATAGATAGTAAACACCCAACTCAATTTCTGGAGAATAATTAACTGCCAGAACACGCACCGCCGAAGCCACAGGAAGCAGCTTTATTGTTTCTGTAAGATTTTCTTTTTTTGTTGTTTATCTTTTATTTCTTTTATTGTTTTGTCTGTTTTATTACTAAACTTTATAGTGTTCTGCCTTCTGTTTCTCAGAACCATGGCTAGTAAAATTATTGCACTATTTTATGCCAAAAACCTCTCCTTTGGGCCTCTTTTAACATTTTTTTTTCATGACATTAAAAAAGGAATGATCTGCTTCATAGAGACCATTGTAACCAGAACTGAGAGGATGAAGATTTATTTTTTTTTTATTCCATGTATATAGCAATAAATCTTTTACATAACCAGGAATAGGCAGACTAAACAAAGTTAAAGAGGACCTGTCGTGTCTTTGGGCCAGTTGGGCCGGCTGCATAGCTCTACAATTCTGCTGACTCGACGGCAGCTAATTCTCTGATATCACATTTGATTAGCAGAGAGTGATAGAGACCGCCAACTTGACTGTATCGGGGGCGAAAACTTACGTAGGTCAGGGGGAACTGAAGCCAGAAGAAGCGGGGAACGGAACACAGAAGAAAAGCCACGATAGAGTTAGCGGGGCCAGGGCTGCAAAGCTATGTAACCAAGCCCGCTGATTGAAGAATAGGATAGGACCTCTTTAAAGGAGTTTACTAGGGACTTTGATATTGATAACTTATCCTTAGGCTAGGTTATCAGTATAAGATCAGTGGGGCTCCCACTTGCGGCAACTTTGCAAATCAACTGTTTGAATGAACTGTGGCATGATCCCATTTTTTGCTTCTTCTTCATGACTGTGATCATGGCCTTTCTGCACTTCATTCTTATTCAATTTAAAAGGATTGTGCTGCAATACCTGGCACTGCCACTATAACAATGTACAGCACTGTGCCCGATAAACAATGAAGAGGCTACAGCCTCTTCAATCAGCTAAAAAAAGGGGGTGGGGAGTGGGAGGGGGGCTACCAGGAGTTAGACCCCTGTTGATCTGTTATCTAAAGTTCCAGAAAACCCCTAAATTCCATAAATAAAGCCAAAAGCGGTTAGTCTGGCAGCAGGGGTGCGGTTGGGCTGTTTCTCTTGCAGGTGCAGTGTTGCGAGTGATATTCACACAATTCACATACAATCCTGCACCAAATTTTAAAGAAGGGGCACACTTAAAAGACAGGGTTTGTACAATTTGTATCAAATAGTGCAGTAAAAATCTCATGTTCACTTTTGGAAATGACACTTAGCTACAATAGGTGACTGTAAAATATTGAACCCGTGGGCCAGGACTTTTTCCTCTGTTTTGGAAGACTTTAACAAAAAGTTGTGTTAAAGATGCTGCTCCCTGCTTGGCAGGACAGTTGTCAGTGCTGCAGGAGGTATTGTGCTATGTATGTCCTATTTTTTGTAAGGGAACACGTGCACAATACCTTTTGTGCATCAGACCGTTGCCTTACAAAATGCCCCATTCAGTGCAGAGAAGCATCTCTTCAATCTTGATTAGTGATTGAATGTTTGAAAAATTCGGTTTGTCCAGTTCACCAAATTTCGGCAAAAAGTTCAGTTTGGTCTGAATTAGCTCAAACTAAATCAGAACTTTACCAATACGCATTAAACAGGTGTATATCGCTGTCTAAGGGCTCATTCAGATGCGCGTGTTTATGTACGTACATAGGTGCACACAAAACCACGCGTCTATTTGAACCCTGTGTTTTCCTATGATGTGTTCACATGTCCGTGTTTTACAGGTGTGCAAATGCGACCTGCAAAACATCGGACATATGTGCTCCGCATTGGTCCGTGGTGCGTATCAATAATCCCCGTGGTGCACGTCAATATTCCCAGCACTGTCACAGTTTTCAGTAATGATGGCATTCCCCGCAGAGAGTAAAGAGTCCCCTGCCACAGCTGTCACAGCTATGAGAGCTATGGCTGAGGATTGCGATGTTCTCCCATTGCTTTCAATTGGGCTGCCTCTGCTGTCAGCGGCCCTATTGAAAGCAATGGGTTGCTGGCAATCCCTGCAGTGATTTTTGGGGAAGGAATTTAAATATAAAAATAAATATAATATTCATTAAATGTAATGAAGGGCTGAGCGCTGCCTCTGATTGCCTGAAAGATCACTGCCTGCTGAAAGAGCTTCAGATCAGTGCAGGGAGACCAAGAGGCTAGACGTGCCTGAGCCCCGAAAGCGGTGGAGAGGTGAGTATATATATTTTTTATTTTTTACACACGCTAGGGATGATTTTTAGGGAATGACTTATATATAAAGCCCTTCCCGAAAATCAATGCAAGGGTTGCCGGCAACCCAATGCTTTCAATGGGGCCACGAGCAGCAGCGGTGGCCCCATTGAAAGCAATGGTGCACGGAGCTTCATTCATGCATGTTTTTGCATGTACGTGGATGTGCAGTTTTGTGTGCACCTACGTACACGCATAAACACGCTCGTCTGAATGAGGACTTAGAGTCATGAAGGCCCTGCATAACACTCTTAAGCGTCTTAGGAGGGTGTCTAAGTATTTTGTGAGCTGTTTTAAGGCTGATGAAGAAGAAGAAGTGAAAAGGGAAGCAGAAGAGAGACAAAAAAGAGGAGGTAGAAGAGGTGAAATGATGGATATTGCTTCTTCCTTTTCCCTTCTGCCATGTGGCAGATGTCCACTGGCATGGGCATGGTGTCGGCCGAAACAAACCGTCCAAGTTCATCAATTCACAAGGTTTTGGTTTGCTAATCACTACTTCTGACGTCAGATCAGGCAGAAGAGAGAGCTGCCATGCACAACTCTATTAAATTGCTTTTCAATACTCTGCTAGTTGCTACTGGAAAAAGTTGGTGGCTAGTTTCACTAAGACATGCGCCCAAACATCTGTGCCACCAGAGCTGCAGCAATGCACTAATATCCAGTTTCAGGAAAGCAAAAAAAAGCGAGCTAAGCATTTAGCTTCAGATATAATTCTTAAAAAAAGCCAAAAATAAATACAGTTAAATCATAAAATGCCAAAAAATGCCAAAATACAGAAACTAAATCAGGACAAATATGCCGATTTTACCTAGATATTACCAGTGGAGCTTTCCTATAAGCACATTCTCTGTCAGCATTAGGCTTTCCTCTCTTCCCCCAGTATGTATTTTGGCATAACCATGGTAGGTGAATGCGCCGTCAGCCTCGACTTTCTCTCCAGAAGCGCCTTGATATTATACATTCCAGAGCGATTATTACGACTTTACAAAATTTGTTCTGACTTAAAAAATTATAAGAATATAAATTCATCTGGCAATGATTTTCTTCGAGGCTTTAGGAATCCAACAGGTGTAGACTGGAGGAAAATACAGCGCAATGTATATTACATATGCTCCATATCTCATAGTGACACATACATTAATAATCCATCTCAGCGGCCCAAGTATAAAAGATCTGTGTCTAATCCTATCAGAAAATATCATCTTTGGGGCATTTTGAGAAAAAATGGCAGTCTTTCATGTTCAGTTTATACAACTGTATTGTGTGTCCATAATAACATATAATCTGTACAAAAGGCTAAAGGCAAAAGGAAGATCGAAGAGCGCAGAGCTGGACAGGCGACTTTTATCTTCAAAGCAGGAATAATATTTGCCTCTAGGTAATCCTCGTGTATCTTTAACCCTTTTTTGGAATTACTGATGCACAAAAACTACACGTACGACTAAAAAGGATAAAGTGACCACCTGGTATTCCAGCATCTCCCAACAAAGCATTAGATGTGGTGGTGGGTGAGAGGGCTATAAGCCAAGCATTTGTAAGCCAGGCAAACATTCCCAAAATTGGAAGAAATGCCTTATTTAATGTAAAAACTGCACTGGTTTGTGATTCATCATTATCGGAAGTATTATCAAAAATAACTACATGTATGGGTTAAAGAGAATGGGGGGTACTTGTCATTGGGAGAATTTGGGATGCCACTTTCCTAGCAGCTATTTTTCGGTCTCCGATCTATAAAAAGGTACAAAAAATTCATCAAAGGTCGCACAATGTTGATAAATTTGTTGTAACTTTAAATAAGTCTAGAGATGTGGAGTTTAGAGATGAGCGAGCACGCTCGGTTAAGGCTGATACTCGAGCAAGCATTGGTCTTGTCGAGTAACTGCATACTCGTCCGGGCAGCGGGGGGGGGGGGGGGGGGGGAGCGGGGGAAGAGTGAGAGAGATCTCTCTCACTCAGCCTTAACGGAGCGTGCTCGCTCATCTCTAGTGGAGTTACTTTTCAGTGTAAATCAAAAGTAAATTTCTCTAAACCGATTTGCGCTTAAAAAAAAGGTGCAACTTAGGCTGGAATTCTGGCACAAGAACAATAATAGTTGTGCCCCAATGTGTCCTCATCAGGAAGTGTATTATTTTTAATTCATGTTTTTATGCTAAACGTATTTTTTAAAGATTTTTTAATAAGTTTTTTTTTTCCCTTAGATTTTCTACATTAGAAAAAATCCTGAAGTCTTGCAGTTTTTACCCTCTTTTTATATTGATATTGGATCATCAAGCTTTTGGGTCGATAAATGCCAAAGGAAGGGAAATTCATGTTTCCTTTCAAATCTTTTTAAAACAACATACAGAATCTTACGATGGTAATAATTATTAGTGTCATTTACAATAATATTAATAGTTACTATTATCATCATTGACTATTAAAGATGAGCGAGCGTACTCGGTTCGGGTGTTTTTGCACTCGAGCACCGCTTTTTCCGAGTAACTGACTACTCGGACGAAAAGATCCGGGGGGCGGTGTGGTGGAGTGGGGGGTAGCAGTGGGGAACAGGGGGGAGCTCTCTCTCTCCCCCCCCCCCCCCACTCCCCTCTGCAACCCCCTGCTCACCCCCGGCGCCCCCCGAATCTTTTCGTCCGAGTAGTCAGTTACTTAGAAAAAGCGATGCTCGAGTGCAAAAACACCCGAACCGAGTACGCTCGCTCATCTCTACTGACTATGTAAAAATAATTGAAAATTGAGTCTTGAAGAAGTTACAAAAACTTGACCCTTCAGCGTTCAGTAGGCTTTTTGGCCAATATTGTCCTTATTAAAAATTCACTTGTGCCTATTTAAGAAAAAGAAGAAAAAAAAGGCCGCCTTATATAAAGAAAGGATAAGAGCAAAAACTTAAAAAAAACTCACAGTAAATCTTCTTGTTTTATAGAAGGTTAAAAGTTCTAAAAGAAACAAAACTAATTGCAGGTCATTTTTGCCAGACCCATGAGCTTGTCATATGATATATGTTGTAGTCTTATTGCAATTCCTGCAGCTGTTCAGAAGATCCATGAAAATGATGTTGACATTCCCAAGCTCTTTCTATTTAAATAAAGACATTTAACATACAAGAAAAGTGCATGACTTCCCAGACGACAAAAAGAGATTCTCCCAGGATGAAGAATCTACGGAATTGTAGAGAATCGCTCAATATTGTAAATGGATTCTGTAGCAAAGAAAACGGGGCTTTTATGCACATTCATAGGACTTTCACATCACATATTAATGTTATTATTTATATTATTACCAATTAATTTTTTTTTTATGATTTTCAAATTTTTTTAGGAATCGTGGAAAAACTTTAAAGGGGTGGAGCCATCTGCAGTGAACTAATAGGACAAATGGACAGGAGTTGTCTTAAAGGGACAAGCCATAAGGGCAGGCTCACACAAGTGCATTTTTGGCCACAAGATCTGCGCCCACAATGCACAGCATGTAGACTCTATTCACTTCCATGGGTTCCTTCATATGTGGTATTTTTTCACATGCATTTTAAGCGCGGGGAAAAGCACTCAACATGCTCTCTGAACAACTGCGCACGGATGGCCGCCATCTGCCAGAAATCGCATAGTTCACTCGAGGCTTACTCGAAAACACCTGGGCCCAGTGAGTCAGCTGACCCGTCTCCCGGGTCAGCTGATCTGCTTACAAGTAGGCTATTTGGGTTCATTTTCACTTTCTGTTTTGCTCACGCGTTTCACACACACATTTGGTGGGCATTTGTCTATGAGGATGTGCAAATGGCAGTCAATCAATTCCAAATTGCGCCATAAACTGCGCTATTTTCTGGGGAAATTGAAAACATTGGGGACTAATATTTGCAAATGACACAAAATTATACAATATAATCAATGCAACGGAGAACAATGTGCGGCTCCAAATGGACCTAGATAAGCCGGGGGCTTGGGAAGAAAAATGGCAAATGAAGTTCAATGTTGAAAAATGTAAAATTATGCACATGGGCAGGAAAAACGGATGTCACCAATATACAATAAATGGGGTACTGCTAGGGAAACGTGATATGGAAAAGACCTGGGGGTACTAGTGGATAGTAGACTACACTGGAGTAACCAATGCCAGTCAGCTGCTGCAAAGGCAAATAAAGTCTTGGGGTGCATTAGGTATAGGGGCGAGGGACGAGAACATTATCCTCCCACTATATAAGGCACTTGTCAGGCCCCACATGGAATACTGCGTACAGTTCTGGTCACCGGTGCTCAGGAAAGATGTTATGGTATTGCAGGGGGTTCAAAGAAGAGCGACTAAACTAATACATGGAATGACGGGACTGAAATACCCAGAGAGGCATCAAAATTGGGACCATTTACTCTAGAAAAAAGAAGGTTAAGGGGTGACCAAATAACCATGTATAAGTACATGAGGGGACAACACATGGATCTCTCCCAGGATCTGTTTATACCCAGGACTGCAACGGTGACAAGAGGACATCCGCTACGCTTAGAAGAAAGCAGGTTTCATCACCAACATAGAAAAGGGTTCTTTACTGTTAGAGCAGTGAGACTGTGGAACTCTCTGCCTGAGGACGTGGTGATGGCAAAATCCATAGAGGAGTTTAAAAGGGGACTTGATGTCTTTCTGGAGAGGAAGGATATTATAGGTATTAAATCTTAGGTTAATTGTAATCCAGGTATACAGGCAGGTAGGAACTATTAGGGGTTGATCCAGGGAACAGTCTGATTGCCATTAGGGAGTCGGGAAGGAATTTTTTCCCCAAAAGGGCTAATTGGCTTCTGCTCTTGGTTTTTTTTGCCTTCCTCTGGATCAACACAGGAGGCTAGACAGGCTGGACTAGATGGACATTGTCTTCATTTGGCCTAACGAACTATGTTACTATGTAATTAGGCAGCACAAGCTTTAAGTCACGGCGTGGGTGTGTCCAACGCCAATGTGAACAGTCCCCGGCAGCGCAGAAAGTGCAGTAAAAAGCACCAATAGATGTGCAACAGTGCAGCCTTCACAACCTTATAGAGTAAAAAATCACGCTATCGCGAGCGCTTTTGCGCTTTTGCTTGTCTGGAGGAGCCCTAACACTCAGCTCTGCTCTTAGCCCTGCAGCCTGTCCACAGACATCTCCCTCCCTTCTCCTTCCGACTACCAAGCCTGCTTAACAGTTAGGTTGCATTCACACAGGCGAGTTTCACGTGGGAGTTCCGTCCAATAGTGATATCGATGGAGCGCGCGCGTGAAAATAACACATTGATTTCAATGTATTTATTCAAATAAGAGATATTTCTGGTTTTTTTAAAATTCGCTGCATTTGCTATTTTTGAGCGATTCCTCGCAAAGATGATTCCATTATTTCCAGTGGGATCTTTAAAAAACACACGTGAAAATCGCAAGTACATAGAAGCGATGCGCTGTTTATGGAAAAACACATCATACTTACATCCAGAAATGCAACTCAGAGGGCGGGCTGCACGCGGGCGTACTTCAATGGGCTCATTACAGTGGTCAATACCATGGAAATCGAACACGCTGCGGACTAATTAGCTGTGTAAATCATGGAGCGAGTGCGTTCTGCGCCAATGTGACCGCACAAAAAGGACAGTAAAATGCATTAAAAAGCACATTACATACATTCCTTCATGGCAAAAAAACGTTACACTGATGCATTTTTGTGGTTGCGCTCATGTGAAGCCCCATATATGCAAAAATGCTCACATTAGTGCTTCTTTTTGCACTGTGAAGGTCGTGCTGTGATATGTGTTTTAGTGCATTTTACTGCATTTTTTGCGCTACCAAGGACCAATCACATTGGAGTGGGAAACGCCCACGCTGGGATTTAAAAGCAGTGCAGCCAAATTAGTCCCCGTGTTTTTGATTTCCCCACAAAATTGTGCAGTTCGTTGTGCAATTGCGCGGGGATCGGGTGTGCATTTGCGCACCTCCATAGACTCCTACGGTTCCTTTGGTGCACAAATGCCAACCAAAATTGTTCCTGTCATGTTTTTTTTGTGTATGCGAAATGCGTGCGCAAAAGAGGAAGTCAGAATGAACCTGTTGAAAGCAATGGTACGATGTCTGTCTGAGTTTCTTGGGTTGATATCATACTCACCCTAAAGGTGGCTTCACAAAAGCGTGTTTTTGTGCATACATAGGTCCATACATACATGTGCACCCCTGTACATGCAAAAACACGCGTGTATGAAGGTTGGTACTTTGCCTTCATTGGAGCCGCGGCCGCTGCCGGTGGCTCCATAGAAGGCAATGGTCATCTGGCTCCCCTGAATTACATATAAGCTCTTCCCTAAAAAACAAGGTAAAGTAGTGTAAAAAATAAAAAAAATAAACATACTCACCTGCGTTCAGCTGCCGGGCTCAGCCGCGTCCTCTCTGTGCTGTCCCCAGCTCTGCAATGTAGTTCTTTTAGCAGGCGGGGATTTAAAGTCCCCGCCTGCTGAAAAAGCTGCTTGTGATTGGCTGAGGTGCTCAGCCAATCACAGACAGCTCTCGCCTGTCATTAATTCCGCGAGAGCTGCCTGTGATTGGCTGAGCAAATCCCCGCCTGCTGAAAGAACTGCATTGCAGAGCCGGGGACAGCACAGAGAGGACGCGGCTGACCCCAGCAGCTGAAGGAAGATGAGTATATTTTTTTACAGTACTTTACCTTGTTTTTCAGGTAAGGACTTATATATAAAGCCCTTCCCTGAAAAACAATTCAGGGGTGCTGGCAGACCATTGTCTTCAATGGAGCCGCCGGCAGCAGCCACGGCTCCATTGAAGACAATGCGTGCATTCCCTATGGTGCACGCATGTCCTATCTTTGCAGGCGCAAGCCTGTAAAGCACGAACCTGTGCACACAGCATAGGGAATGCATTGGTCCTTAAAGAAGCGAGTTTTTGTGTGCGCGTATGCACGCACAAAAACACGCGCATGTGAAGCCACGCTAAAGAGAGCACCCAGCATTCCTCTCTCCATGGCCCGCCCACTTGCCCCTGCAGGAGCCTGTAAGGTTGCTCTGGGTGTTCTTGTTCGTAGAGACGTGTGCTGCCCTCTGTGTGTCCGGGACATGGCTGACAGCGATAGGGCTGACGGCACGCTGTTGTTTGTACAGAGGGGTAATGTGACCATGATCGGGCAGACTCTATCTTCCAGTGTTTGTATTTTAACTCCTGCGCTCTGGTGCAGAGCTTGGGCGGCCCGCAAAAGAGAAGAAATTACCCTCATTCAGGTGCAACCAAGCTCCGTCCCGTGTAGTTGTGCCTACAGCAGTGTGTTCTCGTCCTAATGGAGAACATAAAGAGATTAGATTACAGTTGGGATTCATTTAAAACAAATAATTCATATTTTGAAAAAAAAAGAATAAAATTTAATTTTTCAGGATGTCTAGTAATTAGTAATATTATAATATACTAAGATTCACTAAAAATAATGCTACTAATTACTCCTATACCGATTCTTATTGGAGACAGTGCCGCTTAACGCCTAAACAGCTGCCATATAGTGTTTTATGGTGGCCATTTAAAGTTTGCCTATTGATCTGCTGCCTTTTACTTCCCATGCTCAGGATAATGCTAATAGCCTAAGGAATCAGGTGCTGATTGGAGTCCAATAAAGTTGCTCTTTGATCATTTTAACTTTTTAGATATTGCAGTCAATATTAGCATCTAAGGGCTTGTTTTGTCAGCCCAGAAGCCAACCACAAAGCAATTGTGGGGTGATGCTTTAATATGGCAGCTCTGGGTTAACTAAGATTGAAAGGTCTGCCATAAGCATTTGCCTATTAAGCCAGACCAGAGGCAGGACTTAACCCTTTCCAATCCAATTTGTATCCTGGTTTTCCTAGGGGGCTTACTCTTTTTCTGCCGTTATACAACGGCGCTATCTGGTGGCTAAAGCCAGTACTGCATGAGGTGACACGTTGGATAGGCTCCGACAGCAGAGAGGCTGGCAATATACAGTAAGAGAACCCCGACGGACGTCTTCCAACATCGGAGCTGTACAGCCTTAAATCATAAGGTCTTTAGACTAGAGATGAGCGAACGTACTCGTCCAAGCTTGATACTCGTTCGAGTATTAGCGTGTTCGAGATGCTCGTTACTCGAGACGAGTACCACGCGATGTTCGAGTTACTTTCACTTTCATCTCTGAGACGTTAGCGCGCTTTTCTGGCCAATAGAAAGACAGGGAAGGCATTACAACTTCCCCCTGCGACGTTCAAGCCCTATACCACCCCCCTGCAGTGAGAGGCTGGCGAGATCAGGTGTCACCCGAGTATACAAATCGGCCCCTCCCGCGGCTCGCCACAGATGCATTCTGACAGAGATCAGGGACAGTGCTGCTGGTGCCGGAGCTGCTATAGGGAGAGCGTTGGGAGTGATTTTAGGCTTCAAGAACCCCAACGGTCCTTCTTAGGGCCACATCTAACCGTGTGCAGTAGTGTGGAGGCTGCTTTTTGCAGTGTTGCACTTTTTTTTTTTTGTATATCGGCCGTGCAGAGCATTGCGTCCTGCAGTAATTTTACATTGTCCAGGGCCAGTAGTGGTGAGGCAGGGACAGAAGGCATATTTAGTGTATATAGGCAGTGGGCCTTTCCAAAAACATTTGGGAAAAAAAATCTATTTGGGCTGCCTGTGACCGTCCTCAGTGTACTGGGTCTCTGCTGGGGGTAGTTGTCCTAATTCATACGCAGCCAGCTAAGTGTTACAGCAGGCTTGCGCAAAATTCTTTCCTGCCTCTGTGTTGCCTCTTACATCACCGCTGTATTCCTGTCCAGAAGTGTACTGGGTCTCTGCTGGGGGTAGTTGTCCTAATTCATACGCAGCCAGCTAAGTGTTAGAGCAGCCTTGCGCAAAATTCTTTCCTGCCTCTGTGTTGCCTCTTACAGCATCGCTGTATTCCTGTCCACAAGTGTACTGGGTAGAGATGAGCGAACGTACTCGTAATGAGTACTTACGCACCCGAGTACCGCCATTTTCGAGTACTTCAGTACTCGGGCGTAAAGATTCAGGGGGGCGCCGGGGGGCGGGGAGAGGCGCGGCGGTGCAGGGGGGAGCAGCGGGGAACAGGGGGGAGCCCTCTCTCTCTCCCTCTCCCCCCCACTCCCCACTGCTACCCCCCGTGCCGCCACGGCGCCCCCCGAATCTTTACGCGCGAGTACCGCTGTACTCGAAAATGGCAGTGCTCGGGTGCGTAAGTACTCGTAACGAGTACGTTCGCTCATCTCTAGTACTGGGTCTCTGCTGGGGGTAGTTGTCCTAATTCATACGCAGCCAGCTAAGTGTTACAGCAGGCTTGCGCAAAATTCTTTACTGCCTCTGTGTTGCCTCTTACATCACCGCTGTATTCCTGTCCAGAAGTGTACTGGGTCTCTGCTGGGGGTAGTTGTCCTAATTCATACGCAGCCAGCTAAGTGTTAGAGCAGCCTTGCGCAAAATTCTTTCCTGCCTCTGTGTTGCCTCTTACAGCATCGCTGTATTCCTGTCCACAAGTGTACTGGTTCTCTGCTGGGGGTAGTTGTCCTAATTCATACGCAGCCAGCTAAGTGTTACAGCAGGCTTGCGCAAAATTCTTTCCTGTCTCTGCTGTGCGTTCCGTAAGCGAAGTCAGCCTCCAACCACAGGCCAATAAGTGGCACATTTAATTACAGCATTCTGTTTCTGCATTACTGGTAATACACCATGCTGAGGGGTAGGGGTAGGCCTAGAGGACGTGGACGCGGGCGAGGACGCGGAGGCCCAAGTCAGGGTGTGGGCACAGGCCGAGCTCCTGATCCAGGTGTATCGCAGCTGACTGCTGCGGGATTAGGAGAGAGGCACGTTTCTGGTGTCCCCAGATTAATCTCACAATTAATGGGTCCACGCGGTAGACCTTTATTAGAAAATGAGCAGTGTGAGCAGGTCCTGTCGTGGATGGCAGAAAGTGCATCCAGCAATCTATCGACCACCCAGAGTTCTGCGCTGTCCACTGCTGCAACTCTGAATCCTCTGGCTGCTGCTCCTCCTTCCTCCCAGCCTCCTCACTCCATTACAATGACACATTCTGAGGAGCAGGCACACTCCCAGGAACTGTTCCCGGGCCCCTGCCCAGAATGGCCAGCAATGGTTCCTCTCCCACCGGAGGAGTTTGTCGTGACCGATGCCCAACCTTTGGAAAGTTCCCGGGGTCCGGGGGATGAGGCTGGAGAATTCCGGCAACTGTCTCAAGAGCTTTCAGTGGGTGAGGAGGACGATGACGATGAGACACAGTTGTCTATCACTCAGGTAGTAGTAATTGGAGTAAGTCCGAGGGAGGAGCGCACAGAGGATTCGAAGGAAGAGCAGCAGGACGATGAGGTGACTGACCCCACCTGGTTTGCTACGCCTACTGAGGACAGGTCTTCAGAGGGGGAGGCAAGTGCAGCAGCAGGGCAGGGTGGAAAAGGCAGTGCGGTGGCCAGGGGTAGAGGCAGGGCCAGACCGAATAATCCACCAACTGTTTCCCAAAGCGCCCCCTCGCGCCATGCCACCCTGCAGAGGCCGAGGTGCTCAAAGGTCTGGCAGTTTTTCACTGAGAGTGCAGACGACTGACAAACAGTGGTGTGCAACCTTTGTCGCGCCAAGATCAGCCGGGGAGCCACCATCACCAGCCTCACCACCACCAGCATGCGCAGACATATGATGGCCAAGCACCCCACAAGGTGGGACGAAGGCCGTTCACCTCCTCCGGTTTGCACCGCTGCCTCTCCCCCTGTGCCCCAACCTGCCACTGAGATCGAACCCCCCTCTCAGGACACAGGCACTACCGTCTCCTGGCCTGCACCCACACCCTCACATCTGCTGTGCTCGGCCCCATCCACCAATGTCTGTCAGCGCACCGTCCAGCCGTCGCTAGCGCAAGTGTTGGAGCGCAAGCGCAAGTACGCCGCCACACACCGGCACGCTCAAGCGTTAAACGTGCACATAGCCAAATTTATCAGCCTGGAGATGCTGCCGTATAGGGTTGTGGAAACGGAGGCTTTCAAAGGTATGATGGCGGCAGCGGTCCCGCGCTACTCAGTTCCCAGTCGCCACTACTTTTCCCGATGTGCCGTCCCAGCCCTGCACCCTCACCAACGCGGTTACTGCCAAGGTCCACTTAACAACGGACACGTGGACAAGCACAGGCGGGCAGGGCCACTATATCTCCCTGACGGCACATTGGGTGAATTTAGTGGAGGCTGGGACAGAGTCAGAGCCTGGGACCGCTCACGTCCTACCCACCCCCAGAATTGCGGGCCCCCGCTCGGTGGTGGTATCTGCGGCGGTGTATGCTTCCTCCACTAAACCACCCTCCTCCTCCTCCTCCTCCTACGCAACCTCTGTCTCGCAATCAAGATGTGTCAGCAGCAGCAAGTCGCCAGCAGTCGGTGTCGCGCGGCGTGGCAGCACAGCGGTGGGCAAGCGTCAGCAGGCCGTGCTGAAACTACTCAGCTTAGGAGAGAAGAGGCACACGGCCCACGAACTACTGAAGGGTCTGACAGAGCAGACCGACCGCTGGCTTACGCCGCTGAGCCTCCAACCGGGCATGGTCGTATGTGACAACGGCCGTAACCTGGTGGCGGCTCTGCAGCTCGGCAGCCTCACGCACGTGCCATGCCTGGCCCACGTCTTTAATTTGGTGGTTCAGCGCTTTCTGAAAAGCTACCCACACTTGTCAGACCTGCTCGGAAAGGTGCGCCGGCTCTGCGCACATTTCCGCAACTCCCACACGGACGCTGCCACCCTGCGCACCCTGCAACATCGGTTTCATCTGCCAGTGCACCGACTGCTGTGCGACGTGCCCACACAGTGGAACTCTACGCTCCACATGTTGGCCAGGCTCTATGAGCAGCGTAGAGCTATAGTGGAATACCAACTCCAACATGGGCGGCGCAGTGGGAGTCAGCCTCCTCAATTCTTTACAGAAGAGTGGGCCTGGTTGGCAGACATCTGCCAGGTCCTTGGAAACTTTGAGGAGTCTACCCAGATGGTGAGCAGCGATGCTGCAATCATTAGCGTCACCATTCCTCTGCTATGCCTCTTGAGAAGTTCCCTGCAAAGCATAAAGGCAGACGCTTTGCGCTCGGAAACAGAGGCGGGGGAAGACAGTATGTCGCTGGATAGTCAGAGCACCCTCCTGTCTATATCTCAGCGCGTTGAGGAGGAGGAGGAGCATGAGGAGGATGAGGAGGAGGGGGAAGAGACAGCTTGGCCCAATGCTGAGGGTACCCATGCTGCTTGCCTGTCATCCTTTCAGCGTGTATGGCCTGAGGAGGAGGAGGAGGAGGAGGATCCTGAAAGTGATCTTCCTAGTGCAGACAGCCATGTGTTGCGTACAGGTACCCTGGCACACATGGCTGACTTCATGTTAGGATGCCTTTCTCGTGACCCTCGCGTTACACGCATTCTGGCCAATATGGATTACTGGGTGTACACACTGCTCGACCCACGGTATAAGGAGAGCCTTTGCACTCTCATACCCGAAGAGGAAAGGGGTTCGAGAGTGATGCTATACCACAGGACCCTGGCAGACAAGCTGATGGTAAAATTCCCATTCGACAGCGCTAGTGGCCGAAGGCGCAGTTCCGAGGGCCAGGCAGCAGGGGAGGCGCAGAGATCAGGCAGCAAGTACAGCACAGGCAGGGGAACACTCTCTAAGGCCTTTGACAGCTTTCTGGCTCCCCAGCAAGACTGTGTCACCGCTCCCCAGTCAAGGTTGAGTCGGCGGGAGCACTGTAAAAGGATGGTGAGGGAGTACGTAGCCGATCGCACGACCGTCCTCCGTGACGCCTCTGCCCCCTACAACTACTGGGTGTCGAAGCTGGACACGTGGCCTGAACTCGCGCTGTATGCCCTGGAGGTGCGTGCTTGTCCTGCGGCTAGCGTCTTGTCAGAGAGGGTGTTTAGTGCGGCTGGGGGAATCATCACGGATAAGCGTACCCGCCTGTCAACCGACAGTGCCGACAGGCTTACACTCATCAAGATGAACAAAGCCTGGATTTCCACAGACTTCTCTTCTCCACCAGCGGACAGCAGCGATACCTAAACAATACGTAGGCTGCACCCGCGGATGGAAGCATTGTTCTCTATCACCATCAAAAACGGGGACCTTTTAGCTTCATCAATCTGTGTATAATATTCATCCTCCTCCTCCTGCTCCTCCTCCTGAAACCTGACGTAATCACGCCGAACGGGTAATTTTTCTTAGGCCCACAAGGCTCACTCATATAATTTTTGTAAACAATTTTTATACGTTTCAATGCTCATTAAAGCGTTGAAACTTTCACCTGAACCAATTTTTATTTTAACTGGGCTGCCTCCAGGCCTAGTTACCAATTAAGCCACATTAACCAAAGCGATTAATGGGTTTCACCTGCCCTCTTGGTTAGGCATGGGCAATTTTTCTGACGTACATTAGTACTGTTGGTACACCAATATTTTGGGGCCCTCGCCTACAGTGTAATCCAATTAATTTTTTGCCCACCTGCATTAAAGCTGACGTTACATCAGCTGTGCTGGGCACTGCAATGGGATATATTTATGTACCGCCGGTGGCTTCCTGGGACCCACTCATGCTGTGGGTCCACAGGGAGTTGTAACTGCATGTGTCTACTTCTAAAGAACCCCGTCTGACTGGGGCATGCAGTGTGGGCCGAAGCCCACCTGCATTAAACATGACATTACCTCAGTTGTGATGGGCAATGCAATGGGATATATTTATATACCGCCGGTGGCTTCCTGGCACCCACCCATGCTGTTGGTCCACACGGAGTTGTACCTGCCTGTGTCTATGAATTAAAATCCCCGGTCAGGTTGGGGCATGCAGTGTGGGCCGAAGCCCACCTGCATTTAATCTGACGTTAGCTCGGGTCGCCCATTGACTTCAATGGGGTTCGTTACTTGAAACGAACCCCCGAGCATCGCGATAATTTCGTCCCGAGTAATTAGCACCCGAGCATTTTGGTGCTCGCTCATCTCTACTTTAGACGCCAGACAGTGGATTGGAAAGGGTTAAAGGGGATTTCTGGGACATTCAAAAAAGTTATACAGGTTAAAATAAACAAATTGAATACCCACCTTTCCTGGGCCGCTCCCCGTCCGGTGTTGCAGCCCCGGTGTCCACCGCAGACACATAACTGCTCAGTCATTCATAGGCTTCAGTGGTAATTCTTCTGTAATGGGCAGGTAGTATGTGTCCCGGTTCAGGATAGTACGGCATTGACAGAGATAGGTGAATGAGTCAGGTATTTATTTAATTAAGATATGCTTTAATAAACGCATTAGTAATTACATAATTTCGCTGCATAGGAGGATACGGATATTTAAACATCACCAAGTCATCAAAGGAGCACAACCTCTACTGAAGTTCCCTGGGGGCTTTAAGGACATGGCGCCATTCATTGCTGATAACATGGCACCATGCACCTTTACTGCCTCCCATCCCCAGCCTTGACTCTGGCCGGTGGAGGGGAGCCCAAATATCAGCGGAGCTGTGATCTTCTGACTAGCGCAGGTCTTCTCTTCTTTCTCTGTCCTTTTCCCAGCTGGGTGCTGGACCGCAGAGGGTGGTTTATAACTCTGGCTATCAGCTGCTAGTTCAGTGCGGCTGTCAGAGCCATTAGTGAGGGGGAATAGGGCACTGCTACCCCCTTACACTTCTATAGCCTGTAAATGCCTGGTTGATCATGGGCACAATACACAGCATGTGACCACTTGTTGCTTTTTCTGGGCCCCCTGTGGTGGGCACTAGCACTGCAGCACTAGACAAGCAGTGGCCGAGATTGGTGAGCATTTAATTTCTGTTTATTTCAACCATGTATCA